>NC_092872.1:410275696-410583637 GCF_028372415.1 Notamacropus eugenii
AGATTCAAATGCTGCTTCCAGCGTCAGGGCTTTTGGCGGGGGCAGGGCTGCTATTCAGTGTGAGATTAAGTTCAGATGCTCAGGTGGGGGCAGGGCCGCCTCTCAGGCTCAGTTCCCTCAGGGGGTTTATGCACAGACCTTCCACAATGGATCCAGGCTCTTGCCCCCTTGGGGAGCCCTGGTCTGCAGCTGCCTCAAAGCTTCTACCTCCCGGGGGGGCCTGAGTTATGGGGGCACCCCACTCCCCTCTCGACCCGCCAAAGAGACTCTCTCACCAACCCCCGTCACCTGTGGGTGGAGGGACCCGTGTGGCCGCTGGAGAGCCCGTCCCTGAAGCCCGCTTGGATCTTTTCCTCTTGGTGCCGTGGCCATGGCAGGGCTGCATTCAGCTCCCAGACCTGGCGCCCAGTCCGCAGCGTGAAGGACCCCCCGCGAGAGGTTTGCAGGTCTCTCTGGAACAGAAATCTCCCTCGCTCCAATGTTCCGTGGCCTCTGGGTGCAGAATTTACAGTGAGTTACTTCCCTGTAGCCGTTCTATGGGTTGTGGGTTCAGAGCTATGTGTATGTGTGTCTTTCTACTCCGCCATCTTGGCTCTGCCCCTTTCTTGTTGTTTTGAAAGTATTTTAACACCTTTGCTTGCATTTTATTTTTTAAATTTTATTATTTTTCTCAATTACCTGTAAAAATATTTTAATAAACATTCATTTTTAAAAATTTTGAGTTTCAAATTCTCTCCTTTCTTTTTGCCTTCCCCTGTCCTTGAGAAGTCAAACAACTTGATTTTGATTATACATGTGAGGTCATGTAAAACATATTTCCATCTTAGCCATGTTAAAAGAGAAAGCAGAGATAAAAAAATAACCCAAAGAAATATGACGTAAAAAAAGCTTCAATCTGAATTCAGTTCACCAGTTCTTTCTCTGAAAGAGGATAACAATTTTTGTCATAGGTTTTTGGAATTATCTCAAATCCATGTCTGGATCAGGATAGATAAGTCTTTTACATTTGATAATCCTTCTTTACAATATTGCTGTCACTGTGTACAATGTTCTTCTGGCTTTTCTCATTTCACTTTGCATCATTTCATACAAGTCTTTCCAGGTTTTTCTGAAAGCCTCCTGCTCATTGTTTTTTAAAACACAATCAAATACTGCAACTTATTCAACCATTCCCCAAATGATGAACATTGCCTCACTTTCCAATTCTTTGCCACCATAAGATGAGGTGTAGTAAACATTTTTGTAAATATAAGTCTTTTTTCTTTCTTTACTATCTCTTTAGGGTATAGACTTAACCAACTCAAAGGGTATGCAAAGTTTTATAGTTCTTTGAACATAGTTCCAAATTGCTCTCCAGAATGGTTGGATCATTTCACAACTTTTAAAACAGTTCATCAGTGTCCCTATTTTTCCACCTTTCCTCCAACATTTGTCATTTTTCTCTTTTGGCATATTAGCCAGTCTGATGTGATGTAGTATTTCTGAGTTGTTTTAATTTGCATTTCTCTAATCAATATTGATTTATATAATTTTCACAGGTCTATAAATAGCTTTAATTTTTTCTTCTAAAACTGCCTGTTCATATTTTTTGATAATTTATCAATTGAAGAATGACTCACATTTTTACAAATTTGACCCAGTTCTCTATATGTTTGAAAAATTAGGTCTTTATTAAAGAAACTTGCTGTAAAAATGTCCTCCCAGTTTCCTGCTTTCCTTCTAATCTTGGTTGCATTGGTTTTGTTTATGCAAAACCTTTTAAATTTAGTGTAACCAAAATTATCCATTTTACATCACATAAAGCTCTCTACAATATGTTTGGTCAAAAATTCTTCCCTTCCATATATCTGACAGATAAAATTTTTCATGTTCCTCTAATTTGGTTATGATATCACTCTTTATGTCAAAAGCTTGTACTCATTTTGACCTTATCTTGGTATACATTGTGAGATGTTGCTCTATACCTAGTTTCTGCCAAACTGCTTTCCAATTTTCCCTGGATCCCTTTCTATAATCACAGTCATCTCAGGGGAAAAAAGTGTGTTAGAGAGTAAAGGAGCAAATTGCAAAATCAAGAGACAGGAGGACTTTTAAATTTTTCCTCTTATGCAGCCCATTAGCCCAACTATTTTACCTGGCAAGGTCTGCCAATTAGCTCAGTGCTGAGTAATTCTGAAAAGAGAAAAGGAACTAATTTCCTTTACTAAACTAAAAATTAGGCAAGACCCATGAAATGTTTAGTAAGATGTCCTGATACCTTGCAACTCTGTGGAAAGCTCCAGATTCTGCTAAGGAAGAAACAATCTGTTCATCCACATAGCAGAGTTGGAAACATAGTAGAGCATTTAACTGGGAATCAGAATTTGTGTTGTGATACTACTTGGGCAACCTTTAAAATATATTTAAATGTGTGTGTGTGTGTGTGTGTGTGTGTGTGTGTGTATATCCTTTCATCAGAATAATGTTATGGAAAATAAAATAGAATTGAGAGAAAAAAAATCTCTTAAAATTGTTGTATTTATATCCCACAATTTGAACAAATACTGGTTCTTATAAACATCCTAGAAGATGTTTTTTAAAATAAATTCTAAACACTTTTTCTTGATATATGTACTTAAGGAATTTTAGCACAATAGTTCTGTTTGTTTTTATAGCCTAACATATACTTAAGGGAAGGCAAGCAGTCACATGTAATCAAATGTAATGGGATTCTAGTAAGATATTTAATGAATTTTCTGATGTCAACCATCTCATTGCTGCTGTGGGCAATGCATCTGTTCAAAGAAGTTAGGTTTGTGTTACTGCTCTCTACATGATCTAGTTTTTCTGTATTATCTTCCCAGTTAATGAGAAATTTTGTGACCCTGGGATTGTATGCCAAAATATTTCTTTGAAGCTTAGAAAAATCTGGTTTTACTTGTGAGCTTTCCTTTAATTCTGTTTCTATATATCTATTATTTAATACCTTGGGCTTTAGTTTCCTCATCTGTGTAAAGCATCACAGTTACTTCCTTTCCTAGATGGGTCCTCAGGTAAGTTAGATCAGATTCACAGTACTTTGTGGGTCTGCATCCACTGAAAACCTTAACTCTTAAGCCCCTAGTGATCTATTTACTTTTTATTCCTCCAACTTCTCTATTTCAAAAAATAACATTGAATAAATTTGTTTCCTTCCCTTTCACTACCTTACTGAAAAAGAAAAAACAAATGTATTGTAAGAAATATACATTACCAAGCCACCCCCACACTTTGCTGTATATATATATATATATATATATATATATATATATATATATATATATATATATATATATATACACATATACATACATACATATGACATTTCACATATCAAGTGCATCACCTCTTCTTAATGTAGAGCGTCTGGCCCACTTGCTTCTCCTCCTGCTGGAAGTAAAGTCTCCTTTGGAGAAGGGTGGAGGAATATTGAGTTAGAGATGTCTCCTCTGAGCAACCCAATGATACCCCATACTACCTGTGAAGGACAGTCTTTGCCACATTAGTGTCTTGGCCTGTGGAGAGACTGCTTTACCTCTTTTGAGTAATTTCTATTTTGGGGAGTTTTTGAGCGTTCATAAGGACTAGTGAAAATGTTGAATTCTTGTTCTTGTTAATCACATGATCCATGGCCCAAAACTTTAAGTGGGTTTAGTTCCTCTAACTGTGAACAGTTTGACCAATGGGATCTTGGACACATATGACTTAATTGGTGAAACACAGATGACACATAGGTTCCCAGAGTCTTCACTTTAGATCGTATAGATCATAGATTTAAAGCTCAAAGAAATTTAGAAATCGAGTCTCAGTATTTAATTTGATCAGTGAAGAAAATGAAACCAAGAGAGGTTCAGTGGTTTATTCCAGTTCATTCAGACAGTAAGTGGTAAAGACAGGATTCCAATTCACTTGCTACAAGCCCCTTGTTCCCCCCACTATACTATAGCATAGCTCACTTTGAAATAGGGACAAATGGGATATGGTCTAGATATCCAAGTATAAATGACAGCATTCTAGATTGCTTCCCAAAGCTTAAACATGCCCAGATAGAAATAATCTTAGTCACACAGACACCTTCCAAATGGTTGAAGAGACTCCTTGAATCCTTTGCAGTTTCTGATACTTTCACTTCTACAAGGTACTTCTTCTCCCACAAATGTCTCTCTTAGATTCTTTCCCAAGTTGTCTGCTTCTCAATGAATAGAGTTTAATATTCTTCTGGAGCATTGCATATTAATTACAAAGTCTTGAAAAGCTTTAAAATCTCAAAGGATTAAATAGGGCTTCCTAGAAGGACATGTAGTCTAACCCATCCCAAATAGCAGAAATAAGCTTAAAAAAAAAAAATTCCAAGCAAATGGTCATTTAACACCTGCTGAAAAAACTCCAGGTACAAAAAAGTCACTCCTTCCTGGGGCAACACATTCTACTCTTGCTGAAGTTTTTCATCATATTAAACCAAAATTCTCTTCCTTGCAAAAACACACTCCCTTACCTCCCATTCCCCCTAGATGGTACAAGTCCTTTCCTCTGGAGTGAAGCAGAAAAAAATTCTAATTCCTTGACAGCCTTTAAGTCACTAAATTGTCCTGACTTTTTCCCCAATACCAAGTCTTCTCTAGGTAAAATACTCTTGGTTCTAGTACTATTATGACATTTGACCTCTTTCTATTCCTTAAGTTCCCTGTTTACCTCTCCTACTCACGTAATTCAGTCAAATTTCAGTGAAGTTTCCTTTATTCTACATGCAGCAGTACAAGCAAGTTTGACGATCCAACATTTTTAAGGAGAACCTTCTGGAAACAAGTAATGTCTTGTGCATTGCCTTCTATAAGGAACATAAAGCCTGGAGGCTTTATATATATATATTTCAGAACTGATGCCCTAATTCAACACTTCCCCATATGTGAAAATTTGATTTTGTCATCACTTTGCCTGTGGAATGAGAAAAAAAGTTAGGCATGGATGGGCCATAAGTCCATTTTTTTAATGTAAAACTTTATGGTATAGAAATAACCTTAGATATCACTTAGTCCAGCTTCCTCTTTTCTGCAGAGGAGAGAACAATGGAACAGGCTGTTTGGGAAGTTGGTGAGCTGTCACAGGCAGTGTTTAAACCGAAGATGACCACTTGGTGGTGATGTTGCAGAGCAGATTCTCGCACTGAGTAAAAGCAGGATTGGGTGATCTCTGAAAATCCCTTCTCACACTAGGATTGCCTTTTTATGTAGTATTGTTTTACTTTCATTTTCTAAACTTCCACAGAAAACTCACATTTTTTTAAAAAAATGTTTTATTTATGCAATTAATAAACATCATTGCCACTTCTCATTGTCTCTCTACTCCCTAGCCCTCTCACTAACTATAATATCACCCCTAACAAGAAATAAATTCAGGGAAAAAGCCCAAATAAATCAACATTGCTTATTATCTTAAATATATAGATGTATATATAAATATGTACAAATGCATATATATATATATATGAATGAATATAAATATATATGTGTATATATAAAGACATAACCAATGTGTTAATTTGCTTGGGTGTATGTATATATATATATATATGTATATATATATATATATATATATATGTGTGTATATATATATATATATATATATATATACATATATATATATACATCACATATCACACACACACACACACACACACACACACATAAACATTTTCTCATATCATATCACACTGATATCCCACTTCCACTTTGTAGAGAGACAGCAGAGATGCTTTACCATCAGTCTTTTGAGGTTATGTCATATTTCTATTAAAAGGGCCATAGCTGATGGTTGCTTATCAGTCAGTTAACATTAGATCTTTGCTTCACTCCACCTTATTTGTATTAGGAGTTAAACTAATACTTGAAAATTGTTATTTTAATTTTGTCCATTTAGGAACTTCCTCTATTGAATTAGGTCACAATCCCTCAGAGTCTTTATAGCCAGTCTTGATGCATTACTATGACCAGAGAAAATTCATCACCTATGAGATAACTTTTGGTGATGAACCATTTTGAAATTAGGTAGGTAAGTCTTCCAGTGACAGTCTGTCACTGTACTCATGCTGGAAGACTTTCTGTATTGGTAAGAATAGGTCAGAAATTTGCACACACCTGAGACAGCCTTTGAGTATTTGAGGCCACCTCCTTGCCACAATAAGGCATCAGAGGATCTCTTTAGTGGAGATATAGAAGCAAATTAAAGTTTAAAGTCAGAGTTCCTAGCCTAAGATGAGATGTAAATCTCTTGAAAGAAATGTTAAACAGAGATAAAAATATGAAACAGAAGCAAATCATTACCTATACATATATATGTATGTATACACTTCATGTCACACATACATGTGTGTTTTTCTGTTTAGCATTTAAACCGATTAATAGGGTGAATGATAGGTACCTGTTACTGTGATGGTGTTGGAGGAGGGGATGTATGTACAAATATAGTTTGTCTTTAAGGAGAAAAGAAGTTAGAGGTATAGTCTTTCAGAGCTGGAAGGATTCATGGAATCCACTCAATTTTGAGATATGGTCTTAGAGAATTTGAGTGACTTATTTATAGTTATGAAGGCAGGTCATAAATTTATAAATACATTGAGTTTCACAACTGGAAATCATATATTAATCATGTGATCTAACTGCTTTTTTAGGGGGATTCACAGGCTAGATTTATTATATTTTCCCAATTTATTTATTTATTTATTTTTAGTTTTCAACATTCATTTCCACAAAATTTTGAGTTCCAAATTTTGTCCCCAGCTTTCCCCTCCCCCTACCCCAAAATGCTGTGCATTCTGATTACCCCTTCCCCCAATCTACCCTCCTTTCTATCACACCCCTCTCTTCCCTTATCCCCATCTTCTCTCTTTTCTTGAAGGGTAAGATAGATTTTTATACCCCATTACCTGTATTTCTTATTTCCCAGTTACATGCAAAAACAATTCTCAACATTCATTCCTAAAATTTTGAGCTTCAACTTCTCTCCCTTCATCCCTCAACACCCATCCTCACTGAGAAGGCAAATAATTCAATATAGGCTATATATGTGTAGTTTTGCTAAAGACTTCCACAATAGTCATGTTGTGAAAGACTACCTATATTTCCCTCCATCCTATCCTGCCCCTCATTTGTTCTATTCTCTCTTTTGACCTTATCCCTTCCCAAAAGTGTGATAATCACCCCCCTCCTCTCATTTGACCTCCCTTCCATCATCCCCCCCACACCCCTATTATCCCTTTCTCCTCTACTTTCCTGTAGTGTAACATAGATTTTCATACCAAACTGAGTGCGCATTTTATTTCATCCTTAAGCCAAATGTGATGAGAGTAAGCTTCACTTTTTCCCTTTCAACTTCCCCTTTCCCCTACATTGAAAAAGCTTTTTCTTGCCTTTTTTATGAGAGATAATTTGCCTCATTCTATTTCTCCCTTTCTCCTCCCAATATATTCCCCTCACACCCTTTAATTTTATTTATTTAGATATCATCCCTTCCTATTCACCCTGTGCACTCTGTCTATATATGTGTATAATCTGCCAACTACCCAAATACTGAGAAAAGTTTCAATAGTTATAAATATTATCTTTCCATGTAGAAATGTAAACAATTCAACTTTAGTAAGTCCCTTATGATTTCTCTTTCCTGTTTACCTTTTCATGCTTCTTTTGATTCTTGTGTTTGAAAGTCAAATTTTCTATTCAGCTTTGGTCTTTTCATCAAGAATGCCTGAAAGTCCTCTATTTCATTGAATGACCATTTTTTCTCTTGAAGTATTATACTCAGTTTTGCTGGGTAGGTGATTCTTGGTTTTAGTTCTAGCTCCTTTGACTTCTGGAATATCATATTCCAAATCCTTGGATCCCTTAATGTAGAAACTTCCAGATCCTGTGTTATCCTTATTGTATTTCCACTTTACTTGAATTATTTCTTTCTGACTGCTTGCAATATTTTCTCTTTGACCTGGAAACTCTGGAATTTGGCTACAATATTCCTAGGATTTTTTCTTTTTGGATATCTTTCAGGAGGTGATTGGTGAATTCTTTCAATATTTATTTTACCCTCTGGTTCCAGAATATCAGGGCAGTTTTCCTTGATAATTTCATGAAAAGTGATGTGTAGGCTCTCTTTTTGATCATGGCTTTCAGGTAGTCCCACAACTTTTAATTTGTCTCTCCTGGATCTATTTTCCAGGTCAGTTGTTTTTCCAATGAGATATTTCACATTGTCTTCTTTTTTTCATTCTTTTGATTTTGTTTTGTGATTTCTTGGTTTCTCATAAAGTCCTTAGATTCCATCTGCTCCATTCTAATTTTTAAAGAACTATTTTCTTCAGTGAGCTTTTGAACCTTCTTTTCCATTTGGCTGACTCTGGTCTTTAAAACATTCTTCTCCTCATTGACTTTTTGGGTCTCTTTCGCCATTTGAGTTAGTCTATTTTTAAAGGAGTTAATTTCTTCAGCATTTTTTTGAATCTCCTTTAGCAAGCTGTTGACTTGCTTTTCATGATTTTCTTGCATCACTCTCATTTCTCTTCCAATTTTTCCTTCACCTCTTTTACTTGATTTTCAAAATCCTTTTTGAGCTCTTCCATGACCTGAGACCATTGCATGTTTGTTTTAGAGGTTTTGGATGCAGAAGCCTTGACTTTTAGGTCTTCCTCTGAAAACCTAAATTGTTTCTCCTCATCTGAAAGGATGAAAGAAAATACCTATTCACCAAGAAAGTAACCTTCTGTTGTCTTATTCTTTTTCCCTTTTGGGGGCATTTCCCCAGCTAGTTACTTGACTTTTGAGTTCTTTGTCAAGGGGAGAGTATACTCTGAGGACTTGTAAGTTCTCAGTTCCTCCAAGGTGGCACAATCAAGGGAGAGAAGTTTATTTCTCTCCTGGCCTGCCCTCTGGTCTCTGAGCAGGATTCCCTCTCCCCAGAGCCCCCACTCTTCCTCTCCCCAGAGCCCCCACTCAGGGCTGAGATTCAGATCAGCTGCTCAATTCCCCCTGGGGCTTTAGGCCAGGCTTCCAACAATGGAAGCTGCTGCTTCTTGGGGCCAGGGCTAGACTGCTGCATTCCCTTTTCACCCAAATGAAAGAGCTTTCTCAATGACCTTTGAAGCTGTCTTTGATGTTTGTGAGTGGAGGATTCTGGGACCCACAGCTGCTGCTGATGGCACGGAGCATTGGAACCTGCTTCAATTCTGTCCTTGTTGTGGCAGGCCCATGCTGGCCTGTGCTGTGCTCCGTGCCTGTGCTGGGCTGCATTTCGCTGTGTGCCTGTGTCTCTGACTACTTTTATACACTAATTTCATATACATAGAGAGGTCCCTTCAAGTCTTTGGGCCACAGTTTTTATGATTTCTTCCTGTACTAACATGTCATGATCTATTATCTTTCTTCTCACAATACTGTTTGTTCCAAGGTCTCTTCAAGTCCTTGTAATCTCAGTTCTGTCTCCAAAGGTGTCTTCCAGCCCTGATATTGCATTATTTCTCTTGGTAAAGGCAGAAGAGTAAATACATTTCTTTTTAAATCCTTATTCTGAGGAGGAAGTGTGCCTACTTCTCATGTGTTTTTATCCTGGAAGTCTCTGGACCAGACATGGTAAGGGAGCAGGTGATGTCTGAGGGTCAGACCAAACCAGGAAAGAGAGACTCACTGAAGATGGACAGTAGCATCAGCATTAGGAACAGGCATATAGCTGCTGCCTTCATGGTATAAGTATTGACAAGCCAAGTGGAGTGAAATGAGTCAAAGCGAGTTGGTCTTCTGAGCTCAACTTCTGTGGGACCTGCATTATATACGGGCAAGAATCCATTGTGATGGTCAAACCAGCTTGTATGAATGCAGGGCTCTGGAAATAAATTCCAAGTGATTTCTGAATGACTTTCTTATGAAATCCTGGAGCTAAGAGCCAGAAATAAAGGAGTATTCACCAGAATCTCTAGTCCTGTCACATGTAATCTTGTTTCCCAAACACATGAAATCGGTAGGATTTCCTCATAGTAATAACTTTATGTAATTTACCTCATTTGATTGTTCACAATGCACTTGTGATGTAGAAAATCTTCTATGGCCTTTTTGCAGATGAGGCAACTGGTGCAGAACATTTAAATGATATATTTAGAGCCTCACAGTTTCTAGATGGTAACACCAGGGCTTGAAATGAAATTTTTGAACTTCAGATTGAGTGCTGGGATTCCTCACTAATCCAGGCTACCTCTCAGGATGTAGGGGTCCTCTCATCATTGAAAATGTTCTAGCAGAGACCAGCTATTTACTTATTGGAAGTAAGTGGCATTCCTCATGGGAGGAAAGGTTGAACTCTAGGCTTAATAATCACAGAGAAATAGTATTTAAAGGTTACTTAATGAGGCAGTTTTATAAGCCTAATCATTCTTATTGTAGATGATAAAGCTGAGGTTCTGAAAAAGTTAGTGTCAATGAGTTAGTGGCATACCTGCTTCTGAGATTGTTTGTAAGAAGCCCATTAAAGCAGAGATATTCCAGGATTACAGGCAGAATTCACTAATAAGTCCTTATGTGATGGTATCAGAGCATCAGAGCTGTATGTCATGGTAGAAGGCAGAGCAAGGAAGCCAGGTGAGATCATATTGTTATACAGCAATGTGGTTCTGGGGTTCTGTTTTCCTGGGTGGCTTTCTCTATATATGTGAGTCTATTTTCTCCCATGCTATTAGTCTCTCAGAAAGTTTAATGGGTTGGACTGGGCCCTGCTGGAGGTTCTCAGGCACAGAGAACATGAAAAGGTTTGAGTGATGATGATGTCTCAAGACTACAGCAACTGCTTCCTTGAGACCCTCTTGAATTCTTTCCTCTTCTTTTCTTTGTCTGCCTGGCTTACTGGTCATGAGTGGAATCTTGAAACATGATATGTGACAGGCTTTGTCTCAGAGTATGGACATCTGGGAGGATGTCACTTTCTCTCCCTATGCTATCTATAGTCCTGAATCAAAACTTTATGTTCTTCTGCTAGTATCCTAGACCACTCCCTCCAAAGTCACAACTGTTACCATGATCAGATTTTTTTCTGTGCACAATAACATTGCATCCTCGCATGCTAGAGACAGGCTTTTGCTCTGGTTTCCCCTCTGGCTCCCACCACCCCAAAACAAATAAGCAAACAGAAATACAAAGAGGTTTTGCTCTAAGTGAAAGAATTCCTAGTTATGACTAATTAATCATCCTTGAAATTCAAATGCTTTTTTCCTCAGAAGTTTATTTTAATCTTTATATTTTAATGAATTAAAAAGCCAAAGTAATCAACTGAACTTTTAAAAAGAAGCCCTGTAGTAGTCTACTCTTTTTTTTTTCTTTAGAGCTTTTAAAACACAGTTTAGACATTTGTATGTTATGGACATTTTGTTCTTCAATAATCAGCAAAACAAAAGTTTGAGACCTGAAAATCATGAAATAAGACTGTATAATCAGGAAACTTCTCCCACATAGGAAATAGAAAAACAACACACGTATACTTATAAAAATATATATAGGTTTTCATAGAAAGGTTTCAACTAATTGTTTGTTCTATTTGTGTCCCTCCAGTTTAGTCACATTCCTATCCTTTCTCTGTTTCACTTTTAAAAACATTTTATTAACTTTCTTTTTCTTATATCTATCTCCACTTCCTAACTGATTCTACTCTACCCACCCCACCTAGAAAAATTCCACTCACAGCAGATCTGTATAGTTAAAGAAAACAAAACAGCATAGGTTATATCTGATAATGCAAACCTAGTTTTATGCCTGTAGTTCATCACCCCTCTGATAAGAGAAAAGAGATAAATGGTGTGTTTTATCATTAGTCTTTTGAAATCACAATTAGACAATTTTTAGTCAGTTTTCTGAAGTTTTTTCAGAATTGTTTTCTCTCATGTTTTTGTTGTCAGTCCATAAATTGTTTTCTTGTTCTACTTACTTCCATCTGCATTAGTTCAGATAAATCTTCCCAGATTTCTCTGAATCCATGCATATTCCTTATTTCTTATTGCATAAAATTCTGTAACATGTATATATCACAATTACTTCAGACATTTTTCCAAGTTATGGAAAATTATTTTTTTCAGTCCTTTGCAACAACAAAATGTAAATCTCTAAATATTCTTACTTACCTGCATCCTTTCCTTCTGAATTTAAATTCCATGGAGTACCTGCCTTATAGTAATAGGCCAAAGAGTATATCTGGTTTAGTGCACTAATGTGCTTTCTTTCTACACCATCTCGTATAAGTTTTTTTTTTTTTTCTACTTTCTTACATTGGTCAATCTGATATGTTAGTGGAACCCAAAGTTGTTCTATTTGCATTTTTTTATTATTAGTGAATTGGAAGAATTTTTTAATATGGTTTTTGGTAGTTTGCATTTCTTCTTTACAGAATTTCTTGATTATACTCTTTCACTACCATTTTTTCCAAGACTGTGTCTTAATCATATTTATTTATATTGCTTCTTTTAAAATTCTTGATGTTATATTTTTATAGAGAAATTTGTTGGTAAGATTTTTCCAAGTTGTTTCTCTTCTGACTCTAATTTTATTTATTTGCTTATGCAAAAGCTTTTCAATACTATGAAATGAAAATTATTCATTTAAATTTCAAATGGTCATTTCTATCCAATTTAGGTAAGAATTCTTTCTTAGCTATAGTTATAAAAGTTATATTCATTCTTTGTCCTTTAAATTTTTTTGTATATAACTTTTCGTATTTAGATTATGTAAACCTTTGGAATTTACTGTGGTATATGGCATAACATTTAAGTCTAAATCTAATTTCTCTGAATTTACTTTCCAGTTTTTCCAGACTTTCCTTGAGATAGCAAAGTCTTTAGAAAGTACTATAATTTTAGGTTTGATAGCTTTTGGTGTTTTGTTTGCCTAGTCTCTTATCCTATTGTTCAACTTTTTTGTTTTTTATCCAATACCAGTTTGTTTTAATGATTACTTAATACTATATTTTAAAATTTGGTACCTCTGTAACCACTTTATGCCTTCTTTTTCAGTAGTTTGTTTGAGATTCTTGATCTTTTTTCCCCTCCAGATGAATGATACTTTTGATATTTTGTTTGGACCACTAATGTAATGCCTTAGTATTCCTGTATGAAATTAGACCTGTAATTAATTTATGGATTGTTGTTATTTTTAATAAATTGACATGCTATAATCATGGGAATGTAATACCTTTCCAATGATTTGTTTGTATTTCCATAAAAAGCTTTTTGTAGTTTTATTCATGAATCCTAAGAATGTCTTGGTAGGTAGACTTCCAGACACTTTAATCACCTTGTAGTTACTTGGAATGGTATTTCTTTTCCTATATCTTGCTGTTGAATTCCATTAGCAATATAGAGAAAAGCTGATAACTTTTGTGGTTTTTTTTTGTTTTTCATATCTTACTCCTTTACCTAAGCTATTAATTACTTAATTTTTTAGGTTAATGCCTTGGATGTCCTGTTATCTGCAATAGAGATAATTTTGTTTTCTAAGTCTATGCTTATTGCATCCATTTCTTTTTCTAAATTTCTTATAGTAGTTAACATTTCCTGGACTATATTAAATAGTACTGGTGAGAAAAGAGACCTTGATTGTATTGGAGAAACCATTAACATATCTCTTAAAATTGAGGCTAATTATTGGTTTTTGATACTCCACAATTTTGAGGCGAGATCCATTTGTTCCAAAGCTTTCTAAAACTTTTATAACAGAAATGTGTACTGTATTTTGTCAAAAGCCTTTTCTGCATCTATTAATATAATAATCTGATTTTAATGTTTATTTTTTATTAATAAAGTATACCATGCTTGGAATTTTCTTAGCATTGAACAATTCCTAACTTCCACCATAAATCCACCTGATCATAGAGGGTAACCTTTTGAATGCCTGATATTTATGATTTAATGAGTTTAATGGTATGAGTTTAAAAAGTTAGTTCTTATGCAATGCCTTCTCAGAGAGAAATGTACAAGATAGTTTGTTTTAACTCTGGTAAGCTCGGTTCCATTTCAGGAAAAAGAGAAGTCTCAGCTTTTTTTCTTTTTGGTACTAGAAGTGACACAATTTAATGAAGATTAGCAATCCTGCTTCTTCTTTAAGGATGAGATCAGATGTGTCAGGGTTATTGGGTAAAGAAAAAATTACCTGAGGAATAAATCAACACATAAATACTGATGATACTGATGTTATGAAACTGGGCAGGATCTTAGATTGTAGATTGTTACAACAGGAAATTGCCTTAGAACTCATCTAGTCCAACTCTCTGATTTTTGTGGTGAAATTGAGACTCAAGAGAAAGGCACCCATGGACACCCAGATTGTTAGTTACACAGTCAAGATTCACATTTAGGCCTTTTGATTCAAAATCTAATATTCCTTATAATATTTCACTTTGATAGGTACATGTGATTGTCTAAAGCTAAAAAAAAAACCAGCCCAAATTATCGTTATTTCACCTTTCTCAGCCTCAGCTTCTTCTATAAAATGAAGACGATAGTCTCTTTCTTTCTTCACTCACAGAATTATTGGAAAAAACAAATGAGAGAATGTTTGTGAAAGTTCTTTGTAAACAGAAAGTACCAAATGAATGTGAGCTATTGTTACCTAGATGCTTGGGTTTATATGTGATTTCATTGTATGGGGACTCTAATGGTTTAGATTTCAGGGCCTTTGTGCCTTTTTATCCATTGTGAACCTTACCTTGTCAGATTCTTTTTAACCCCCCACCTCCCACTGAAAATCCTTACTCTTCTTTTAATTGTATGGGAGTAATGATGTAGCTCTTGGGTTGTCTATATGTTATCATTTATTCTCATTATATGAGCACTCCACCTCCTTTTGTAATCATATTTATTTGATAATACATATGTGTGTGTGTGTGTGTGTGTGTGTGTGTGTATTTACCACTTCTTAGGCAAAAAGCCAGTGTTGGTAACATGTCATAGCTTGCTGCCTGCCATCTATCCTTCCATTGCTCCCTGGATCACTTGATTCCCTCATTTGAAAGAAAACCCAGTGTTGTGAACTTAGAAAATCATAATCATAGAGTTGTAGAGGTAGAAAGGACCTTTGAAATCTTGTCCAACCCTTTTATTTGATAAATGAGGAAACTGAGACCCTGGAAGTAAAAATGACTTGAGCCAAGTGACCCAGGAAGTTTGGTCACAGTACTGTGACCCAGGGAGTCACCTCAGTTTGGATGAATGCCTGGGTATGTGATTGGAGACAAGAGCCATCTTCTCCTTTTCCCTCTCCTTTTCTTTGTTCTTTTATAGTCCCTTTCTCTCCTTTTTCTCCTCTCCCTTTGCTTCTTATTATTCTTCTCTTCCCTTTCTTCTCTCTATGTCCTTTATCTTTCTATGACTTTATCCCCTTTCCTGTCCTGTTTTTTTGATATGACTTGAAATGGTTCCTGGACATGGACTCAGAAAGCCTGGGACGAGTTTCCTGGATCTGATGATCTTTACAGGTGTGACTCTGGGCATGTCTTCTTATACTGGACCCTCAATATCCCCTCCTATAAAATGAAGATAACACTACTCCTTTTGCCTCCTCATGAGATGCTAGTGATGAGAATGTCTTGTAATTCTTAAATTCTACATTATGTGAATTAATACTTTTTCTTATTGATATGATCCTTCAGTGGATCTATGGCATCATGCTTGACATTCACACTATGCTGATATCTTGAAACTTCTACCTACATGGGTGATTCCTATCCCAGTAAATTTAGAAAACTTCCTTAAGTAATTCACTCAGCAGGCATGAAACATCTTCTGATTCTTTAATTATTTTCAGAGTATCAGTGTAGGATTTGACCTGAGGGGATGCTATTTCTTACTCTTACTTCATGATTTACCTCTTCCTTTTCTGGTTTTATTTTACTGGTCGTAGATTTTGGTCCAAATGGAAACCTAGTTATCATTGATCATCATTATTATTTTTAGTGGGTATAGAGATAGATTGCTGTATTTTTTTAAATTTATGAAAGAACACCAAATGATGTCTCCACAATTTAACCACTTGCCTCTATTTCACAAATGTTTAGCAAACATTTACTAGGTGAAATACCGTATTTGAGTTTTTATGATAAATAGAAAAACAAATAAGTTAGTTTTCTTGCCCTCAGAGCATTCACAGTGTATTTGGAGGACTGATGAATCAGATCATAGACAAGCAGAATTTTAAAATTGGGTAGAGGATAAATTCTTTGATAGGTACAAAGGAAAGAGAAAGATTACAATTGAGTAGCAGCGATTAAGCTCCCTAAAGAAGGAAAAGTGAACCATATGTATTAGGAAGGACACAGGACCAATAGTCAAAAGGTCTGGATTCAAATCTTGTCTCTAATACTGAATTGTATTGTGACTTGAGGCAAGTTAACTCCCTAGGCCCCAGTTTTTTGTTTTTAGGTGTTTGTTTTTCTGCGTGCAAAAGTTCCATTGATGAGGTGTGGGGTGCTAGGGACCCCAAAATGCCAACAGTCTGGGTCCTGCTGGAATGAATTTGACACAAGCCTTCTTAAAGCCAAAGAAAAACAAAGTTTATTAAAGATTCGCCTTACTGGATTGACTCTTAAGGAGCCTAATCATTTGAATTGCTTGTATTCACAAATGGACCAGATAGCATCTCAGCTAGACAGACTCTGAGCTGGACTGAATCTGAGCACCTTCATGGAAGCAAAATGGAACTTAAATACAGAAAATGACTGTAGGAGGGATCCAGTGGTGGTCTGGTAGTCTAGGGTGATGGGAGGAGGGGTTTAGGGAAGGTCTTGAGGAGAAGTCCAAGAAGGGGGTGATTGGTCAAGTGTTGGAAACAGCTGGAGGCAATCAGGAGATATGACATAATGGAGGGCCTGGGCCAGAAGCAGGTGTCTCCAGGTAGTCTGGGGTCCCAGGGATGGTCTCCATAGATCAAACCCAGGGAGGATCCTGATGGGAGTGGCTGGTAATAGGATCAAAGGGAGGAATATCAAAAAAAATGCTAAATAGAAGATAGGGAGTATCTGGCCCGGGATAAATGGAAGAGGAATCCAAGGAACACCCCCAAGGCCAGACTTTCTGGGGCTTTGCAGACAAAAGGGACAAAAGCCCTCCAGATCCAAGGGGAAAAGGTCTTGGCTTGGGCTTATACCTCATCACCATGACATAACTGAATAATATCTATATCTACATATCTTTATTTTTTAGTAGTCTCTCTATTCTTTAGACATTACACTGATGAACCTTAACATTTTCCTGGAGTACTTGCATTTTAGTAAAACATTCCTGAGAAGCAGAGAGCTTAAAAATCTTAGCGAATTTCATAGAAGTTCCAAACCAATGCTGAAATAGCAGAAATATCCTCTAAAGACTCCTCAATGAATGGTCATCTAATATTTGCTTGAAAAATCCCAGTTACAAAAAGATCACTCCTTCCTGTGCAGCAGTTCAACTCTTGAGTGACAAATTGTTAGGAAGTTTTTCATATCAAGTTGAAATTCTCCTCCCTGAAAACAGCACCGCCCCCCACCCCCTCCCCAAACACGTATCAGTTTGTCTTAGCCTTGTCCTTTATGGCTAAGCAGAAAAACAACATCACCTAATTCCTTGATAGTCTTGAAGTCAGTGAACATGTTCTGCCTTTCCCCCACAATACCAAGTCTTCTGTAGTTGTAATATTCCTAATTCCAAACCTGTTATGACATTTAACATCTTACTGTTCCTTAGGTTCCCTGTTTATCTCACCAACGAAGAGAATTAAGACAAAAATTTCAGTGAAGTTTCCTTTATTCATAAGAAACACTCTAAGCAAGGTTCAATAAACACCATTGTGAAGATGTCTTGAGCCTCATCTTCTAGTGGAAATGAAAAACACTAGAGGACATTTCCGAATTCAACACCTTCCCTCATGTGAAAATTTGATTTTGTCGTCACTCTGCCTATGGAATGAAAAAAGAAAGTTAAGTGAGGATCACTAATATAAGCCCATTTTCTCATGTCAAAATGGAGGTGATGAGCTCTCTGTCACAGGCAGTGTTTAAATAGAAGTAAGATGACCACTTAGAGGTGATGTTGCAGAGCAAATTCGTGCATTGGGTCAAAGCAGGATTAGGTGGTTTCTGACATCCCTTCTCACACTGAAAATCCCATGTCAATGGAATACTATGTTGCTGTTCTCTAAACTTCCTCATAAAAGTGACTGTCTTTAAAACATTTAATTTATGCTCTTAAAAAAACCAACATTGCCAATATTCAGTGTCTTTCTACTACTCAACCCTTTCTTTAGCAACAGAAGCATCCCTCATAATAAATTAGTAAAAGAAACAAGGCAAGAACAACAAAATCCTCAGCATTGAGAATTTGAGTGACTTTTCCAAAAGTATGCAACTAGTTCATAAATTTATAAAATACTGATTGTTAATTCTGGAAGGAATTGTTAACATAATTCTTGAAGGAATATACTGATTATACTGTCCAGCTACTTTTACACACTAATTTTACACATATGCCAACAAACTGTGGAAGAATCTAAGTAATTCTCTTCACATGGAAATAGAAGCCCAAAGTGTGAAAGGGACTCCATATTGATATAGGTTACATGGTGTCATGGAAGGAGCACTGGGTTCAAATCTTGGCTTTATCCAAAGCTATAGTTATAGCTTTAGATATTTCTTTTTACTGCTTTGAGCCTCAGTTTTCTTATCTATAAAGTGGGTATACCAGTACATTTAGAGGAAGGGAAGGGTAATTGAGGGAGTAAATGTGGCAGAGAAGAGTATGAATCATCTGGCTAGGAGAACTGCTGGTATACCCTGATCTACTGGTTGAGGTAAAGCATGGAACAGTGGTTTCTCACTTCCTGGTCTCATATTAGTCAAGAATGTTTCCATTGTGTTAACTACTGAATTCTGTCCCACCCCCAACCCTGCCCCTATTAACTTTCTTCCCTTCCATTTCATTCCTGTACTTACTTAACAGCATCGCAGAAAGCACATTTGTTGGGATATGTTTTCCCATTAGAAGCACATATTGGTGCATACTCCAGAGTGCATCGTCGGGGCTGTCCTGGTGGTAGTTTTTTATAACCTTTGCAGATATCCTGAAAAATCAGTAATAAACATTATTTCCTTCTTGAGTGATAGGATTTTTACACAGTCAATTTTCTAAAAGCCTGGAAATGGTTAGGTTTCTAGAACTGAAAAGGAAAATGGCCAGGAGATACTGTGAAAATCATGCCTACAATCTTTACACAAACCCCTGAGGCCAATTCCCCTTCCCTCAACCTTTGCTCTCTTTCATAGTCATGGAGGGGTGAGAAACTATGATCTCCAGAAATCTAATCTTCTATTCAACAGACATATATTGAACATCTAGAATATGAAGAGTAAGTGACAGCATGGTAGAATAGATAGATAATCAGCTTTGGAGGCAGGAAGATCCGGGTGCCAGTCCTTTTTCTCTTATGTTGGTTGTATAACCATATTGGCAAGTATCTTAACAACTCGGGATTTTGAAAGCCTTCAATATCTATAAATTACAGCATAGATACTGAAGTTGTTTCTAGACTAGGAGACTACATCATATTGCTTTCTGATTTATGACCTTGAGCTTTACCTATCCTTTCTGGGAATACTCTTGGCTTCTGACCATTGTGAATTTGGTTTCTGCTTATCCAGGATATAAATTTAAAATGCACATTTGGAGAAAAGTTCATTGAAGACTGACTCAGAATGCCATCTGGGAGTAAGCCTCCATACCTGATAAATTTTGTGTTGGTTTTCTTTCAAAATAATTTAAATTTTGGACCACCTTTATGTGAAATGCAGTGTCATTACAAGATAGGAATGCAATATCACAAGGGTTTGATGTTGAGAGAGAGAAGACTTACTTTTTCTTTTGAGACTGACTCCACATCTGGAACAGAAATAAAAAAGTATTAAGCAACATAGTCTCTTGAACTACCCAACAAAGCTCCTCCTTTTGCTCCCTTAGCCTTGGGAAACCCTTTTTCTCTAATGTGATAAGAAATTCCATTTAATGTAATGGAAGAAAGTAACTTCTTTCTTCTACTTTCGCCATGCTTCACTTTCTGTCTCTTTAAAACAAAGGGAATTTATTAACTTTGAAGACCCTTTCAAGTTTAAAATTCTATGTTCTAGAAGCTGTTATATTTCTAAGAGATTGGATTCCATCTACTAAATACATTTCTAGCTCTGATATTAACTTCAAAATTCCATTTCATCTCTAAAAGTATATTTTTAATGATTTCTTCCAGTGCCAACATTTTATAATCTATCATCCTCCGTCCTTCAATATTGTATGTTCTAAGATCCCTTCAAGCCCTTATAACCTCATTTCTATCTCCTAAGGTCTTTTCCAGCCCTGATATTGCATGATTTCTCTTGGCAGATACACAAAAATAAATGTAATTCTTTTTGAAGCTGTCATTCTGAACAGAAAGCATGCCCACTTCTCACACCTTATTATCTTGGGACTCTCTGGGTCATTCACTATAAGGGGACAGCTGATATCAGGGGTTAGGGCTCAGTCAAGAAAGAGATACTCACTGAAGATGGATATCAGTGTCAGCATTAGGAACAGACATACAGCTGCTGTCTTCATGGTGTAAGTATTCCAAGGTGAGTGGAATGAAGTGAGTCAGTTAGCTGCTGTTCTGGGCTCAGCTTCTGAGGACCAGTATTATATACAGGCAGGAATCCACCTTGATTGTGAAATTTGCTTTCATGAATATAGGACGCTGGAAACAAATTCCAAATGACTTCTGAATGACTCGCTTATGAGAAAGTCTTGAACTAAGAACCAGGAATGAAGGGATATTTATCAGAATCCCCAGTCTTGTTACATGTAATCTTATACTAGTCTGGTTTCCCAAACACATGAAATCAGTAGAATTTCCACATGGAATAACAGATCATATTTATAGAGTGCATCAGGGTTTGTACACTGTTTTATGTAATTTACCTCATTTGATTGCTCACAATGCACTTGGGAGGTAGAAACTCTTCTCTGGCCTTTTTACAGATGAGGCAACTGGTGCAGAACATTTAAATGATATTCTTAGTCTCAAAGTTTGCTTATGGTGACACCAGGACATAAAGTTTTTGGACTCCAAATTGAGTGCTGGGATTCCTCACTTTTCTGTGCTACTTCTCAGGATGTAGGGGTATTCCCATCATTGAAAATATTCTAGTAGAGACCAGCTATTGCTGAAAATGTGTTAAGTGGAATTACTGCATGGGAGCAGAGGTTGAGCTCTAAGCTTAATGATCACAGAGGAATAGAATTTAAAGTTACTTAATGAGGTAATTTTATAGGCCCAACTGTTCTTATTGTAGATGATAAAATTGAGGTTCTGAGAAAGTTAATGTCAATGAGTTAGTGGCATACCTGCTTTTGAGATTGCCTGTAAGAAGCTCATGAAGGCAGAGATATTCCTGGATTATGGGCAGATGTTCACTAATGAGGCCTTAAGTGGTAGCATGAGAGCTGTATATCATGGTAGAAGGGAGAGCAAGGGAGTCAGGTGAGATCATGTTGTGATGGAGACGTCTGGCTCTGTGGATCTGCTTACCTGGGTGGCTTTCTCTATATTCGTGAACCTACTTTCTCCCATATTCTATGAACCTCTGGGAAAGTCTTATGGGATTGGTCTGGGAGCTGCTGGAGGTCTTAAGCAAAGAGAACACAAAAAGATTTGAGTAATGAAAACTGTTTGTCACAAGACCAACCGAAGCTGCTTCTTTGGTAGTATGTTCTAAGTCCTTTTCTGTTTTCTTTTTCTGTCTGATTGATTCTAAGCAAAATTTGAAACGTGTTATGGAACTATCATGAGTGAAAGTCAGTAGAAGTAAACTCAGCCACGTTTTCCCTGAGCAACATCACAGTTCATTGGCTAGTTTTGGACATTTTAATAAAGAGGGTCAAATTGCTATCTCAACTAGGCCAAAAGACCCATAGAAGGAATTGCAACTCCTTTGTATAAGCATGGAACAAAGAACAGAATAGTGTAGATGAGGAAAATAATACAGTTGTTTGTAGGGTTGGCAGCATCATGCGAATGAGGACAGCATCATTGGTTACACTAAGTAAACTGGGCTAACACTTATGTGTGGCCAACGACCACCACTCTGTCTGAAAGAAATGCTTTATTGATTTATTGGACCCGTTTTTATCCTGTGGCTATTGATAGTGAGCCAGGGATAGCAGACTCCCTGGCTCCTAGCAGGACATAAGACCATTTTTAAATGAGTAAGAATGGGCAGTGCATCTTGTGGAAATGTACCAGGTGAGCTTGCAGGCCTTTAAAGATAGCAAACAGATGTAATGGAGTTTTCCTGGAGTTGAAATAATGAGGAACAGCAGGTTTCCTCAACCTAAAGTGATTTTGTAGGTAGTAATGAGATAACAATATCCTTTGAATTAAAATATTTTCTGAGATCGCTGAACCTTCAAACTTAGAGTTTTTCTTTAATTAAAAGTCATTGATAGGAAAACTAAACTTCTGTATCTAACCTGTGAGAGGAAGACTGAACTCATGAGTTTCTTCATTCAGAGCTAGAGAAAAGTTTGTTACATAAAATATAGAATAGTTACAGAATAGACTGAACTACAGTGTAAAATCAAATATGAAATACCAAATCAATGTTCAATATTCTCAGGACTGCCTCAGAGGGCAGAGATCTGTGATGGTGGTCCTGGTGACCCTAGTCCTCAAATCAAAGCTTTATGTTCCTTTGCTGCTACCCTAGACCATTACCTCCAATGGCACAACTGTACTCATAATCAAATATTTCTCTGTGTCATTACCCTGCATGTGATAAATGTACTGCTGCCCCTCAAATCTCAAAAACCTCCTAATTCAAACAAACAAATGAACTAAAAAATAACTTTTAATCCAAGTGAAAGAATTTTTATTCTAATTATAAATCCTTGGAATCTAACTTTTTTTCCTCAGAAGTTTATTTTAATCTTTAAAATTTAGTGAATCGAATGAGTGAGAATTTTTTATTAAAGATATCTGAGGGAACTGTCTGAACTTCTGGAAATAAAACCTACATTCACTGATTTTGTTTTCTTCTAGAGTTCTTGAATCAAAGTATATTTATAAATCCTGGATTTAATTTGTTCTTTTTTTGCAAATTCAACAATAATTAACCAATACCAAAATTTTGAGATCACAAGAACAGTTAATAGGACTGTATGAGAGTCAGTAAGTAGACACATATGGAGTTTTTTTTTTAAAGATACACACATATACGTATATATGTGTTTGCATGTTTACATCAAAAGGTTTCAACTAATTACTCTATTTATGTCCTCTCCATCTGTATCTTACTCCCAATATTCTTCTCTGTTCCCCTTTTAAAACACTTTATTAACATTTTTTATAAAAATGTCTATATCTATTCTCTAACTGGCTTTTTCTTCCCCCCCCAGTACAAATAACATATATGTGTAGTCAGAAAAAATGAGGAAACTCAGATGAATTATTGCTTCTTACTAATTGCAATACAATTTCAGGAAGTCAGTACCTATTCTATGAGAAAGAAACTGGATGTCTCATGTTTACTGGGAAAGGAAAAATTTACTTGCATAACAATTCAGCACATAATTACAGGATAAAAAACTATAAGGGATCTTAGAACATAGCTAATTAGAGCAGGAAATAACCTTAAAGACCATCTTTTCCAACCCTCTTATTTTAGGGATAAGGAAATAAACTTAAGTGAAGGGAAATGACTTGCCCACATACACTTACGTGATTAGATGCAGAGCCAAGAATTTCATTCAGAACTTCTGATTTAAAATCTAGGCCTCAAAACTGTGGGTGAAGTAGCGGGATTTCTACTCCAAGCATGTGAAGACTTCACTGTGGTGTAATGGGTGGCTGAGAAAAATTTGTTCCAAAGGCCACAAAAGTGGCTGAAGCAGACTATCTGGAGTTCCCAGATCCTGGTCAGATATCAAAGATACCAAGGGTATCCACTGTATCCTAGGTTTTGCCAGTCATCCTCACTTTTTCCTGCCACTGATGTTTGATGACTCTGGAAAAGAGATTGAGACTCTGCCTCACTTAAATTCAGTTCACGTGCAAGAGAACATGTGCAAAAGCACATGTCTTCTTAGCACCAATGGGATATTCACAGCACCTATGACAGCCATGAATATCACAGTACAATTCAGAATCTTGAAATACTACAGACTCTTCACATGGAAAGCAGAACTAAAACATTTATTCAGACACCAGAAAGCCAAATCCATCACAGTAACAAAAATCTATACACAATAACAATGCAGAGGATAACACTATCCCCATGCCTTCCCTCTGCTAGGCTTCCCACAAACCAGCTCCATTAAACAAAAATCACAAACAATCACAAAATCACTCACACTAGCCAGCAGCCTGCATCCTCCCTAGCTCTGATTGCTCTCAAGACTAACTTCCTCTCAGCTCTGCTCTAGCTCCTCCTCTTCCTATTCCACTCATTCAAC
Organism: Notamacropus eugenii; assembly: GCF_028372415.1. NCBI lineage: Eukaryota > Metazoa > Chordata > Mammalia > Diprotodontia > Macropodidae > Notamacropus > Notamacropus eugenii. Next base: position 410,300,226 of record NC_092872.1, read on the forward strand.
AAACTCTTTCCACCACAGACTCCAAGGGACTCAGACTTACTTGACCCAGGCTTCCATGTGACCCAGGCAGGTTACATGGGCCTATTAATGAATATGAAAGATTTTCCATTTAAATGACCATCACAGCAAGTCAAGACATCACTCCATGATGTCATTGATCCTCTTTGAAAATGAAGGATAAGAAACAGTATTCTTTTAAGTACACCACTTTGATAGGTACACTTGATTGTCTCCAAAGGAAAAAAAGACACTGCCTAAATTGCTATTTTATCCCTCTTGGTCTCAGCTTCCTTCTTGGTAAAATAAAGACAATAATCCCTTCCTTTTCTCACTCACAGGATTGCTGGAAAAAAAAAATGAGCAAACATTTGTCAAAGTGATTTGTGAACAAAAAGTGCCACATGAACGTAAGCTTTTGATACATAGATACTTGGGTTTATCTGTGATTTCACTATATATGCATTCTATCTAATGGTATGGATTTCATGGTCTTTATGTCTTCCTTGTCCAAATCTTTTTAAAAAACACCTCTGAAAATCTTTTATCTCCTTTTAATCATATAGGCGTCATGATGTAGCTCTTGATTGTATATGTGTTATCACTTTTTCTCAATATATGAGCAGTTCACCCTCTCTTCTGATAATATATATTTTTTTGCCACTTCTTAAGCAAAAGGCCATTGTTGGTAATATGCCACAACTTGCTGCCACCTATCCTTCCATTACTACCTGGGTTGCTTGAGTCCCTCATTTGAAAGAAAATCTAGTGTTGCTAACTTAGAAAATCATAGTCATAGAATTGCAGAGGTAGAAGAGACCTTAGAAGTCTGGTTCAATCTTTTTATTTGATAGATAAAGAAATTCAGACCTTGTGAAGTTAAATGATTTGAGCCAAGTAACTCAGGAAGTTTGGTCATAGTACTGTGACCCAGGGAGTCACTTCAGTTTGGATGAATGCCTGGGTATGTGATTGGAGACAAGAGCCATCTTCTCCTTTTCCCCCTCCTTTTCTTTGTTCTTTCTCTCTTTTCCTTCTCTTCCTTTGCTTTTTATTATTCCTCTCTTCCCTTTCTTCTTTCTGTCTCTGTCCTTTACATTTTTATGACTACATCCTCTTTTCTGCCCTGTGTTTTTGATATGACTTGGAACAGTTCCTGGACATGGATTCAGAAAGCCTGGGACCAGTTTCCTGGATCTGATGATCTTTACAGGTGTGACTCTAGGCATGTCTTCTTATATTTGATTCTCAATATCCCCTCCTATAAATGAAGATAACACTACTCCTTTTGCCTCCTCATGGGACTCCAGTGATGAGAATGTCTTGTAATTCTTAAATTCTACATTATGTGATCTAATATCTTTTTATTATTGATATAATCCTTCAGTGGATCTATGACCTCACATTTGACATTCACACTACACTGATGCATCTTGAACTTCTACCCACCTGGATGATTCCTATCTCAGTAATGTGGAAATCCTCCTTAGGTAATTCACTCAGCAGGTATGAAATGTCTTCTGATTCTTTAATTATCTTCAGGGTATCTAGAATTTGACCTGAGGGAATACTGTTTTTTACTCTTACTTCATGACTTACTTCTTCCTTTTTTTTCCTGGTTGTAGATTATGGTCCAAATGGAAATTTCATCATCGTTGATGATAAGCAGCATTTTTAGTGACTGTAGAGATGGATCTTTTTTTTTAATTCATGAAAGAACACTAAATGATATCTCCATAATTTAACCACTTACTTCTAGTCTACAAATCTTTAGCAAGCATTTATTAGGTGAAAAACCATATGTAAGTTTTTTTTTATTTTATAAATAGAGAAACAAATAGGTCAATCTTCTTGCCCTCAGAGAACTCACAATATATTTGGAGGACTGGGTGAATAAATCCATGAAGACACATAACGTTAAAACTGGGTAAACAATGATAAGTTCTCTGACAGGGTACAAAAGGCTATAGAATTTCAGAGGAATAAGAAAGAGAAAGAATATGATGGACTAGCAGGGACAAAGCTCCCTAGAGAAGGAAAAGTGAACCATAATGTTCTGGGAAGGATATAGGACCAACAATCAAAAGGCCAGGTTTCAAATATTGTCTCTAATACTGAATTGTATTGTGGCTTGAGGCAAGTTAATTAACTCTGTAGACCTCAGTTTCTTCATCAATAAACTAAGGGTTTTGGACTCATATCTGAGGTCTCTTCCAGTTCTAATATTTCATGAGCTGAGCCTTGTTAGGCTGCCAGTAGGCAGGGATGAAAATGGAGTTGTCCAGGGACTGGGTCAGTGGGACCTTTAGACTGCTGTGGTACAGAGGAAGAAACACTGGACTGGTAGTCAGAAGACCTAAGGTTCAGTACTGGCTATGTTCCTTCACTGTTTTTTGTCTATAGGAAAAGCAGTACTCTACCCTGACCTCTTTCTTCCCTGTTCAGAACCAAAGTATATAATGAGTTGTTGCTTTCATAGGATTGTGATGGTGATTGAATGAGATATTCCTTGCAAAGTTCTTTTTATTCTATTAATTGTTGTAGTAAGTATTACAGGAAGGTATCAGGGCTCAGTGAAAGGAGTGCTGGGTTTGGATTCGCATTCTATCTGTCCTCCAGGCCTGAAAGGCTCATTTTCTTCATTTTCCTCTCAGAACTCTTCACTACCTTCAGGGCACAACTCAGATGTTTCCTCCTACAAAGGGCCTTTTCTTGATTCCACCAGGAATCATTGTCCTCTTCTACCTCTTAACCCCAATTATTTGTTTTGTATCATCTAAGGACATGTTGCCCTTCCCTTCCCTCCATCCCCAGACTCTTAAACCCTAAATAAAACACAAGCCTTTTTATCTTGGGGCTGTGGTATTTTTGTGTTTGTATTCATTGTGCCTAGCACAATGCTGGCACGAAGTAGCCACTCAATGAATTGAAATGAACTAAGTTCAATTCTGTGCTCTGTTAGGATCTTAGAAAAGACACTGCATGTCTGAGACTCTTTTGGTGAAATGAAGAGGTCTTGAACTCATTACTTCTAAGATCTAATCTAGCTTAGATCTATGACTTTATGGTAATGCCAATCATTATTCTTAGATATAAAAATAGGAATCTTTATAGGAACAGGTCTAGGATTTCTTCCTAGTTCTTTTAATTTCTTGAAGGGTACCAGTTTCTAGTTTGGTGGGTCCATATAGGATTGTTAGTTAAACAATTTAACAGGACTGGTGGGATTCTTTACTGCACACTTTAAGAATTCTGTCTAGTAGTCTAATACCACGCCTACTGACTTGCAGTCAGACTGAATTGGAAAATAGCTGTCTGGGTCATGTTCTGCAGCCATCGTCATCTCAGGTGAGAGCTTTCCAGAAAAAGAAACAACAAATGCATGTCTGGGAGCAAAGGAGCAAGTTGCAAAACCAAGAGACAGGAGGATTTAAAATTTTTCTTCTCATGCAGCTCATTCTAAAACCTGTCAAGATGGCTAGGTCTGCCTTTTGGGGCAGTATTGAGTAATTCTGAAAAGAGAAAAGAAATTAATTTTCTTGACTCATTCAAGAAATAGGCCAGAATATATTGGAAATTGAGAGGATGCCCATCAATTGGGGAGTGACTGAACAAGCTGTGGAATATAATTGTAATAGAAAACTATTGTGGAATAAGAAATGATGAACAGGTAGATTTCAGGAAAATCTGGAAAGACTTGTACAAAATGATGCAAAGTAAAATGAGCAAAACCAGGAAAACATTGTACACAGTTTCAGCAGTATCATGTGATGATCAACTATGAATGACTAAGCTCTTCGCAGCAACACAATGACATGAGACAAGTACAAAAGACTCATGAAGGAAAATGCTATCCATATCCGGATATAGAACTGATGGACTCAGAATGCAGATCAAAGCATATTTTTTTCCCACTTACTTTATTCTTTCTCATGGTTTTATTTCTTTTTGCTTTGTTTCTTCTTCCACAACTGTGATGAATATGGAACAATATTTTACATGATAGTATATGTATAAACTGTATTATACTGCCTATGATTTTTAGAAGAGGGGAGGGGAGGAAAGGAGGGGAAAAATTTAGAACTCAAAATATTTTTTTTTTCAAAATCTTTTAAAATAAATACTAAAATTTTTAAAATATGTAATTTAGGAAAAAATAAAATACTATTTAAATAAATAATAAAAAGAAATGGGTCAGGTTCAGTGCTTGTGCAGCAAGAGGCCATGAGACCTTGGAGCTCTGTGGAAACCTCTAGATCTACCAGGGAGGAAACAATGTTATCTCATTTGATCCTCACAACAATCTTTAGAGGTAGGTACTATTATTATCCCTATTTTACAGTTGAGGAAACTGAGGCAAATAGGCTTTAAGTAATTTGTTCAGGATCACACAGCTTCTAAGTGTCTGAGACTGGATTTGAACTCAAGTCTTCCTGACTCTAGGCACTATATCTTATTAATTGCATTATTTAAGTGCCTATTTTTTCTTTGTTTTGATGTAGTCATCATTTCTTTTCTTTTTTGTTTCTTTTGTTTTTTTGAATGTATTTTATTTTTTCATTACATATACTTATAGATTTTTTTCCCCCATTTCATGGGAAGTCTCTTGAAGGAGGTAAAACAGTTAAGACAAAATCAATAAAACAGTGATACTGGCTGAAAGTAAATGCAAAATTTCCAATCTGTGTCACTTTTCTATTTTTTTAAATGAACAAGAAATAATTTTTTTCCTTTCCCCATCCCCACCTCATTGGAAAATAAAATAATAAAATCAAATCTGTTTCAACAAAGATAGATTATATGTCCCATTCCACATCTGAAACCCATCACTTTTCAGTTATGGATGGAATATTTCATACTTGCTTCTCTGGAATCATGCATAAATATTGTATTGATCATAGTTTTTACAGCTTTCAAAATGTTTTCTTTAACAGTGTGGTTATTGTACAAATTATTCCACTTTTGCTCATTTCATTCTTCATGAGTTTACAAAATCCACAAAATTGCTTGTTTTGATAATATTACTGATGTGGTGTTATTCTTCTGATTCTTCTGTTTTACATTAATTGTCCCTGTCTTTCTATGTCTTTTTGAGGTTATCTACTTCCCGCTTTCTTCTAGTACAGTATTATTTATATTTTTAAAGGTTTTCTATTTCTTTTGTTTTCTTGGATATGTTAACTGTGTATATAACTGTGTACAACAATTTTTGATAATGCTTCTTCTGCTTTTATTGTAGTTTCATGTCACTTATTTATTGTTTCATATATTTGATTTTCTACCCTCCTCTCTTTAACCAAATTGGTAAAGGCATATCAATTTTATTAGGCTTTTAAAAGTTAGCTTTTAGTTTTATTTATAACTTTTTAGTCTTTTTCTTTTCATTTATCTTATTTGCTAATTTTCCCCATTTTCTCATTAGTGCTTATTTTAGGTTTGATTATTTGTTGACTTTCTAATTTTGGAAAATTCACATTCAGTTAATTAATTCTCTTGAATTTCTATTTTGTTAATACATATTTTCTGAGATATAATTTTCCCCCTTAGGAGTGTTTTAGCTGCATCCTAGAACTTTCGGTATGCTACATTTTTGTCATTTTCTTTTTCATGATGACTAAATATTTCTATCATTTGCTCTGAATTATATATATTCTATGTCATCTTGTCATTTTGCTAATATTTCTTTTATGATTTTAGATACTAAAGCATTTGCAGCATATATATTTAGTATTGAAGTTGGTTTGATATTTATGATTCATTTCAGCATAATGTATTTCCCTTATTTATCCCCTTTTTATGTGGTGAATCATTATCATTGTCTTCTTCTTCTTCTTCTTCTTCTTCTTCTTCTTCTTCTTCTCCTTCTTCTTCTTCTAACACTCCCACTCATGTGAAAATTTGATTTTGTCATCACTTTGCCTGTGGAATGATAAAAGGAAACTAAGTGAGGATCACTGATACGCAAGCCCATTTTCTGATGTCAGACTTCAGAATGTAGAAATGACCTCAAAGATCAAGTAGAATAGCTTCTTTTCTGTAGAGGAGAGAACAATGGACAAAGGCTGTTTGGGGAAGTGATGAGCTCTCTGTCTCAGGCAGTGTTTAAATAGAAGTAAGATGACCACTTAGAGGTGATGTTGCAGAGCAAATTCATGCATTTGGTAAAAGCAGGATTAGGTGGTTTCTGACATCCCTTCTCACACTGAGATTCCATGTTTATATAATACTCATTGCTATTATTCTCTAAAGTTTCCTCATAAAACTGTTCCTGTCTTTAAAATATTTAATTTATGCTCTTAAAAAACCATCATTGCCATTATTCAATGTCTCTCCACTACTCAACGTTCTCTCTAGCAACAGAAACATCCCTTATAATAAATTAGTACAGGAAACAAAGAAAGAACAACAACAAAATCCTCAACAAATCAACACATTGCATCTTAAAATGTGTGTCTCAATTCACACTGATAGCCCACCAACTCTCATTGGATTGATAGCAGACATGCTTTGTCATCAGCCTTCTGAAGTCACGTATCATTGCTATTAAATTGGCCATAGCTGATGATTGTTCATCAGTCAGTCAACATCAGATCTTTGTTTCCCTCCAACTTGTTTTTACTAGAAGTTACAGAAACCAATACTTAAAATTTCTGGAATTTTTACACAAAGGTAGATTTCAACTCTTCCCAGTCTTGATGAATTCACCACCCTGTAGAAGACTGTTTCTTCTGAGAATGACTCCACATCTGGAATAGAAATAAAGAAGCCAGCATGATCTCCTGAACAACACAATAAAACTCATCCTCTTGCTCCCTTAGTCTTAGGAAACTCTTTCCTCTAACGTGAGAAGTTTCATTTAATATAATAGAAGGAAATAATTCTTTTCTTCTACTTTCCCCATGCTTCATTTTCTCTCTCTTTAAAATAAAGGGAATCAATTGTCAATTCTGAAGACACATTCAAGTTTAAATTCTATGTCCTATGATATGTTATATTTCTCCACCCCCACTTAATAGTATTTTATTTTTCCAACTACATGTAAAGATAGTTTATAACATTCACTTTTATAAGATTTTGAGTTCCATTTTCCCTCTCCTTCCTTCCCCTCTCCTTACCCATGCAATCTGATATGGGCAAAACATGTATAATCATATTAAGCATATTTCCATATTAATCATGTTGTGAAAGAAGAATCAGAGCAAAAGGGAAAAACTATAAGAAAGAAAAAACAAAAAAAAGAGACAAAATGGTATATTTCAATCTGTATTAAGACAAGAGTCTTTTGGAGCTGTCATAGATCATTGTACTGCTGAGAAAAGTCTGTCAAAGCTGGTCTTTGCACAATGTTGCTGTTTGCATAATGTCCTGGTTTTGCTCACTTCACTCAGCATCAGTTCATGTAAGTCCAGGTTCTTCTGAAATCTGCCTGCTCATCATTTCTTTCTTTCTTTTTGTTTTGTTAATTTTAATTAGTTTATTTTTAGTTTTCAACATTCACTTAAGTAAGATTTTGAGTTCCAAATTTTCTCCCCGTCTCTCCCTCGCCCTACTCCAAGACAGCACATAAAATTTGATATAGTTTCTCTCTCTCTCCCTCCTCTCTCTCTCTCTCTTTATATATATATATATATATATATATACATATATATATATGTATATATATGTATATATATACATACATACATATATATGAATATGTATGGATATATATTCATATTTGTCATGTTGCAAAGAAGAATTAGAACCAATGGAAGAAACCACGAGATAGAAGAAACAAAAGAAGAAAAAAAAGAGAGAGTAAATAATATGCTTCAATCTGCATTCAGACTCTGTAGTTCTTTTTCTGGATGTGGACAGCATTTTCCATCATGAGTTCTTTGGAGTTGTCTAGGATCATTGCATTGCTAAGAAGAAGTCTATCAAAGTTAGTCATTGTATATTATTGCTGTTCCTGTGCACAATGTTCTTTTGGTTCTGCTCACTTCACTCAGCATCAGTTCATTCAAGTATTTCCAGATTTTTCTGAAATCATCCTGCTGATTATTTCTTATAGCACATTCCATTATATTCATATACCACAACTTGTTCAGCCATTCCTGAAATGATGGGCATCTCCTCAATTTCCAATTCTTGGCCATGACGAAAAGAGCTGCCAAAAATATTTTCGTACATGTGGGTCCTTTTCCTTTTTTCCTGATCTCTTTGTAATATACACCCAGTAGTGGTATTTCTGGGTCAAAGGGAATGCACAGTTTTATAGTCCTTTGGGTATAGTTCCAAATTGCTCTTCAGAATGGATTGGATCAGTTCACAACTCCACCACAAATGCATGAGTGTCCCAATTTTCCCTCATCTTTTCCAACATTAATTATTTTCCTTTTTTGTCATATTAGTCAATCTTATATGTTTGTTTTGATTTGCATCTCTCTAATCAATAGTGATTTAGTGCATTTTTTCATACAACTATAGATAGATTTAATTTCTTCCTCTGAAAATTGTCTGTTCCTGTCCTTTGACCATTTATCAATTGGGGAATGACTTGTATTCTTATAAATTTGACTCAATTCTCTATATATTTTAGAAATGAGGCCTTTATCAGAGACACTGGATGTAAAAAGTCTTTCCCATCCTTTCTAAGCTTGGTTGCATTGCCTTTGTTTCTGTAAAAACTTTTCAACTTAATGTAATCAAACATTTTTCTATTTTGCATTTTATAATGTTCTCTGTCACCTGTGTGGTTATAAATTCTTTTCTTCTCCATATATATGACAGGTGAACTATCCTTGCTCTCCTAATATGCTTATGGTACCACCCTTTATGCCTAAGTCATGTAACCATTTTGACCTTATCTTGGTATATGGTATGAGATGTTTGTCTATACATAGTTTCTGCCATATTATTTTCCAGTTTTTCTAGTAGTTTTTGTCAAATAGTGAGTTCTTATCCAGGAAGTTGGAGTTTTGGGTTCATCAAACAATAGATTACTATAGTCATTGACTGTGGTATCTTCAGTACCTAACTTATTCTGCTGATCCACCACTCTATTTCTTAGCCAGTAACAAATAGTTTTGTGACTGCTTCTTAATAATACAGTTTTAGATCTGGTATGGCTAGGCCACCTTGTGTTTCTTTTCATTGATTCCCTTGATATTCTTGATCTTTTGTTCTTTCAGATGAATTTTGTTACTGTTTTTTCTAGCTCCATAAAATAATTTTTTGGTAATTTGATTGGAATGGCATTGAACAAGTAAATTTAGGTGGAAGTGTCACTTTTATTATATTAATGCAACCTATTCATCAGCAACTGATATTTTTTCCAGTTATTTAGAACTGACTTTATTTGTGTGAAAAGTATTTTGAAATTTTATTCATATAGTTCCTGGGTTTGTCTTGGCTTGTAGACTCTCAAATATTTTATATTGTCTACAGTTATTTTAAATGGAATTTCTCTTTCTATCTCTTTTTACTAGGATTTATTTGTTAGTAGTATTTAGAAATGCAATGATTTAGAGGGCTTATTTTATACTCTGTAATGTTGCTATAATTTTAAAAATTATTTCAAGTAGTTTTAAACTTGATTTCCTAGGATTTTCTAAGTATATATCGTATCATCTGCAAAGAGTGATAGCTTTGTTTCCTCAATGCCTACTCTTATTTCTTCAATTCTTTTTCTGCTCATTGCTAAAGCTAATGTTTCTAATACCATATTGAATAACAGTATTGATAATGGACATTCTTGTTTCACCCCTGATTTTGCTGGGAATGCCTCTAACTTATCCCCATTACATATATTACTTTCTGATGGTTTTAGATAGATACTACTTATAATTTTAAGGAAAACTCCACTTGTTCCTATGATCTCTAGTTTTGTTAAACAGGAATGGGTGCTATATTTTATCAATGACCAATTTCCCTAATGAATATTGATGCAAAATTTTTTAAAAAATATCGGCAAAGATTACAGCAACTTATCATGAGGACAATACACCATGAAAAGATGGGATTTTTAGCAGGGATGCAGAACTGGTTCAGTATTAGGAAAACTATCAGCATAATTGACCATATCAATAACAAAGTTGACAGAAATCATATAATTATCTTAATAGATGCAGAAAAAAGCTTTTGACATCAGAAAGATGAAGGCTGTTTACTGCATCCTGGGCCATCACCAGTTGTCCTGACGTTTTTCTTGCTATTGGACTTTGATGACTCTGGAAGAGAGAGTGAGCATGATGACTTTGTGCAACTGCCTCACTTAAATCCAATTCTCAGGCAAGTAAAGACTTTACCCCATGATGTCATGGTCCTCTTCAAAAACAAAGGATCACAGTATTCCTTTAACTATGCTACTTTGATTAGGTACATGTGATTGTCTAAAAAAACCTTGCTTATTATTGTTATTTCATTCTCTTGGCCTCAGTTTTCTCCTCTTTAAAATGAAGACAATAATCCCTTCCTTTAATCAGTCATAGGATTGTTGGGGAAAAAACAACAAAAAAGAATGAAAGTTTGTGAAAGTACTTTCTGAACAAAAAGTGCCACTTGAATGTGGGCCATTGTTATAGAGATTCTTAGCTTTATCTGTGTTTTTATTGTATGTGTACTTCACCCAGTGGTATATATTTCATACCCTTCATGCTTTCTCATCTTGTGTGAACCTTGTCCAAATCTTTAAAGAAAAAGCTCTTAGTCTTTCCTTTTACTCTTCTTTTACTTACACAAGGTGAATAATATGGCTCTTGGGCTGTCTATTTGCTATTCCTCATACTCACTACATGACAATCCACCTCTTTCTGTGATCATACACATTCTTGATGATATTTTAGTGACACTTAATAGGTAAAAAAGCCATTGTCGGTGTGCCAAAGCTTGCTGCCAGCTATCTTTCCATTGCCTTCTGGGACATCTGACTCTCCCCCTGCCCCCTTTTAAAAGAAAACCTAGCACTGTGAACTTAAAAATGCAGTCATAGAATTGTAGAGGTAGAAGGGATCTTTGAGGTCTAATCCTGCCTTCTCATTTTGTAGACTGGGAAATTGAGACCTATAAAATAAAGTTACTTGATCAAAATCACAGAATATGTGTAGTCACAGTTCTCTGACACAGTAAATTATTCAAATAGTAGCCAAATCCTTCGGTACCAGACAAGGGAACAGAACCGTTTCCTCCCTTGCCCTCTCCTCTGCTTTGTTTTTTTTGTATTCCCTTTGTCTCCTTTTCCTCCCCTTCCTTTGCTTCTTATTATTCCTTCTGTCCTTCATCTTCCTATGATTTCATCCATTTTTTTGCCCTGTTAGTTTGAAATGATTTTGAAAGAATTCTGGATTCAGAAGACCTGGGTCCAGTTTCCTGGATTTGATGATCTTTACAGGTGTGACTCTGGGCATGTCTTCTTATCTCTGATCTTCAATATTCTTTTGTATAAAATGTTGATAACACATTCCTATTAAATCCTCATCAGGCTATAGTAATGAGAATGCTCTGGAATCCTTAAAATAACACATCATGCTATCTAATGATATTTAAAATTAATTGCCATAATGTTGTGATTGATCCATGATTTCAAGCTTGTTAATCACACTCTGTTGATGTAACTTGGACCTCTCCCATACCTCCCATTGGATAATTCTTATTCTTATTATTTGATGTTTGTTTGATTGCCCAACTTTTTATGGTTCTCTTCAGGGTAGCAGTATAGCACTTGGGGGGACAACAGACTATTTCTCACTTTTGCTTCATGATTTTCCCTCCTCCTTTACTGGTCTTATTTGTTCCACTTGTCTATTATGGTACTTTTTGAATTAAGGTCATCATTGATAATGTGTACCATCAATATTATTATTATTAGTGATTGTAGAGTTAGATGTATTTTTTAAATAATTTAATAACAGTATTTTATTTCACACATATTTTCCAAGCACCTATTATGTGAGAAACCAGGTGTGAAATGTTATGGAATCGTCCATTGTTTGTCTTCTGTTCTCAAAGAGGATCATGATATCAAGAAAGTGATATCATGACTTGCAAGTGGATTGGACTTAAGTGAGGGAGGATTATGCAAAGCCACCAGTATTACTTTCTCCTCTGGAGTCACTTGGGTCCAGTGGCAAGATATAGATAAGCTCAACTGGAGATGACCCTCTGGAGATGAATAACATAGTCTTCCTGTCCTTGGGGAACTCACAGTATACTTGGGGGTGGGAATCCATGGATATTCACAGGCAGGACAGAGTATGATAAAATCCTGACAGAGATACAAGTCACTGTAGGAATTCAGAAAGGAAAGGAATAGAGAGATCACATTGACTAGAAGGGATCAAGCTCCCTAGAATAGGAGTACTTTAACACCATGAACTGAGAAAGAAACTATACCACGAATCAGGATTCCAATCTTGGCTCTGATGCTGAGTTTCAGAATGACCTTAGACAAGTTAATCTACCTTTTCAGGCTTCAGTTTCTTCATATGTAAAGTGAGGGGGTTGTGCCAGGTGTTATATGAAGTCCCTTCTGATTCTAGCATTCTGTGAGACAGGCTTGATCAGTGTGATCATCAGGTTATTGTGGTTCAGTGAAAAGAACAGTAGATTTGGAGTCAGTAGGCCTGGATTTGAGCAGTGCTGAAAGCAGGTCTATTAAAAAGAAGGCTAGATTTGGATTCAGAGGCTATTTGTCCTCCAGGCCTGGAATGCTCTGTTCCCTCAAACTGTGCCTCTTATACCTCTTCATCCCCATCAAGGTTTAATTTAAAGGTCACCCCCTACAAGATGACTTTCCTTAATACCCACAGAGTATGGTCCTTTCCTACTAATTAGTTTTTCTTTGTTTATTCTGTAGGAATTGTTCCTGCTAATATTATGTAAGCTTCTTAAAACAGGGATTGTTTTATTTTAGTATTTCTAATGCACATCATAGTGATGGGTATAAAGTAGGCACTCAATGAATTCTGGTGGAATTGAAACAAACAAATAGGTTCAAATCTAGGCTGTTCTACTTATAACCTATGTGATTTTAGAAAAGTCACTTCATCTCTCTGGGACTCTTTTTCCTCATCTGTAAAATGAGGGAATTTGATCTCTTGACCTCTTAGGTTCCTTTCAGCTCTAAATCTATGATCTTATGCTTATGTAAATAAATATTATTCTTAGGTATAGAAACAGGAAAGCTGAGGTTTTTTGTTTTTTTTTTTTTTGGTGAGAGTGTGGGGATGGGATGGGGTGAGTGGGTGGGGGGAGAGAAAGGGACCCAGAGTATGTAACATGTTGGAGACCTTTTTCTAGCTCTTTTAGTATCTAGAGTGGGTGCCAATGTCTAGCATATAAGCAGTGAAGCAGTTTGAAAGACTTCATCGGACTTCCTTACTTCAGCACACCCCTGGAGGTTTCTCTCATCTTCTAATGCAGTCACACTGACCATTTCAGTTGAAGCTGGACCAGAAAATATTTGACTGAGTCATTTTCTCTACCTATGCTTGTGCATGTTCCAAGGTAGTTATTTCAGGTGACAGTTTTCTAGAAGACAAGCCAGAGAACAAAAGGACAAGTTGTAAAACCAGCAGACAGGACAAATTTTAACAACTCCTACCATACTGCTAATCATAGAATTTGTTCCGTTGACTAAGTCTCCCTTTGGCAGAGTGATGAGTAATTCTGAAAAGAGAAAAGAAACTCATTTCCTTGAGTTGTGAAATGGGCCAGCTTCAAGTGGTATTCTGAGCAAGGCCTTAAAGCCTATTCTGTGGAAAGCCCCACATTCTGCTAAGGAGGAAACAGCCTGCTCACTTACATAACTGAGTTGAAAGATTGGTGAAATAGAATGTTTAATTGTTAGTTAATGGAGGAGAAGACGGGGTAGTGATGAGGGGCAAGGCTTGAACCTTACTCATGGTGATTGGCTGAAAGAGGGAAAAATACACACTCAGTGGGGTATAGAAATCTATCTTACTCTACAGGGAAATAGGAAGACAAGGTAATAAGAGGGCAGAAGATCTAATAGAAGGAAGGATGGACTAAGGGTGATAGTGGTCAGAAGGAAAACACTTTTTTTTTTTTTTGCCAGAATGGATAGATGTCCTTTATGGAAGGTGGCAAATCAAAACAAATAAAACTAAAGTATCAAACATGTAAAAACTGGTTGTGAGGAATAGAAACAACCAATTTAGTTGTTAGACCCTTAATATCAGTTCAAGCCCCAACACAGAAGGGTGAACTCAAGGAAGCCAAATGTCCAAGCTTTCCCCCTGCTAGGCTTCCCACAAACAACTCCATTAAACAAATCACAGTCAAGCCCTCTTAAATAAAATCACAAACAAACTCTTTCACCCATGCTACCCAGTAGCCTGCATCCTTCCTAGCTCTGACTGCTCTCAAGACTAGTTTCTTCTCAGCCCTGATCTAGCTCCACCTCTTCCTGTTCCACCCATTCAGCAAACCCCTCCTACCACAGGCTCCATGTGACTCAGACTCATAGACTCGGGCTTCCATGTGACCCAGGCAGGTCACATGGGTCTATTAATGAATGAGAAAGATCTTCCCATTTAAAATTACTATTATGTAGGGTGAGCCAATATAATAAAAATGACAATTCTACCTAAATTGATTTACTTATTCAGTACCAATTCAGTACCACACCAATCAGACTACCAAAAATTATTTTACAGAGCTAGAAAAATAGAAGCAAAAGTCATCTGGAAGAACAAAAGGTCAAGAACCTCAAAGGAGTCAATGATATTCTTTTTTCTTCCTCTTTTTTCTACTCTTATTTACTTCATCCAGAGGGCAAAGATCACAGTTTAATGGTTGTCATGAACTGAATTTATAAGAGAAGGATTTTTCTTCCCCTGTTTTCTCTTTTATCTTCCTTCACTCTGAGATAGAATTCTGGGGGTTTTTGTTCTGTTCTGTGTTAATTTTCCTCAGTTTTGGGTGACAGAGATGATGTCCACAAGATTCCAAATTATAGTCAAGACTGCAGGCAGGATGGAACAACCAGCCAAAAATGGAAGCCATGTGAAGTCAGGGTGCCTGAGACTTGAGCCTGAGGGGTGTTTGTAGAATTGGAACTGGGGTTGTATCCTTAGGAACTGAACTAAGCTATGAATCCATTTCCCTTCTCCTCAGAGAACAAGGTAGTAGAAAGTGTGGGAAGAGAAGGAGGAATAAGTCTATCAAATTTTGGGTAAGTTGTATATTTGTGATTATTTCTTTAGAAGTGAATGTTTCCATGTAAAAACCAAGTTTATTGTTAGTGGCTAAATGGAACTGGGGTATAGGGGACTGCCCCTTATAATTGAGGGGATACCATTAGTGAGAAGCTAATGAGAGAGCCTAGCCATCCCCATATTACCTTAAGGGTATCAGAGGATCCTAGGGGAGTAATGAAATTTAACTTACTTGTTCTTTAAGCAGTGAAAGTCAGGGTAATCTGGTGTTACATTTCTGAATTTTAGTTTCCTTATATGTAAAATGATAGTTTGCTTAGATGATCTCTAAAGGATTTTCTACCTCTGAATACTATGGTTGAGTCATAAGGTACAGGACAATAGATTCTAGCTCACCATAAAGAAAAAATTTCGAATGATCAATGTTATATTAAAATGGAATATATTCCCTTAAGACATAATGAGTAAGCAGACTAGAAGGATTCAAAATGGACTATATTTGAACAAGTTTCTCATCTATAAAAAGTTGAGCTCACGTGAGATGATCTCATAAATTCCTTTCAGTCTGAGTCTGTGATATCTTGAGTTGTTCATAAAACTTTAGAGCTGTGACCTCCTCCTCTCATCTCTCCCTGTCCCCAGAGATCTGAGGAGAGAAAAGGCCTTTCTCTATACTGGGAAAAACAATTGACTTAAGTCAGGTTTTAGAGTTAGCTCTGACAAGGGTGTCTCTGATACAAAAAACGTTAAGAACCCTTGTCCTGATGCTTCCTGGAATTCTGGAAGAGCTCTTATGTTGTCAGCTGAAGCTCTAGTATATCCTTCTGCTGCTTGAGAATTAGCATCAGCCATTGGGGAACAGAATTAGATAGCAGGGGTAAATATCACCAACTCCAGGGGGAACGTTGTTCAGAGTAGCGACAAGCAAAAGCACCACCACAGGGAGTAACATGAAGCCTGAAGTATAATGGTGACAGAATTTAGCTATAGCAAAACAGTCCTTCAGACAGTGATCTAATGGAGCACCTATGAGAGAGGCTGAAAAAGGGTGACATGACAATAAACAAAGTCATAGGAGAGGCCCACAAAAGGAGCCACAATGCAAAGATCCCTAATACAAAAGAGGGCTGCATCCAGAGCAATCCTGTATATCATGAGTACTGTACAAGTCAGAAGTGGATGGATGGAGTTGGAACAACCTGTCAGGCAGGAATGTTGTTGCTTGACATTACCAAAATCTTAAGTCCCTCCCTGTAGTTGATCATGGCTGGCACTTGTCTCTGGAAGACTTGAACTCATAAAGTAGGAGCCAAGACCGGAACATTTTTCTTTTCAAGATTGCTGTTCACTATCTTGTGCTCAGGGAGGCAAACAGAAAAACAGAAGAAATAAATAACATTGAATTGAGGCATTTCTCTTATGTTCCTCTTAGCTCAGCTACCAAAATCTTCAACCCAAAGAAGTTAGCAAGGTATAGTATAGAAAGTCAGAGTCCCTGGGAGTCAGAAGACCTATGTTCACATTTAGACTTTGTTACTTACTATCTGTATGATGTTGGACAACTTGACAACTCTCTGCCTTAGTTTCCTCATCTGTGAAATAAAGGGGTTGTACTAGATGACCTCTAAATTCCTTTCCAGCTCATTACTTGAGCCTATGAATCCCCAGTTATGAAGAACAGTCATAAGGCATTGTGTCAACTCAAAGTGCATGTGCTTTAATGCTGAGCCAGAGTATTATTCTGGTTCCAAGGAATATTCCCCTTTCTGACAAAAGTCCATGCTATGCAGTTTTATTGAGTAGATTGGGGGACTCTTGATCAGAGATTCCTCTCATCACTCCCTTGCTACACATCTATCTAGGTAGAACCTGAGGGAAAGGTCATTGATTGAATTCTCAGCTCACAAGGCAACAAACACTGTTGATTACCATTTTCTTCTTATTCAAACACTATTGATTACCATTTTCTTAATATTCTTCTTTCTAGGTTTTCATAAAATTGCTCTTTCCTGATTCTCCTTTGACCACTCCTTTTCAGTCTTTTTAGATGGATCTTCAACCAATTCACCCCTGCTAAAAAGGTTCTGACCTGGGCCCTCTTCTTTTTTCCTTCTAAACTATTTTACCTAGTCATTTCCTCAGCTTCAATGGATTTAATTGCCATCTCTTTGCCGGTAATTTTTAGATATTTTTTAATCTAATTTTGCATTTTCTGATCTCCAATCTTGCATTTCCAACTGCCTATTGAACTTTTTAAACTGAATGTCTCCTAGATGTCTTAAACTCAACAGGTCCAAAACTGAACTCAAACCGTTCTTTTCTTATTATTGTCTGGGGTGCCACTGTCTTTTTCATCATCCAGGCTCCAAACTGCATTACCATCTTCATTTCCTCACTTTCTCTTACCTACTATATCCAATCAATTGCCAAGTACTGTCATTTCTCTCTTTGAAAAATCTTTGATATATGTCCCCTTCTCTCCTCTGACATTGTCACCATGCTGCTGCAGGACCTTATCACCTCACAACTAGACTGTTTTCAGTAGAGGTAGGTCTCCCTGCCTCAAGTCTCTCTCTACTCTAGTCTCTCCTTCACTTAGCTATCAATGTGACCTTCCTAAAGTGAAAGTCTAACATGTCACTCTCACCCTGACCCCCTTCCATCAATTCAGGTGGCTCCCTTTTACCTCCATGATCAGATATAAAATCTTCTGTTTGGCTTTCAAAGTCTTGTTTCTACCTTTCCAAATGTTTTAGACCTTACTTTACTCCAAGTACTCTGTGATTCAGTGACACTTCCTCACCCATATATTGCCTGACTGGATAATTCACTGGCTCTTGCCCATGCCTAGAATTCTTGGCTCTTTCTGATGTATTTCTGTTTTAACTCACAATCAATCCATCTGAGCTTCTCCTTTCTCTAGTCCTTCGACAATGTGCCTTCTCCTTAGCCTGCACCTCCCATTGAATCTTTGGGTTTGGAGATGTTTTTCTTTTTCCCATTTGTCCCATTTCCCTGTATTCCTAGAAAGGTTAAGCACATTACCCTGGAATGCTTCTCTTCAAATATGAGGTGAGAGGGGGACAGAACCAGTTATTCCTGGCATAGACACCTGTATAAGAAAGGAAAGGACTTCATGAAAAGAGGAACTAGTTCTTTTAGAATATTACGTAGCTAACCATTTTTAGTCTTCATTTTAGGTCTTTGTCTTTTGATCATATATCCCTTGTTGATGTGATGCCTCCCAGCATCCCTATCTTCCTTCAGATCCGAATTAAAATCCCATCTTCTATAGGAAGTCTTTTTCAACCTTTCAATTCTAGTAACTTTCCTCTGTTAATTATTTCTTGCTTATACCATATTTAGCTTATTTCTATATATTTGTTTGCTTACTGTCTTCCCCATTAGATTGTAATCTCCTTGAGGGTGGGGACTGTCTATTGCCTCTTTTTGTATCCCTAGTGCTTAGTATAGTGTCTGGCACAAAGTAGGTGTTTAATATATATTTATTGACTAACTGTTCATGTAGAGATAATAACTGAACCCACAGGAGTTAATGAAATTGTCAAGAGAAAGTATGTATGGAAATAAGAAGGCTTAGAACATGATCTTGGGTGAATGCCTTTGGTTAAGTGGCAAGAGAGAAGATATTTCACCAAAGTAAATTGAGAAGGAGCTAGACTTGGAGTTAAGAAGACCTGACTTCAAATCTGGCCTCAGACATTTACTAGCTATGTGATCCTGGACAAGTCACATAATTGCTATCTACCTCTATTTCCTTAACTATAAAATGGGAATAATAACAGCACCTACCTCCAAGAACTGCCCTGAAGATTAAATGAGACAATGTTTGTAAAGAGCTTAGCATGGTACATGGCATACAGTAGGTGCTTAATAAATACCTGCTTCCATCATTTTTTGTTTACTTTCGTTCCTGGGAATAGTTGGATGAAACTTAAAATTATGGCTACAAAACATTTATCATCTCAAATTCACTTTTGGTGCTATATGGCTGATGTACAAGTTTACTCCCTTGCTTGCAAGTTTTGGTCTCTTGGCAGCCAGAGCAATTCACTGCTGGATTGGATCAAGTAGATCATTCCTTCAAGTCTGTCTCCTCACCAGGCATGGCTACTGTACTCCTATGCTATGGATTTTAGTCCCAGACCTCTGGTGATTCTTCCGGCCTTTCAAATCTCATCAGGTCATAACCTTGTCTATTCTGATTCTTATACTCAAGGAATAAGAGAGAATAAAACTGAACAGTGATGGAACAACCCAGCAATGCCAACCTTTCAGGCTTCATGGTGACTCTTATGGAGAAATGAGATTTAGTAGTATCACTAAATACTTTTCTCCTTACTTGGCAGTTCTATTGAGTCTAACTTTTCATGTTAGAAAACCCCCATGTTCAAACCTCCATTTGGGGTTTTATTGGCAAAGATACTAGAGTGGTTTGCCATTTGCTTCTCCAGCTCATTTTAAGATGAGAAAACTGAGGCAAACAGGGCTAAGTGACCTGCCCAGGGTCACACAGCTCTTAAGTGTCTGAGATTATATTTAAACTTAGGAAGATGAGTCTTTTTGACTCCAGGCCTGGTGCTCTGTGCAATATGGCAGCACTTAGCTGCCCCTGGCAGCTACTTATCTCTTTACCTGCTATGTAAATTCCAAGGCAGAAAGTCTTTACTACATTGGGAGCAGAGGAAAGGGATTTGAGTAGGTGGAGGGATCAAGAGCCAAGAATCTAGGCCATAGCCAAAGAGGGGAGTCACACATAACCTGAGAGAAGCCCTGAGAGTTGTCACTCATACCTCCAGTTGCCCTCAGTTGTTGGCTGGTGCACATGAAAGCTGGAGTAGCTTATATAATTATTGTTAACTTTAAATAATTAAAAAAAAACCCAGACTAAGCTCTATAAGGACCAGGTCCATATCTTAGCTACATTTTATTTCCTCCCTTGTGACTAGCATGATACTTTGCACACAGTAGGCACTTAGCAAATGCTGGTCGAATATGCTATTGAACAAAACAGAGAGACTAAGTTCCACTTTCAAGTATAAAAGCAAAATGCAAAGTATTGCCCATGTTTCTTTATTGAAAAATCTAGCATGGAGCAGAGAACATGCCATTCATATAGCTGCCCTCAGGAAATAATGTAAAGTGAAAATATCAGCTCTTCAGGGGTAAGGGAAACATCTCCATACCCTTACCCTTCAGCTTAACTGAACAAGGAACTTTACTCATCTAGGTTCTTGGTGAATGCTGAGTGAAGGATGAGAGTAATGACAGTAATAGTGAAAAGCAGCATTGTATAACAGAATCCTAAAACCATGGAATTTACAGCTGGAAGGAATTTTTGAGATTATCTGGTCTGACTCCCTCATTTCAGTGAGATAAAGAAACCTTGAAAGCCTTGAAAGGGGAAATGAACTGCCCAAGGTCACACAGGTAGTAAGCAGTAGAACTGCTTACTTAGACCAGGTGACTCCAAATCCAGTACAATCCCTTGATTGTAGTTTCTAGCTGAATGGCTATGGGCAATTTCATATCTTCTCTCTTAGCCTCAGTTTTCTCATCTGTAAAATGAGGGTATCTTACAAACTTGGGAAGAAAATGCTATGTAAATCTTAAAGAACTCCACAAAGAGGAGCTAAAATTTTTGTCGTGTTGATTAAAAGAGGGAGAGATTTCCAATTGTTTCTTTCCTGTGTCCTAGCAACATAAAGAAATATTAATGGCCTGTTCTCTTTAACTTCACAAGCAAGGATTGGCAGTTTCCCTTATGGTGAAGACCAACTTTTCCTTTACTTTCCCTGGAAAGAAAAAATAGGGGAAGGGGAAATTTTAATAATTGTGAATTCATGTGTTTATGGAAACATCATCTACAGTATTAGACCAATTATCCTTCTGATTAATCTCTCTGCCTCAAATCTCTCCCTACTCAATCCATCTTCTTCTCAGCTGCCAAGGTGGTTTTTTCAATATTTGGCCAAATTATATTACCCCCAACTCAGTAAACTATAGTGACTCTATATTACCCCCAGGATCAAGTATAAAATGCTCTGCATGCCATTTAAAGTCCATAGAAATCTGATTCTTAGTTACCTTTGCAACCTCTCTCAAATATGTCCCTTTCACTTCTCTGACACTCTCACCACTCTTGTGTAGGCCCTCATCACCTCATATCTGGCCTCTCTCAGTAGCCTGCTAGAGGGTCTTCCTGTTTAAAGGTTCTCCCAACTCCAATCCATCCTCTATTCTGCCATTAAGGTGATTTTTCTAAAGTGCTGGTCTGACTATGTCACCTATCTACTCTATAAGCTCTAGTAGCTTTGAATTGCCTCCAGCACCAAATACAAAATCCTCTGTTTAGTGTTCAAAGTCAAACAAGATGCTCCATCTCTCAGCTTTGGATGTTTTGTCTGGCTGTCCCCCAAGGCTGGAATGCTCTCTCTCCTCATCTCAATCTACTGTTTTTCTGGTTTTCTTCAACTCCCAAGTAAAATCTCATCTTTTACAGGGAGCCTTTGCCAACCTCTGTTAATAATTTTCTATTTACCCTGTATATATTTTGCTTTGTATGTGTTTGTTTGCATGTTGTCTCCCCTGGTGTTTCCCCCTCTGCTTCTTGAGGCCAGAGACTATCTTTTGTCTCTTTTTGTATCCCCAGTGCTTAGTACAGTGCCTGTCATGTAGCAGGCCCTTAAAAAATATTTATTGACTGACTTGGAATGGAAGTTCTTTGATTGGTTGGGGAGGCATTCAAAAAGGCCTATCAGCCTCAGCTGCTTCCTCTCTGCCTCATCTGGCAGTTATGCCATATCTGGACATCAAGTTGTTGGGACCAAGGCTATTTAAAAACTAAGTTCAGCCTACTGTCCTTAGAAATTGAGGCTACATTGAGGATTGTATGACCCCAGGTGCTAGAGGTGGGAAGACAGGGATTTTTGTACATTCATTCTTGCTATGTGTTTGAAGTAAACATCCTTTTGTAAAAGCCAATGTCTATTAAGTGGTTAAATGGAACTGGGGTAGACCTTTAACAATGGGTAGAATGCAGCTAGAACAGGCTTAAGTCAATAGCTGTACAGAAGAGACACTCCCAAATCCTAAGGGTACCCCCAGGGAACTCAAGGGACCGATTCAGCAGCCTTGCTCTAGGACCAGGAGCCTGAGTCTACTCTCTAAACTTTCAAGAAAGAAATACAATTTAACCAGTGAACCAATTAGCTTCCAGGCAGAGTCAAGAGAAAACATTGCCATAACCGAGGACAAGTTCTGCAAACGGTGCCTCTTGTGGGCTGCAGTCTCTTACCAGAAGTTCTGAGTGCTATCTACAACACACAACACAGCCTTGTGGAAAGAGAGCTAAACTTGGAGCTAGGAACACCCAGGTTCATTTGTCTTCCCCAACACTTAGTAGCTATGTGACCTTGAGCAAGTCTCTTCATTCAGTTAAGTCTCAATGTCCTCTTCCGTAAAATGACAATAAAGCAATGTCAGTATATCACAGTTGTTTTAAGATCTTTGACATGGGGCTGAGATATTATGATTGGTGGCTGATGGAGTGCAAACTCATCTAGTCCGTTGTATGTAGCCAGCTCCAGACTGTGCTTTATGCTATGGTCCCCTGGGCATCTTGTTGTGTGTTCTCTTGCCTTACATGTGTTCTCTCTGCCCTCATCATTCTGTCTTTTGTTCTGGCAAAAATGGCAAATTTTTCTTAGAAGTTTATCTTGTGGTGCAGTGGCTCTGGAAACAGAAGAGCTGGATTTAAATTCTGCCTTGAATCTTGACTACTTTTGTGACTTTAGATCATTTAACTGCCCTTTTCTATGAAGTCAGAGGCTTGACTAGGTGGTCTCCCAAGTCTTTTTCTGATCTAGAAGGATAGTTCTTATGCAATATTGCAGCAGTGCTTTACAATCATGGTGTATGTATCATGTTTATTTAATATCTCGAAATCTAATCATATCCACACTACCATTGCTTCTTAAAAAGACCTGATTACTGAGGGTTATACTCTTCATTCCTGTGATTCTGGACATCTAAACTTCCTTTGCTGGCTACTGTAGCCCAAAATGTACTGTCTTTCCCTATTGAAATGTAAACTCCTTAAGATTGTGAACTATTTTATTTGCATATTTGTATACTCAGTGCCTATAACAGTGCCTGGCATATAACAGGAGCTTAATAAATGTTTTTTTTCTCCTTTTCAACTTAACAATAAAATCATGAAAGTGCTCTGCAAACTTTTAAAAGCTACATGAATTTCAGCTATTATTAACACATACAAATGGAAGTCACAAGAAAAATAGTATTATCTTGCATTCTATCTATAGTGACTTAAGGTTTATAAGTCCCATGAAACGGGTAAGGGAAGTAGTATTTCCTTCATTTTACAGATCAGAAAACTGAGGCCCAAAAAGCCATATGCCATAAAGAACAGAATATTCTGATATTAAAGATGTATAGGAACTTATGTTGCATAATTGCATTTGAGCTATATAAGCTGTCTATCTTACCTGTCCCTATCTTCATTTCCACTCTTACACCCATGCATTTCTGCCACATTGAAGGGCTCCTTTGTCCCAGACTTCATAAGAAATAAAAGCTTCTCAGGTATTTTTGGAGAAAATTGCCATCCTGAAAGCTAATATGAGTTAGGTGCATAAATAAGTCCAGAGTCTAGGATGAGGGATGGAGTAGTTTAATGTATACTCCACATCTTTAGTATCGTGTATAATCCTAGCTGCCACATTTTGGGGGACATCACTGTCATATTGGAGCATTTAGAGGAGTATAACCAGGATGATGAGGAGACTAGAAGCTATTCCATATGACTAAGTTAAAGGAAATAGGCATCTTTATCCTGTACAAGAGAAGACTTGGTCAGGACATGGTAGCTGTCTTTAAATGTTTGAAGAACTCTCTTTTGCAAAACTAATAAGACTTGCTCTCTTTGGCCCTGGAGGGCAAAATAAGGAGCAGGAGAAGGTGCAAGGGGGCAGTAAGACACAGAGGCAGATTTTGCACAAGGACAAGGAAACCTCTTTTGATCATCAGAGCTTCATAGACTTGGAACTGAAAGGGATCTCAGAGGTTATTGCACCCTTTCCCCTCTTTTATAGAGAAGGAAATGGAAGTCCAGAGAGGGTCAGTGACTTGCCTAAGACTTTACAGGGAGTAAGTAGAAGAGCTGAGATTCAAAAACGTCCTCTGACTTCAAATACAATGTTCTTTCCACAGATCCATGTTTTCTATCACTGAATATCATCAGAGGGTGTTGTCAGGACTTAGAATTAGAAGGGATCTTTGAAACCCACTAGTCAAACAACTTGGGAAACCAAGGCCCAGAGAGGACTCACAGGGTAATATGTTTAGGGCTGAAAGGGACCTTCTAGTCCAAGTTTCTCATTTTACAGATGAAGAAGGCAAGTGAGTTGTACAAAGTTACACAAGTAGGAACTAGTTAATGCTAGAATTTGGCCCTAAGTCTGCTGACACCATATTGCCTTCCCTCGGAAAGTGAATGTGAATACCCATCCAAGAGCTATTGGGGTAATTCCTGTCTCAGGTAGGAAGCTGGCCTTGAAAGGCTTTGAAGAGCTTTCTAGGTTTAGTTTTCTAGGTAGAGAAACACATTTTTTTCTTGAGTGGTTAGTCCCCTTCTAGAGCTCACCCTCTCACCTGATCTTAATACACAGCTCACATGGGTTTTCGTAGATCCTACCATTGGTGTCACACGCTGGGGAAGAGATGAGATTGCAGTAGCTCATCGAGGTTAGGCAGAATGTATTAAATCTCCCACAGTCCAGCTATAAAAAAGACGTAGGACATTAATGGCTATTTTTCTCATCTTTGGCTAACAAAACATAACAACATCTGCTGGTTGTTTTAGTAAAAAACAGAAGTCTTGATGATTTCTGTAATGGGCTTGATTCCTATTGACTCATCAGTGAAAAACACTTACTGAGGACTTACCATAAAAAAACCGTACTTTATTCACTGTGGGAAGGGAAAAATAATTCCCATTTCTATAGAACTTTATCATTTTAAAAACTTTGCTCATGACAATCCCACCAGGCAAGAATGTGAATATAATATCCCCATTTTCATAGTGGAGGAAAAAGAAGTCCAGACAGATGAAGTCATTTAGGTGTGTGGGATCACAGGTATCATGGTTTCAAACCTAGAACACTCTTGTCACTATAACATACTGACCATTTTGCTCATAGGGAAGGCAATGACTTATCCAAGACTTATTCAAGATCACACTTAATGAGTTAGTGGTAGAGATGGGACTCATACTTGAATCTTCCGACTCCAGGACCAGAAGATGTATCCATTTTCCACCTGGATCTATTTTTCTGAGGTTGAATTGAGTAAGATTGAAAATAAAAGTTATTGATCCCCCCTTTTCTGTTGCTTATCCATATTTGTACATCATAGGTCCTTAAGTGAAACCAGTATTAAGATTGTGTCCAGAAAATTAGATCGTGGCTTTTAATTTTATTTAATGGATTTGGAAACACAAAGTTAATGACTTCCTCAACTCATCAAAGACTTATTATGTGCCCATGACATGTAGATTGCTGTTCTATGTTATGGAGATACAGAGTTAGGAAAAAAACTACAAAAATACAATCCCTCTTTTCAAGGTCTTTACGTTTGACTGAGGGATTCAATATGTACACAAAGAAATATGTATCTATCTTCTAGCTTGTCCTTGAACAATTTGGGAGAAGTGATTTTTCTCTTTTACTTATTGGGAAGTCCATGGGAGAAATTTCCTGATCAGTCCCAAGTAGCACTCTCCAAAGATAGTAGGAAAAAGAGAAGTGGAAAAGAGAGGAATGAACTAGTTACACTGTATACTCCACATCTTGAGTACTATGTGCAATTCTATACTACATTTTTGGGGGATAGCACTGACAGACTGAAACATATTTTGGTGGTGAGGATGGTGAGGAGATTGGAAGTTATTCCATGTGACTAAGCTAAAGGAAATGGGATGTTTGTCCTGGAAAAGAGAAGACTTGGCCAGGATAAGGCAGCTGTCTTTAAATATCTGAAGAACTCTTTTGTACAAGCCTACTAAGTATATGGATCTTCCTGGCTCAGCTACCAGTCATCTTCAAAACAGCGCCACCTAATGTGAAGATAGCATGCAGACACCAACCAGGCATTGCTGATTATAAAAGTCCTTTAGCAAGGTGCAAGAGCACATGTGGTTTACTGGCAAAGAACAGGACACGTGACTATCCCTATCACTTCACATGAGATGGCTTTCACTACAAGTCCTCCTTGAGGAGATTGTGAACACTAATAACTAGTGGAACCAGGAAAGGCTTCACATTGGAAGTGGCAATGAAAAATGTGATTTGAAGGAAAGTAAGGATCTAAGAGTCTCAGGTTAGGAGGAAATGTATGCCAGACATGGGGGAAAGTTAGTGAAAGAGCAGAGAGAGAGGTGATGGAATGCTAAGTTTATGAAGCAAATAGGCAGGAATGTAGAATGTATACATATATGTGAATAATGAATATGAAAAAGTCTGGAGAAGTATGGCACAGCTGAAATATGAAGAACTTTAAATGTCAAGGTGGGGGGAGTTGTGTTTATCCTGAGGCAAGAGGGAGAAACTAAAGTTTTTTGAACAGAGGATTTGAGAGACCTGTGATGTAGAAAAATTGATTTGGAAACTTTTGGAGGAAGAATTAGAGAGGGGAGAGATTAGAAGCAGGGGACAAATTAAGACACTGCACTATTACAGCACTCTAGTCAAGAGGAGATGAACCCTGAAATAAGATGGTGACTGTGTCCTTGGAGAGGGGGGTACAGATAAGAGAGCTGCTATGGAGATTAAGACAGCAATAGATTGTAGTTATGTATACACATATATGTATGTATGCAAATATATGTAGGTATACATGTACATGCATATACATGACTACACATGCACATATATACAAGAATATGTGTGTATGTAAGCATGTATATATGTAGTTTGTCGATACTTTGTTAACAAAGAGCAACCTTCCGTTTGATTTTAGGATTCTCATTTCCTGCTAAGCCTGTCCTTTATGGGTAGAGGATGGTGTGCTCCACTCAGTGATTACCTTTCTCACACATGGTCATACCCTTCACATTCCAGTACTTTTGAAATGCTGTAGATCATCCTTCAAATTCCATTCCTTATTTCCTCCAATTACTCATTCTGATTACTCATTCTTCATACATACTGATTACATTCCCATCCTCTTCAATCCTTCCACCTTAAAGTTTCAACCTAACTCCATCCAGCCCTTCCATTGTGCCCTCTGAAATGTTTGTTCCATAAGTAACAAAGTCTCCTCCATCTTAAAATTTTTCTTTTCCCATCCCTTCCATCTACTAGTTCTTACTAAAACCTGGATTTCCCCTGATGACACAGGTTTCTTGACTACCTTTTCTAGTACTGGCTGCAACTTCACTCATTCTCCTCAGTTCACTGATTGAGGTGGGGAGCAAGGAATACTCTATGCTCCTCATTGCCACTTCCAAGTTCTCTCCTTTCCTCCATCACTCAACAACTTTTATTCCTTTGAGGTTCATACTATTCATGTATACCATTCTGTCTACTGATCCCCAGGTCACTTTCCTTTCTTCCCCAATGAGTTTAATACCTGGTTCATAATTTTTCCCTCCTTCCCAATTCCTGGGCTCATACTAGATTTCCACACACATATATTGATTCTCACTCAAATACCCTAACTACTCAATTCCTTAACTTACTTGTTTCCCACGAACTACTTCTTCACCCAGCCTCAGCCACACACAAGTACGGCCATACTCCTCATGTCATCACCCACAAATGTACCACCTCTGTGTTCAAGAATTCTAAAATCCTTTTATCCAAACATAATCTATTAACTTTTGACCTCTTCCTCTTCCTTCTCTTTCACCCCTCCATTTTCTCCCAGCACTCTTCCTGCACTAGCCACTCTTTCCTTTTCTCCCCATCTTGACTCCTTGGTAAACCAATTCAACTTTACACTATTCTCCTCTCTTGAATCTCTAGCTCTCTATAACACTGTTTATACCTTGGCAAGCCTCAGCCTTGAAATACTCTCACTATTTATTGCCTTTGTTCCTTCACATGTGCTGCTGAACAGAGGTGGAGAAAATCAACATCTGTTCTAAATGGTTCTACTACAAATCTATGTTACACAACTGTAAGCACAAGCAAAGTGGGATTTTTTTGTTGTTTTTTCTTTTTGTAGTTCCATTTCTCAGATTCTGGCAAAATTGTGAACACCTGAAGGCTCAGTTTCCTTTGAACCCTGGTAGTTCACAGCTGTGCTGAGTTAGGTGGGTTGTGATGCCTTCTAGCTCTAAGCCTATTAGTTGGAAATTATATATACTGGGAGGTTGAAGTTTTGTTTATGAGAAGGACATTTTTGATTCCCTGGATGGGACTCTGAGTAGTCATTTGTTAAGAGTCACTCTCCACTACCCTTCCCCATCCTTTGCCTCACTACTCAGAGGTTGTTGGTGTTCCCCCATCCAGCGGTGTAGGTAAGTGAGAATCAATATATGTGTGTGGAAATCTCCTAGTATGAACTCAGGAATTGGGAAGGAGAGAAAAATTATAAGCCAGGTATTAAACTCATTGGGGAAGAAAGGGGTGTTAACCTTTCCTCTGAACCAGTGAATGACATATATATTTAATTAAAGAAGGATTGCTAATCCCTTTGAAGCTGTCATTCCTTTATAAAGCAGACTAAACAACCTGTGCTAACAGGTCATACTGGGTATGCTAGGGTGCTTGCTAATACAATAATCTCAACAGGGTTCTCACTACTGCTAGGCAATCTTACTATGCCTCCCTTATCAACTCACTACCTCACTCTTCATGGCAGTTTTTCTAAACTTTTTCATTCCTTCTCAGACCTCTCATTGTTCCCCCTCTCTCTACTCTTTCAACTGAAAGCTTTGATTCATATTTTATGAAAAAAAATTGAGGTAATTCCTGGTAAACTTCTTCTTCTTATCTCTTCCTTTTTTCCTATCACTCTGGTATCTTCTGCCACACTATCTTCCTTTATCTCTGTTTCACATGATGAAGTGGCCTTACTTCTTACTAAGGCTAACCCCTCTATTTGTTCAAGTGATCCCATTCCATCCTGTCTCCTCCAAGAGATTATCCCCTTTGTCATCACAACTCTTTCACTTATTTTCAATTTTTCCCTATCTAATGGCTCATTTCCTATTGCTTACAAATATGCCCATTTTCCTATCCTGAAAAAAACAAAACAAAACAAAAAAAACAACCCTTACTTGACCCTTCCATCCCCACTGTCATCCTACCTCTTACTCTCTTCTTAACCCCTTATAATCTGACTTCCAAACTTATCATTCTGCTGAAATTTCTATCTCCAAAGTGATAATCTTTTAGTTGTCAAATCCAAAGATATTTTCTCAATCCTCATCCTCCTTGTCTGTAGCCTTTGACATTACTGTCCACTCTTTCCTCCTTGATACTCTCTTCTCTCTAGACTTTCATGACACCACTCTCTTAGTTCTCCTTCTACCAATCTGACCACTCCTCTGTCTCCTTTGCCTAATCCTTTTCCTGATCTCGCCCTCTAAATGTAGATGTTCCCCAGGGCTCTGTTCTGGTCTTTCTTTTCTTCTCCTTCTCACCTACTACACTTGATGATTTTATCAGATCCCATGGATTTAACTGACATCTCTATATTGATGATTCTCAAATCTATCTCTTCTGATCCAATCTCTCTGTTAACCTCTAACCTCACATTTCCAACTGCCTTTCTGGCATCTCAAACTGGATGTCCAGCAGATATCTTAAACTTAGTATATCCAAAATGGGACTCATTATCTTTCCCTGAAACCCTTCCCACTTCCCTCCTACCTTCCCTGTTACTATAGACGGCAATAATATTTTTCCAGTCCCTTGGGCTCCCAATTTAAGAGTCATCCTGGCTGGATTCCTCACTATTTCTTCTTCTATTCCCCTACTTCTCCATCCAATCTGTTGTCAAGACTTCTCAGTTTTACCTTTACAAAACCTCTCAAATAGCCCCCTTATCTCCTCTGATACTGCCACCACTCTAGTTCAGGCCCTCATCACCTCATCCCTGGATTATTACAGTTGGCCTGCTGGCAGGACAGCCTGCCTGAAGTCTTTACACCCTCCAATCCATCCTCCATTCAGCCACTAAAATGATTTTCCTAAAGTGTAGGTCTAATCATATCACTCCCTTCCCTCATTCAATAAATCCCAGTGGTTCCCTATGGCCTCCAGGATCAAATACAAAATGCTCTGTCATTCAAAGCCTTTAATAATCTAGTCCTCTCCTACCTTTGCAGTCCTCTTAAACCTTACTTCTAGACATGTACTCTTTGATTCAGTAACACTGACCTCCTAGTTGTTTCATAAACAAGACACTATTTCTTGGCTGTGGGTATTTTCTCTGACTGTCCTCCATGCTTGCACTCTGACTATTGACCTCCTTGACTTTTTTAAAATGCCAATTAAACTTTTGCCTTCTACAGAAATATTTTTTAATCCCTCTCAATTCCAGTACCTTTTTTCCTGTTAACTATTTCCTACTTATCCTGTTTCTAGCTTGATTTGTTTATTTATTTATTTTTTTTGTATGTTGTCTCCCTCTTTAGGCTGTAATGTAAGCTCCTTGTCTTCTCTTTTTGTATTCCTAGTGCTTAGCACAGTGCCTGGCACAGTGTAGATGCTTAATACATTTTTACTTGTTGATTGATTGATTGAAAAAATCTTGAGCTGCCATTAGTCCCCGAGGATGTCTCCTCAGATATTATCTTCTATATGAGGCTTTTCCTGATACTCCTGTTATTGGTTCCTTCTCCTTCTTGAAATTATGTAGGGTTATTTTGCTTATATTTTGTATTTATTTAAGAGGACAAGACATTTATTTTTTGACTTTTTATCCCCATGACCAACATGATGCTTCAGGTATAGTACATTCTTTTAATGAATGTTTGTTAGTGAGAATGTTTGCAGTGAGTTAAATATTTAGAGCTGGGAGAGATCTTAAATATAAATTCATGTAATTCCTTCATTGCACGGATTAGGAAACTGAGGACTAGAGAAATTAATTGCTTGTCTGAGGCCACACAAGCACTCAATAATCTGTAGTGCTGGATGGTGACCAGTCTCTCCTGGGAAGAGTATTTGACTTCACCCTCAATGTGTACTGAACCCAAACTTGCCTCCCTGTAATTTTCCACTTGAACTGGGTACTGACACTGGCCCATCTGTGGAAGCAACATTTCCAGGATGAGGGAGTTGATGGTCATTCTACTGCCCTCCATATTGCGGCAGACTGCACTGGAATCCTGTGTCCAGTTCCCAGAGCTTCATTTTGAGAGAGACGCTGACATGCCATAGAATATCTAAAGGAGGATGAACAAGGTGGAGGACAGCAAATTATGCCATGAGAAGAGAAGGTGAAGGAACTGGGCAATGTAGACTGCGAAAGCAACGAATTGGGAGGTACATGATCACTACCTTCAATTATTTTTGAAAGGGTTTCATTGAGAAAGATTGATTAGAATTTTTCTGTCTGAGCTCATAAGTTAGATCTAGGAGGTAGGAGGGGAAATGGAAGAGATGGGTTTTGACTCTTTATAAGGAGAAAATTACTAAGAGTTAAGGCTGTGGAAAGTGAAATGGGCTGCCTCTGAAGTATTGAGCTCCCCATTAATGGAGATATTCAAAAGGATCCTCTATAATCAATTGGAAGTTAAGCTAGGTGGCATAGTGGGTAGAGTCAGGCCTGGAGTCTGAAACACTTATCTTCAAATCTGGCCGCAGACACTTCGTGATCCTGGGCAAGTCGTTCAACCCTGTTTGCCTCGTTTTGCTCATCTGTAAAATGCACTGGAGAAGGCACACCACTCTAGGATCTTTTCCAGGAAAACTCCAAAGTGAATAATGCAGAGTCAGACATGACTGAAATAACTGAAAAACATCAAATTATGAATTGGTTGGGGGTTGTTCTAGAGACAGTGGTTTGACTAAATAACCTTTCCATTCCCTTTTCACTCTGAGATCTTGGGATTTTTTATTTTTTAGTGTGAAATAATTTATTTGAAGATTGGATTTTTCCTTTTCTCCCCCGGTTTGGAGTTTGAGATCTTTGTTCATGACTATTGTTTCCTTCAAAAATTTTTCCATTGAACTTGACCTTAGTAGGCAGTGGATATAGGGAATAGACTCACCTTGTTTTGTGGATGAGGAAGAACATCTAGAAATAAAATATAAGGCATCAAATGAATAAAGACAAATCTATGATTATACAAAATCAAAGGATGTGAACATATTATATAATATCTAAGTCTAATCCTGTTGAACTATTAGTTTACATACAACCTTTCTCATAGCCTGAATTGAGGGACACACTACTAGAATGTCAGAAGTGGAAAATACTTTATATTTTATAGGATTATAGGATCATAGAGTTGGAAAATATCTTAGAAAGTTTTCTATTCTGAGACCCTGCACAGTGAAGGCAACTGAGTCTTATTTGATTAACTGATTTTAATGCATAAAAGAATGTTACCTAGAATGATACCTAGCATGACACATGGGCCAACTTGTCTAATTTTAATCTGATACATGAATCTTCTCTACAGTAACCATGACTACAACATCAGACCTTTGTTCAAAATGCTCAAAGTGCTCATTTACCCTCCTCTGCAGTGAAAAAGGAAGTTAACTTTTTGCTAAAGCACCGAGTAACTCCATTGTCGAACAACTCTCATTTATAGAAAGTTTCTCTTTATGTTAGTCCCACATGTGGCACCCTATAATTTTTTCTACTTGGTCCTAGTTTTATCTTCTTAGGACCATACAGAAGAAATCTAACTTTTCTACTATGTGATAGACTTTCAGATATTTTAAGACTAATTGCCCCCCTCCCAACAAGTCATCTCTTCTGCAATTTAAATATCCCTATTTTTTCAATAGAGCCTTACATGACATAGTTTCGAGTTTCCTCAGTGTCTTGGTTTTTCTCCTCTAGATGCCAGCATCCTTTCTAAAATCTAATGCCCAGAACTAAATACAACATTACAGATATGGTTTAAGCAGGCCAGAAGAAAGTGGGAAAATTACCTCCCTTCTTCTCTTTTGAGAGCTTTTTATTAATGATATCTATGTTTGTATGGCAATTTTTTAACTGTCATAGCTGTCACACTGTTAGCTTGTTGAGTTTTCAGTATGATAAAAATTCCACATTTCTAAAAAACATGAATACTAGTCTAGTTCTTGTCTCATGCAGGATCATAGAGTTGAGGAATCAGAAAGTATCAGAGTTGGAACTAATATTAACAATCACCAGGCCCAAGCCAGCTATGTGAAGTGAATGAGTCCTTGGATTGAGCAAGTATACATTGGAAAAAATTGCATTAAAACTAATTTGAAATGAGTCTCATGTGAATTTTTTAAAACTATTTTGGTTCCAAATCTAGTTCATTACTCCTTATAACCAACTAGTCATGTCAGTGGTAAAAGTAGAAGTTTTGGGATCAGAGGATTTGGCTTAATATTACTGTTCTCCTTATGACCTGTAGGGCCATGGGCAAGTTGTTTAATTGTTCTGGACCTCAGTTTCCTTATCTGTAAAATGAAATAAATTTAGGCATATTCTAGTTCTAAATCCTCTGAGTCATTTTTCTCTCATACTTATTTTTAATTTTTATCCTAAGATTACCATCCTAGCTCAATCTCCCTTTAAGTTCATCTACACCAGTGGTGTTGGGGGATTAGAACAGCAAGTGGTAGTTAGAATTGAGTGAACCACACTGACTCCATCTTGTTACTCAGTTTGTAGTTGGCTCAGTTCCCTTTCTATTCAATTACAGGTCTAGTCCAATTTCTGTCTTGTGAGAACACTTTATTCAATTGTGAGAATTGTGGAAAAAACATATAGCATTGTTTGAACCTATCCCTGCATACCTGGAAAGCTGGACCACCTCTACCTGCTGCTTAGAGACACTTAACCAAGGTAATATTGCATCTACCAAGAAGTAATGATTTTTTTCACTTTAACTCTTACTACTTTTTTTATGTTTTATATAAATGGCTATATGATTTTTATAGGTCAATATGGTTATGATAAGTACATGTACTTCTTACAGTCTAACACAGGGGTGGGGAACCTGCAGCTTCTGGGCCACATGTGGCCTTCTAGGTCCTTATGGCTTTTTGAATGAGTCTAAGTTTTATAGAACAAATCCTTTTATTAAGGGAATTTGTTCTGTGAAGTTTGGATTCAGTCAAAGGGCAGAACATGAGGACCTAGAGGGCCTATTGGCCTAAAGACTGCAGGTTCCCCACCCCTAACCTAGGTTATGCTGTTCAGAAACCTAATGAAATCCAACGACTGATGCAAGGAGTTTTCTCACAGCTATACATCTCAAGCAACCCATATGTCTGACTTGAAAACTGGCTCTGTACTGGTGTCCATGTTTCTTTGATTGATTACAGACGCTTGTGGGGAGTGGGACACCTTTTTTTTCTGATTTCAAGGAATTAGGCCTATTTACTTTCCTTCTCCCACCTTGGGATGTCTCTAATCTTTCCTCCAACTAGATATCAGATTACCTAATTTTGTGTTTTGGTTGATTGCTTTCTTTTAATTAATTGGTCTTATTTAATTGGTTTTAATGCATAAAAGAATGTTTCTTCCTGTATTCAGGGTTCAGTGCCAAAGCTGAAGAAAGATGAAGAAGGTCCTGATTTTTTATGCTATTGACACATATTGCTTTATCAATTCATATGATGGAAAGCTTGAAACTATGTTTCCTCATTTATTTCATCTTTACCTACCACACTCTCAAACTAAGCTGTAGGAGCATGTTGATTTAAAAAAAAGGCAACTACATCATAACATTATGTTTTATTGTGCTTTAATTTATTTTGTTAAGCATTTCCCAACTACATTTTAATCTGAATTTGGCCACACTCAAGAGTGTTACTGCTGTATGTGGCTTATGGGGCTGCTTGTCTGACCCCTCTAATTAGATTATCAAATGAATTAACATTGTGCCTCTTCTCTTCCTTCAAAACATCTCCCAGTCATCCTCCTAATGTATTGGCAATTTTATATGCCACTCTCCTGTTCAGATGCTCCAAGGATTCCCCATATCCTCTTGAATGGAATCTATGGTCAGGCTGTGATGCAAATCTGTTTACAATCTGAACAAGCCCTGGTCAATTCTGCCTTGCTCATTCTGCACACTTTGATATCTACTATCTACAATTCTGCCTATTGGAATTCTACTAAATTTGAAAAGTAAGCTCAATTGCTTTCTCTTCCATGAAGCCTTCCCTGATTCTTTCCAGGAGAAAGTTATCTCCCTCTCCTTTGACCCTCCTGTAGCACATTCTGGCTGTCCCTCTCTTGTGGTCATACTCATATCCTATCTTGTCTTCAAATTATATGGGTCCATGTGCTTCTGTCATTTACCATCTGTATGACAGCCCTTCTGGGCCTCAGTTTCTTCATCTACCTAATGAAGAGGTTGTACCAGATTGCCTCTAAGGCCCCTTCCAACTCCAACTGTGGCTCATTATGACTTGAGTTCAGACATCATCTCTGACACTTAATGCATATGTGATCTTTGACAAATCATTTACCCTCCCCAGGCCTCAGTTTTTTTTAACTATAACATGAAAGGATTGGATTAGATGACTTCTAAGTTTCCTTCAAGCTCTAGATCTATGATTCTATGCCATGTCTTCTCTCTCTCTTCCCCCAATACACACACTACTGTGAACTCTAGCCCTAGAGATCTACCTTTAAGTCAAAACCTTCCATTTATCTGCCAATATGATCTTGGCCCAGCTACTTCCCTTCTCTCAGTCTCAGTTTCCTAAAATGTAAAACAAAAGGGCTAAGCTAGATGTCCTCTAAGTCATGTCCCTTCCAGCTCTGTGAGGGTGGCCAGAGGGTTAAACTAAACTAAACTAAACTAAACTAAACTAAACTAAACTAAACTAAACTAAACTAAACTAGCGACAGTGAGGCAGAGCTGGGCAAAAACTGGTAAACTGTCTAATGCTGCAATGTTACTGGTAATCACTGAAGAGATGTGGTGATGACTACTCTTCCTAGCCCCTATTTAGAATGAGGAGGGCTAGGCCAGATGGGGTCATTCTGATGGAGGAGATGGCTTTCCTAGAAGGAGATACATTGCTGCTCCCTGAATGCTCCAAGCAAGCTCTCTTCCTTGTGTGGTCCTTGTAGTCTGAAATAAATTTGGATGTATTGTGGGGGTTGTGAAATATTATCCTCCATTTACTAATGGTCTGGGAGTGAGGAAGGGGCAGTCCATGGACTGGGCACCCATTGAGCCATAGTCCTGTAGAACATTCACCTGCAGTGAGCCAGCTGTGTGCTGTGGTGTGCAGCAAGCCCACTGTATGTGGCTGGTGTTTATTCAGCACAATGTTACTATGTGGTACTCTTCCTGGGACTTAAGCTGGATTGGTTTGGTATAGGTGGAGCTGCCCTGGAGGAGTTTAGAAGAAATCAGCCTGGGAAAAGCTGACAAAAGAGGAATTATAACTCTTGCCAAGAGATTGGGGAGGTTGGGTTTCTGGAGAAGCAGGGAGTGCTCTGAAGTAAA
The DNA here is from genome assembly GCF_028372415.1 of Notamacropus eugenii. Lineage (NCBI taxonomy): Eukaryota > Metazoa > Chordata > Mammalia > Diprotodontia > Macropodidae > Notamacropus > Notamacropus eugenii. Next base: position 410,337,060 of record NC_092872.1, read on the forward strand.
CCCCAGTTTTGTACACAGACTCTGATCAGGTAGCAAGGGATATTTTTTTGGAGGCAGAGGGGAGGAATTGATTTAGGTCTGGAAGACACCTGAGCAGGGTGATTCAAGCATGGAACAGGAGAAAGGAACTGTGGTAGAGAGCAAGGAGAAAGAAGAAGAGCAGTCATTGAAAAATCTAAGGCAAAATTTGAACCCAGGTATTAGAACTCCATCTCTAGCACTCCTCCTCTCATGCCATGATTCCTCTGTGCTCTTAGAGGTGACCATTCTCTGGTGCTGAAATATTTATCATGTATTTTCCTGTCACAAACTCACAAGTGGGGGGGGGGGGGGGTATAAGCACTATTCCCATTTTACAGATAAGAAAACTGAGGCCTACGGAGGTGAAATGACTTACGGATTTAGGATTTAGAGCTTAATGAGAACTTAGAAATCCTCTAGTTCTGAACGCTCATTTTATAGAAGACGAAACCTGGATCTGAGAGAATTTATGTGACTTGCACAAAGTCATACAGCTAAGAAATATTAGAACTGTGCGACTAGCTTGCTTTTTATTATACCATAGATTATGATTTAATAATGAAAGCTGGCATTTATATAGCACGTTAAGGTTTGAAGAGCACTTTACAGATATTATCTCATTTGATCCTCAAACCACCATGGGAGGTATTATTTTTATTATTCCCTTCCCATTTTACGAATGAGGAACCTGAAGTGGAAGGAGGCTAAATGACTGGCCCATGGTCACATGCCTTTTAAATGCTATTTTCTGTGTGAATTTGTCCATAAAAATCAGCCACAGAAGGGAAAGACCACAGACAAAGGAGTCTTTCTGATTAGTAGCAAACCTTCCTGTTGTGCTACTTATTATTATTTATTCCCTTCCCATTTTACAAATGAGGAACCTGAAATGGAAGGAGGCTAAATGACTGGCCCAGGGTCACATGCCTTTTAAATGCTATTTTCTGTGTGAATTTGTCCATAAAAATCAGCCACAGAAGGGAAAGACCACAGACAAAGGAGTCTTTCTGATTAGTAACAAGCCTTCCTGTTGTGCTACTTCCCAATTTATGATTGAACTCTCTTCTGGGATGGATTTTACAAGAGGGGAAACAGATTTTGAGAGAGAATCTTGCTTTGCCCAGGATTATCCAGTTAGTAAAAGCTAATTCCTAAGAAGGCCAAAGGGTTGGAGGGGTCTGAAGAAGAGCTTTGTTCTGGGCATAATTACTCATGTTAGATCAATAGAAAAGTTAGAGTGAGGAGAACTAGGGAAGATGGGGTCATTCTGATGAGGTGGTGACTTTCCTAGCAGGGGATATATTGCTTCTCCCTGAATCTTCCAAGCAAACTCTCTCCAAGTGGACCTTGGAGTCTGATATATTGAGGTATTTGAATGTATTAAAGCTGTTGTGGGGGTTGTGAAATATCATTCTCTGTTGGCTATTGCCCTGGGAGCAGGAAAGGGGCAGTCCATGGACTGAGCTCCCATTCAGCCATAGTCCTGTGGAACATTCACCTGTGGTGAGCCAGTTGTGTGCAGTGGTGTGCAGTAAGCCCATTGTATGTGGCTGGTGTTTATTCAGCACTATGTTATTATGTATTAACAATCCGGGTTAATAAGATTTTAGGTGACTGGAACAAGGGAGTTGAGACCTCCATGTCCTTTGGTCAGACTACATTTGGAGAAGTTGTTTCCAGTTCTGGGTACCACATGGCAGGGATAATTATGGTAAAATCAATAATTCCAATTTCTACAGCATTTTAAGGTGTCAAACCTCTTTCTTCATAACAAGGTAGATATTGTACAGTCCCTATTTTACAGATGAGGAAACTGAAGTGAAGCAATTTGCCCGAAGTCACACAACTAAGCAAGTATCAGAGTCAGAGTTTGCTCCAAGACTAGTGTCCATTCTATGATTGTGGTAGGGGATGAAGGGGAAGAGAAGTAAGAATACATATTAATTTAACACCTACTATGTGTCAGGGAGCATGAAGAGTATTTCTACAAATATTATCTCTTTTGATTCTCACATTAATCCTGAGAAGTAAGTGCTGAAATGATCCTCATTTTATAGTTGATGAAACTGAGGCAAACAGTTAAATGACTTGCCCAGGGTCACACAGTTGTAAATATCTGAGGCTAGTTTTGAACTTAGGTCTTTCTGACTCCAGGTCCAACTCTCCATTCGTTGTATCACCTAGTTACCTCTGATACCATAGTTGTCTCTTCCAACACAGCATCATTGCTTCTAGAGAGTTGGAGCATGTCAGCATAAAGTCAGCCAGGGTATCATGCAGGTAGGTTGAAGGAACTGGTCATATTTACTCTGGAAAAGGGAAGACTTAGTGATCACTTTGTCATGTATCTGAAGAATTACCATGAGGGAGAGGGATCCAACTTTATATTTGTCTCCAGAAAGAATAAAAACCAGTTACAGGAAGGCACATTTCTCAACATTAGGAAAAGCAATAAGAACTATCTAAAGGGGATAAGGGAAGGGTCCAATTCCTTGGAGGTCTACAGGCAGCAGCTACATGATCATTTTTCAGGACTAATGTAGATGGATTCTTGCTTTGAATTAAGGGTTAGACTAGTCGCCTTCTAAGAGTTTGATTTTATTCTGTGACATAAGAATAGGTCTTACTGCTGTGCAGCAAAGAGATGTTTGTGAACTTTTAGGATGAAACTGGTGATGAATTAGGATCAATCTTGGGGGAAACATTTTAGTTATCATATTTCTATCACAAGTAGGATAATCCTCATTCTTAAAAATGATATCCTTAATAATAATACTAATTAACATTTATATAGCCCTTTAAGTTTTGCAAAACACTTTACATTTATTCTTTTTTGTTATTTTCTAATATGATCTCCATTTTATAGATAAGGAAATTAAGGTTAAAGTTAAATGACTTGCCTAGGGTCACATAGTTAGCAAGTGTCAGAGGCACGATTTGAATTTAGATCTTACTGACTCCAAGTCTAGTGTCTAAGACCAGTATTAAATTCAGGTCTTTCTGACTTTAGGCCTAGAGCTCTATCCATTGTGCCACCTAGCTGCCTTTACCGTGTAATGGATAAATTGGCTTTGCTGTTGGGAAGACCTTGTACATACCTTTGTGTAATTCTGGGTAAATTAGTTAATCCCTCAATGCCCCAGGCAACTCTCAACACTCTCAAGCCTTTCTCCCCCCCCCTCAATAAAAACCCCCAAAAGAAAACCTTTGTGGTTCTGAGTTGGTAGTTTTTTACCCTGCAAATTCTTTACACTTAAGAAATTACTGGTTCAAATATACATGCATGCCACCCAGTTAGGCACTAATCTGGTATCTTTTGTTAACATTCTGATTCTTTTATATAATGAATGAATTTAGTCTTTTCTTTTTAAAAAGAAACTCCTACTTTAATCCTGTAGTGAAGAGAAAGAGCACTTGTCTGAACAATGGAAATTGTTTCTAACATAACAAGTCTCTTCAAGTCCAGGACTTTCCTTCAGTCTCCAACCTCCCTCTGTAGCACCTCTGCTCAGTTTTTTTAAAACAAGAGGTAATCATTGTCAAACCCAGAATCTGAACCCATGCCTCCTTATTCCAAGTCCAACCAGCACATGTTCCATGACACTGTGTTATTCTTTCTGCCACATGACAGAGACCCTAGGTTAGAGATCTGGTACATCTGAAGCCTTTTTACCTTCTTTCTTCCCTGTTGCCTCTATGTCTTGGTGGTTCTAATTCCTTTTTCTTTCGGTAATCCTCTGCTCAAAGGTCATTTGCATAAGATTTTTCTCATTGGTGGAGACTAATCACTCAGGGCTACATCATAGGAATACATTTTCTAGAGTTTATTCACAAAACAGTGGCATTCAGAAATAATCCGAATAAGTTTGCAGAGAAAAGAAAGTTTATTTAAGACATACTCTCCAGCTCAGGCTGAGTGGGTAGTCCTACTGTGCTAGCACTTCTCTAAGTTTCTGGGGGAAAATCAAAACCAAAACCAAAACTTAGCTTAGGTTGTAATTTTCCTGGAGCTCACATCACAGGTTCTTATACCCCCAAGTCAGAGTATACTGAGTCAGACCAATCACTAATATGCTCTGTATTGACTGAGCCCCATCACAGGATTTAGTTCTAGAATGGTCCTTGGACCCAATCTTACTTCCTCATTTTACAGATAGAAAGACTGAGGCCAAGAGAAATTATTACTTGCCTAAGTCACACAGCTACTTAGGGGCCTCTCCACTATAGTTAGCCTACAATTGTTCTGCCAATTGTAGGATTATAGACTGAAAGTTCAAAGGGACTGTTGAGGTTACCTTGATCAACCTTTTCATTTTACAGTTAAAGAAAGTGAAACCCAGATACTTAAGGTCCCACAGGTAGAAAGTAGCAGAGTCAGATTTTGAACCAAGAGCCTCTGACTTCAGATCCAATACCATTTCCACTGAGCCATTTCATGACTAATCTTTTGTGAACTTTTGGTGGTCCATGTATATTCATGGCAGAAAGGGAGTCTGAGGAATTATCTAGTCCAATTCCTCATTTTAGACATGGGGAACTGAGGCCCATAGAGAAGAAATGATCTGTTCTGGTTCACACAGTGGGAGAGTAACTTCAATTTTTGCCATCACCCATAAGCAGAAGAGTTGAGCCCACATCCCAGTTCAATAGAGACAATTCTATGAGAAAGTTTTATAGCTGAAAAGGACCATTGAGACTGTCTGATCCATCTTCCTTATTTCATATGTAAACAAACTACCCATGATTCTCAAAACCTGGCCTGCTCTGAGAGGTGGGGGAAATAGGCACATGGGATTCTTCTCCTTTTGGTGTGCAGGTGGGACCTGCTTGTTGGGCAAGATTGCAACAGGCGTCACTTCAAAGCAGGGCATGACTTTTGAGGGAGAACAGGAGGAGAGACTTGAAGGGTGGCAAATCACTCACTCCTCCTGATCACTAGTCTTGCATTTCCAACTATTTACTGGATATCTCATATTGGATGTCCTACAGAAATCTTAAATTCAACACTTTCCAAACTGAATTTATGATCTTTTCCCAGAATCCTCCCCTCTTCTTAACTTCCCTATTACTCTTAAGGACACTATAATCCTCTTAGTCACCCAAGCTTTTTTTTTCTTTTTGTATTTCAAATCTTTTATTTTATTTTTAATTTATAAAATAACACATTTTTATAATGTAGTAGAATTTTAAAAAAGGATGATTGCACATGAAACTGCAAATCTATCATGTACAACTTGCTATTCCTTTTAAATATATAATAAAGTTATCATGTAACTTTTTCTACTAAACAGTTCTTTCTCTGGGTGCAGATAGTGCTTTTCTTCATATATCCTTTGTAGTTAATCTGGATATTTATAATGGTCAAAATGACTACATATATATTTTTTAAAAAATATTTATTTTTAGTTTTTAATGTTCACTTCTATAAGATTTTGAGTTCTAAATTTTCTCCCTTTCCTCTTCTTCCTTCTCCCTCCCCAAGATTGTGGGTAACCTGACATAGTCTATACATACATATTCATATTAAGCATAATTTCACATTAGTTATGTTGTAGAGAATTAGAACCAACAGGGGAAACCATGAGAAAGATGAAACAAACAAACAAAAAAGAGAGCCAGTAGAATACTTCAATCTGCATTCAGACTTCATAGTTCCTTTTTTGGATGTGGACAGCATTTTCCATCAGGAGTCTTTTCCAGTTGTCTTAGATCCTTATATTGCTGAGAAGAGCTAAGTCTATCAAAGTTAGTCATCATACCTTGTAGCTGTTACTGTGTACAATGTTCTGGTTCTATTGCACTTCACTCAGCATTAGTGCATTTAAGTCTTTCCAGGTTTTTCTGAAATCTGCTTGCTCATCATTTCTTATAGCACAAGTATTTCATTACATTACTATAGTATAACTTGCTCATCCATTCCACAACTGATGCACATCTTCTCAATTTCCAATTCTTGGTCACCACAAAAAGAACTGTTATGAATATTTTTGTACACGTGGGTCCTTTTCCCATTTTTATGACCTCTTTGTGATATAGACCTAGAAGTAGTATTGTTGAGTCAAAGGACATATACAATTTTATAGCCCTTTGGGCATAGTTCCAAGTTGCTCTCCAGAATGGTTGGATCAGTTCACAACTCCACTAACAATCAATTAGTGTTTCAATTTTCTCACATCTTCTTCAACATTTATCGTTTTCCTGCTTTGTCATGTTAGCCAGCCTGATAGGTGTGATGTGGTACCTCAGAGTTGCTTTGATTTACATTTCTCTAAAAGAGCATTTTTTTATATGACTATAGATAGTTTTATTTTTCTCATCTGAAAACTGCCTGTTGCCTATTGACCATTTATCAGTTGGGGAATGACTTGTACTCCTTCAAATTTGACTCATTTCTCTATGTATTTCAGAAATGAGACCTTTCTCAGGTTGTAAAAATTCTTTCCCAGCTTTCTGCTTCCCTTCTAATCTTGATTGCGTTGGCTTTGTTTGTACAAAAACTTTTCAATTTAATGTAATCAAAATTATTTATTTTGCATCATATAGTGTTGTATGTTTCTTGCTTGGTCATAAAATCTTCCATTCTCCCTAAATCCCTAAAATTCTTGCTCTCCTAATTTGCTTATAGTATCAGCCTTTATATCTATATTGTGTACCCATTTTGACTTTATCTTGATATACAGTGTAAGATGTTGGTCTGTACCTAGTTTATGCCACACTATTTTCCAGTTTTCCCATCAATTTTTGTTAAATAATGAGTTCTTATACCAGAAGTTGGAGTCTTTGGGTTTACCAAACAGATTACTATAGTCAGTGACTACTGTGTCTCATGTATCTAACCTATTCCACTGATCTACCACTCTATTTCTTAGCCAGTACCAAGTAGTTTTGATGATTACCACTTTATAAGACCATTTAAGATCTGGTATGGCTAGACCACCATCTCTTACATTTCTTTTCATTAATTCCCTTGATATTCTGGACTTTTTTTTCATCCAAATTGTTATTTTTTCAAACTTGGTATGGCATTGAATAAGTAAATTAATTTAAGTAGAATTGTCATTTTTATGATATTAGTTTGGCCGACTCATGAGCAATTGATATTTCCCCAAGTATTTAGATCTGACTTTATTTGTATGAAAAGTGTTTTGTAATAGTTCACATAATTATTGTGTTTGACTTGGTTTGTAGACTCCCAAATATCTGATATTGTCTTTGGTAACTTTAAATGGAATTTCTATTTCTATCTCTTGCTGTTGGGCTATATACAATGACTTGCTGTTGGGAATATATACAATGACTATTATAAAACCCAGAGTTGTTCTTAAAATAGTATTGCTATTATTGTATACAATGTTCTCTTGGTTCTCATTTCACTCTTTATTATTTTTTGCAAGTCTGTCCATGTTTTTTCTAAGATCACTGAGCTCATCATTTTTATAGCACAATGATATTCCATCATAATCATATAACACAACTTGTTTTCCCATTCCCCAATTGATGGGTATCCTTGCAATTTTCAAATTTTTGTCACAACAATGAGAGCTGCTATAAATATTTTAGTACAGGTACATTTCCTTGCTTAACTCCTCACCCTCTTTCATTCCTCATATCCATTCAGTTGTCAAGTGCTGTTGATTTTATTTTTACAATATCTCGTGTATACTCCCATTTCTGTCTTATACTGTCACTACTCTGGTGCAAGTCCTTATCATCTCATACTTAGACAATTGCAATCAATAGCCTTCTGGTGAGTCTGCTTCACATAGCTCTCTCCTGACCCTAGTCCATCTTTCTTTCACCTGCCAGTGACTTTCCTCATCTCAGTTCTGACTATATCACCTCCCTATTCAATCAACTCCAGTGACTCCTTATCACCTCCAGGATTAAATAGAAAATTCTCTGGCTTTTAAAGCCCTTGATAACTTAACCCCATACCTACTTATCCACTCATCTTAAATCTTTGAAATCCAGTGACACTGCCCTCCTTGCTGTTTCTTGCATAAGATACTTTATTTCCCAGCTCCTGCCTGGAATGCTGTCTCTCCTCATCTTGGCCTTTTGACTTCCTTCAAGTCCCAACTAAAATCTCACCTTCTCCAATGTTGGGGGTGTAAGCTCAGTTCCATGTGGACAGTCTCGGGCAGGTAAAGGTGAGAGCTTCTAAACCTTAGAGTTCTCATGAGGCCCCCCAGGAAACAGCAGGGAATTGAGGAGTGAGATCTCGTGTATTTCCGCCTCTTCCCGTGAGAACGTGATGGGAGAGAGCATCCCCGCCCTCGAGATTGGCCCAGATCTGAGCACACCTATTGTTATCTAACAGGCACGGTATTGAGGTGCAAACGATGTGGCAGGAGAGCTTAAGTAGGGTCAGGAAAGCCCGAAGGCGCCCTTAGCGCTGAGGGGCCCTTACAGGACAGAAGGCCCCTCTTCCTCCTCTCTTCGCTCTTCCCTCTCCCCTCTCTCCCCACTTCCACTTCTGCTTTCATTCTCTTACTGTAAGATCTTTGCCTCCTTGGGAGATTTCTCTCTCTCCTAAGGAAGAGTTCTCCCTGCACATGTAACCAAGACCCTGAATAAAGCCTAACCCTTGTTCGACTCTGGAAAGTCTCTTCTCTCATACGTTTATCCGGTTTGGCCAGCCGAAGACCTGCAATAGGTAAGGTAAGACTCGGGTAGCCCTCAGGCCTCTAGGCCTGGCACTCCAAGAACCCTTTCTTGATCCCCTTGATCAAAGGGATGATGTGTGCCTTTCCTCTCTTGACTATCTTTAATTTATCCTAAATAATTCTTCTTTTTACCTTCTTGTTTGCGTGTTGTCTCCCCCCTTAGAGTTCCTTGAGGATGGAGACTGCCTTTTTCCTTTCTTTGTATCTTCAGTGCTTAGCATAGTGCCTGGCCTAAAGTAGGCACTCAATAAGTGCTTACTGATTGCCTGATTGAGGCACAGAGAGGGATAGATATTTCCCCTAGGTCACACTGATGAGGTTTAGGGGTGATGGGGACCCCAAAATACCGACAGTCTGGGTCGTGCTCGAATGAATGCGACTCAAGCCTTCTTAAAGCCAAAGAAAACAATGTTTATTAAGGATTTGCCAAATTGGGTTGCCTCTTAAGGAGCCTAAGCACTTGTGAAGTTTGTATTCACAAGCGGGCCAGATAGAATCTCAGCTGGACAGAATCTGAGCTAGATTGAATCTGAGCAACTTCATGGAGGCAAGATGGAACTTAAATACAGAAAAGACTGTAGGAGGGATCTGGGGGGTGGTCTGGTAGTCCAGGGTGATGGGAGGAGGGGTTTAGGAAGGGTCTTGAGGAGAAGTCCAAGGAGGGTCAAAGGCTGGAAACAGCTGGAGGCTATCAGGAGATATCAGACAAAGGGGCACCTAGGTAGGGAAGCAGGTGGGCCAATTCAGAGATCTGGATAGGGGCAGTATGGGAATGGATACAGATCTTGATGGGAGTGGTCAGCAGCCTGGGGAAATGGGGTTTTGATGGGATCAAGGGTGGGGGGGGGTGGGTGCAGCAGAGACCAGAGTAGAATAATAATGAAAAGCCCAAAGGCTTCCAGAGACTGCTGGAACAAATGGGAAGATTAGATTTGAGCAAGAAAGGCCAGATTAAGTGGAAGATTCAAGGGGAGCTCAAGGAGGCTTCCAGAGTCTGAACCTCATTAACACAGCTTTCTGTTTCCAACTCTTAAACAGCACTGTTCAGACTTCAAAGTCCTTTCCTTTCCTATGACCTATTACCTACAGTTGAAATGCCCTTTTTTGCCCTCTTCTGCTTCTCTTCCTCTTCTCTTTTCCTTCCTCTTCTTTTTCTTTGGCCTCAGGTCACAGAGCCCACAGATATTTAAACTATAAAAAAAATTTATTATCCTGTTTATTGCATTTGACAAAGGGAAGGGGGAGAAGGAAGGGGACATAGAAAACAGGGAGCTCCAAGGCAGGTTGAGAGGCTCTAGAAAAGGTGGGGATGGTCTCCCTTGGCTAAACAAAGCATTCTGTCCAGGCCCAGACCAAAGTCTTGACTATAATTTCTCTCTATGGAGCCTTTTTTAATCACCACAGCCAGAAAAAATCTCTCACTCCTCAAATCTCTGGTATAGTTGCAAGATTCCAGGACCTGGAGTCCTATGATCTTGGTTCTAGCTCTGAGAGGTACCAGCTGAGTGACCTTAGGCAAAATTTTTCACCTCTGCGTGCCTCCATTTCCTTTTTCACAAATAGGGGATGATGATGGCAAGCCAAATCAAATCAGCCAATATTCATTAAATGCCAACTATGTGGCAGGCAATGTGCTAAGCCCCAGTGATACAAAGAAAGACAAAGAACAGTCTCTGCTCTCAAGAAAATTGCAGTCTAACAAGGGAAACCACATGTAAAAAGCCATGTACAGACCAGACATAAATAGGATAAAACTGGAGATCATCACAGAGAGAATGCCCTGGTATTAAGGAGGACTGGTAAAAATCTCTTTGCAGAAGGTAGGATTTTGGTTGGGACTGGAAGTAAGTTGGGGAAACCAGGAGACAGAGGTGCAGAGGGAGAAAGTTTCAGGCTTTGTTAGCTTGTAGGAGAAACTCATTGTCTACAAAATGTCATAGAAATGGGAGCTAATATTGTATTGTAGAGTGTGTGTGTGTGTGTGTGTGTGTGTGTGTGTGTGTGTGTGTGTGTGTGTGTGCGCGTGTGCGTGTGTGTGCGCGCTTTCCAAGGTCATACAGCTCAGTTAATAATAGACTTGTACTCAGGTCATTTGATTGTAAGTCCTGGGTTCTTTTGACTTCACTATGTTGCCATCATAACCTTAACTGTACATACTTTTTATACCTGAGGAATGGTGGTGGGCCAAATTTATCCCTAAGTGGTATAGATTGACTCCACATTCTCTTGTCTGAAATAATTTCGGTAAGAATGGAATCCTGATGGAGTCAAGACATCATTAATGTTAAATGAATAAGCTTAGCCTAACAAAAAGATGACTGGTTTTGTAGGAGCTTTGTTACTTTTTACCTATATGACCTTAGGTAAATCATTACCCTTTTCTGGGCTTCAGTTTTCTCATACATTAAATGACTGGATAGAATATAAATTTATGAAACCAAAAAGTTAATAAAGATAAGCACAAATGCACTTTGGTCTTAACAGTCAGTTGTCCAAATATATTATTGGGTGAATGGGTGGGTGGGAGATGGTGGAACCAGGAGGACAAAGGATTAACTTGAAAGCAGAATTTTTTTTTTAAATTAAAAGTTGTATAGGTTTTAATGGAATAAAAGCTTACCATGAGCCAGTAATTTTATATGGAAGCCCAAAAGTTAATGCCATTTTAAATTTCATGAGCAGAAGGCTCTATTAATGGAAGCAAAGTGTCTGAAACAAGTGATGGAATGGTAACGGTAATATTAATGTCCAGGTTGGGTCACATCTGGACCATTTTGCTCAATTTTGGAACCCAGTTTTAGAAGGGACACTGACAATATGGAGAGTATTCTACATTTGGTAACCAGAGTGGTGACGAAAAGGATCTCTTTGTGGTTTATAAAAGGATCAATAGCATGAAGAACTCCTTTTCTCCCCTCTTCTTCATCTCATATCACTCAGATGCATTCTCCCTCTATTCCTCCTTCACTCCTTCTCTAGGTTTTCAGGATAATCCTCTCTCCTGATCCTCCTCCCGACTGCTTCTTCCTAGTCTTCTTTGCTAGGTCTTCATCCAGATCACACCCACTAACCATAACCTGGACTCTCTCCTCTTTTCCCTCTATACTATTTCACTTGGTGATCTCCTCAGATTTAATTACTATCTCTAGCCTTATGATTCTCAGATTTACTTATCTAGCACTGATCTGTCTGTTGACTTTCAGATTCATATCTCTGACTAGCTACTAGATGTCTCAAACTGGATTCCAGTAGACATTTTAAGCTTATCATGCCCAAAGCTGAACTTAATTTCTTCCCCCTTGCCCAATCTCTTCCCTCTTTTAAATATTCTTATTCCTTTCAAGGGTACTACCATATAACCAGCTGCCCAGACCTGAAATCTAGGTGTCATCCTTGACTCTTTATTATCTCTCACCTGCTATATCCAGTCTGTTGCCAAGACCTATCATTTTCACCTTCACAACATCTCTCAAGTATGCCCCCTTCTCTACTCTGGCACTGCCATCACATCTCGACTCACATCTTGACTATTACAACAGACTGTTGGTTGATCCCCCTGCCACAAGTGTCTCCCCAAATTCAGTCCATTCTCCATTGAACTGTCAAAGTAATTTTCTTAAACCACAGATCTAACCATGTCACCCTCCTTCTCAATAAACTCCAGTGATTCCTTATCATCTCTAGGATTGAGTACAAAATCTTCTGGCATGCAAAACCTTCATATTTTTCCTTCCTTTCGCTTATATCACATATCCTCCACCCAGACCTCTAACATGTACTCTTTGATCCAGTGATACTGGCCTCCTTGATATCCCCTGAATATGACATTCCATATCTTGGCCCTGGGTATTTTCTCTGGCTGCCACCTCCCATTGCCCACCTCCACCTTTGTTTGAATTCTCTTCCTCTTCATTTCTGCCTCCTGAATTTTCTGATTTCTTTCAAATCCCAACTAAAATCCCACCTTCTAAAAAGAAGTTCCTAACCCCTATTAAATCTAATACTTTCCCTCTGTTGATTATTTCTGTTTTATACTGAATATGGATTTTTTGTATATAATTGTTTGTATGCTATCTCTTTCATTAGATTGTGAACTCCTTGAAGGCAGAGACTGTATTTTGTTTTTCTTTGTATACTCTGTTCATAGCACAGAGATGTTACATAGTAGTTACTCAATAAATCCTTATTGACTAAGTGGCTTAGCTTGGAGAGGAGAAGATGGGGATAGAGAAACTGGGCATGACCCATATCTTAAGATATCTGCAACTTTTCATGGGTAAAAAAGATTTCATTTACTCAGCTTGGCCTCAGAGGACATATTGAGGATAAGTAAGGGAAGATTATGGAAAAGCTGATGTTGACTCAGTATAAGTTAGAACTTCCTACTAAAAGTTGTCCTCAAATTGAAGAGGCAAATGTCACTAGCATGACCACTTATGAGAGATGTTAAAGATGGGATTCATGACTTAGGAGCTGCGCCACAGGAGTGCAGTATCAATGCGATATTCACAGGGCCGACATAGGGCATGAATGTCCTGGCACAATTCTGAATTGTGAAATACCACAGACTCTCCACATGGAAGACAGACCAAAGCATGTATTTAGACACCAGAAAGTCAAATCCATCACAGTAACAAAAATCTATACACAATAACAATGCAGAGGATAACACTGTTCCCATGCCTTCCCCCTGCTAGGCTTCCCACAAACCAGCTCCATTAAACAAATCACAAGCAGGCTCCCTTAGACAAAAATCACAAACAATCACAAAATCACTCACACTAGCCAGCAGCCTGCATCCTCCCTAGCTCTGATTGCTCTCAAGACTAACTTCCTCTCAGCTCTGCTCTAGCTCCTCCTCTTCCTGTTCCACTTGTGTGGGATGGCTCAGGTCCCTACTTAAATCAATTACTCAGAGGCCTCTCAAAGTGATGACAGAAAGTTTATTTACTAGATTCTCTCAAGAATCTGGACAATCCTACACCAGTTCATCTGGAGTAGGAAAGCCAAAGACAAAGAAAAGGCAGTGATTTATATAGACCCTAACGCAAGTCCCTCCTCCCCCATTGACCATTATCCTCATTAGCTGAGAATATGATCTTACATTCTAGACACGAAATCTAACCAATCCCTTTTGAAATGAAGACATCGAGGAATTATGTAAGTTTTATCCAATCATTAAGACCCTAATACACCACACAGTTTTATATCCTTATATGGAACTATTCTATTCTAAAAATATTGTAACCTTGAGCCTCTAGGTCTTACCTCACCCCTGGGAGAAGAATTACAATCTGAGAAGTCTTCACTAAACCTATCCCACTCACACTCATTCAACAAACTCCTTCCACCACAGACTCCAAGGGACTCAGACTTATTTGACCCAGGCTTCCATGTGACCCAGGCAGGTTACATGGGTCTATAAATGAATATGAAAGATTTTCCATTTAAATGACCATCACAGCAAGTCAAGACATCACTCCATGATGTCATTGATCCTCCTTGAAAATGAAGGACAAGAAACAGTATTCTTTTAAGTACACCACTTTGATAGGTACACTTGATTGTCTCCAAAGGAAAAAAAGACACTGCCTAAATTGTTATTTTATCCCTCTTGGTCTCAGCTTCCTTCTTGATAAAATAAAGACAATAATCCCTTCCTTTTCTCACTCACAGGATTGCTGGAAAAAAAAATGAATGAGCAAACATTTGTCAAAGTGATTTGTGAACAAAAAGTGCTACATGAATGTGAGCTTTTGTTACATAGATGCTTGGGTTTATCTGTGATTTCACTATATGTACATTCTATCTAATAGTATGGATTTCACTGTTAAATCTCACTGAACAGAGCTAGAAGAATCTTCAGAAGTCCCTGTGGTGGTAATTTAAATGGGGAGATCTTTCATATTCATTAATAGGCCCATGTGGCCTGCATGAAGCCTGTGGTGGGAGGAGTTTGCTGAATGGATGGAACAGGAAGAGGCTATGTTAGAGCAGAGCTGGGAGGAAATTAGTGAGAGGGCAGTCAGAACTGAAGGATGCAGGCAAGCCAGCAGCTGGCTGTGAGTGAGAGAAGGGAATTTTGTTTTAGAGAAACCTGTTTGTGACTTGTTTAATGAGATTTAACAATGAGATAGTAAAAATTTGTGAGGCAATTGCTGGCAAATTGCCTTTTTTTGCCTTTAAATCAAGTGGGCACTGGTCAGTGAGGGGGAATGACAGTAATGCTATGTGTGCCTTTATTGGCCCCCATCAAGGCTTAGGGGGATTTGTGATTTGGGTAATGCATAAAGGAATGCATGTACGTGCCTCAACCAGCCCCCATTGGGGCTTGGGGGGATTTAGGGGAGTGCACAAGCTGGAATGCCATGCCTGTCTCTACTGACCCCATTGAGATGTAGGGGTAGCTGCTGCCCCCTCTCTCCAGCCCCTTCAAGAAGGGTGATTAGGGAATTCTGTAGGAGTTGGTGCTCCCATTATCAGGAACTACCTTCAAGAAGACTAGACTAGAATAAAGGAAACTAGCTTATTTAACCCCTTATAGTTGCTCTGTTCTCGTCTTCCTGTCTGTTCAGATCGAGTGAATCTGTGCTAGTGTCTTTACCTAACAATTGGTGTAGTTGGTGTGTTATTTGTGAAACACTCATTCATTCCACTGTTGTTATTCAGATGTTTCGGTCATGTCCTACTCTTCATGACCCCTTTTTTGGGTGTTCTTGGCAAAGATATTGGAGTGGTTTGATATTTCCTTCTCCAGATTATTTTACAGATAAGGGACCTGAGGCAAACAGGATTAAGTACTTTACCCAGAGAGTCACACAGCTAGTAAGTGTCTGGATTTGAATTCAAGAAGATGAATCTTCCTGCCTCCAGGCCTGGTATTCTATCCATTGTGCTGCCTAGCTGCTCATTCATTCCACTAGCATACCTAAATTATCAGGAGATGAACTTGAGTCAGGCCTAGCTAATAAGGAGAGTCAGAATCAAGAACAGAATGAGGAACTATGAGGAGATATTGCGAAAAGACTGATATTGACTCAACATAAGGAAGAACTTTTTAATAATTAGAACTGCTTCAAAGGAGAATGGGCTGTCATCACTGAAAGAAACATGAGCTAGATTACTTAATTACTTAACTGGGATTACATTCATCATGTCCAGCAAGATTCCAACAAAGATATGACTTTCAATCCAAGGCTTTTTCTGCTATTCTAAATTGCATTTGCCTACAATACTAACAGCCTAAATAACTCTAGATCTTTGTATTCTTTGGATTATTTCATTCTCCTACTGATCTATTAGGTAGGCAGGAAAAGGTTTATTTTGGGTTTGGGACTAAAGTATCAAGTCAAGTAAAATCAATTATTAGCAATTTTTAGGCACCTATTATGTGACAGGTATTGTGTTAAGTGTTGGGGATACAAAAAAAGGCAAAAATGGTCTGCCCTCAGGGAGTTCACAATCTAACAAGGAGACAACATCAAAACAGATATGTTTTGATGTTTACAAATAAGATATTTTATGTTTTCCAATAAGATATTAGAGATAATTGGGAGAGAAGCAACAAACATTAAGGGAGACTGGGAAAAGTTTCTTGCAGATGGTAGGGTTTTAGCTGAGAATTTAAAGAATTCAGGAAGTCAGGAGGTGGAAATGAGGAGAGAGAGAGAGTTCAAGGTGGGGGAACAGGCACCAAAAATGCATGGGGTTGGGAGATTGAGTGTCTTGTGTGAGAAACAGGCAGGAGGCCAGGGTCACAGGACAATAGAATACATAGAGAAGATTAAGGTATAAAAAGACTGGGAGATTGGGAAAGGACTAAGTTATAAAGGACTTTAAAAGTCAAAGAGTGGATTTTATATGTGATCCTGGAGGTGATAGGGAACCAATAGAATTTACTGAATATTGGAAGGGAGATCCTTGAGTCTGGGAAACCATCCAGCAGATGACTGCAAAAATCCAGGTATGAAGTGATGAGGGCTATACCAGAGTATACCAAAGACAGTATCAGAGGAGAGAAGGAGAGAAGTTGGAGTGTAGGATCCTGAGCTGCTTCTCACTATCCCCAGAGTAAAGGCAGTCCTGGATATGTGCCCTTGTGAGTTCACTTTGGATAAGAAAGGAAGATAGGTATTCCAAGAAGAACACTGCCTACTCACAGACCTTGTATTCCTATAGAAGCCAGGCCTTAAAAAAAAAAATAAAGATTTCAGTAATTAAAGGCATGGAGGTGGTTTTGGGGGTTGGCTTTTAAAATTGCTGGTAGGTCGGAGAGGACTGTGTGAGAATGGGGCTTAAAAAATAATCTATTTTGACTGGAACAAAGTGTATGATGGGTGAGGGAGAAAATGGAAAAAGTATTAGGAAATGAACTCAGGAAGTTAGATTATTGATAGCTTTAACTATTAAACTAAGAAGTTTGTATTTTATTTTATAGGTGGTGGGTGGGGTGGGGTGGAGTTTGGGGTGGGTACTGTGAACACAAAAATATCATGCTTAGACCAGTGCACTGGAAAGAGCTATCTGATGCTATTATGGAGGGAGGGGAAAGTCTGGGGGCAGTGAGATCAGTAAGTAACTTATCATAGTAGCTCAGGTGAAAGGTGGTCAGGTATATGATGAGACTGATTGATTGGGAATGTGAGTGAAGATAGGAGATATATCATGGGGGTAGAAGTGACAGACTTTGACAATTAATCAGGATATTAGAGTAAAGGAGAAGAAAGAATTAGTAGTGACTTAAATTACAATCCTTGGTGACTGAAAGAGTAGTGATACAATTAGCAGAAATAGGGACATTGGGAGGAAAAGAAGGTATAAAGGAGAAGATGATGAATGAGATAAAATTTGAACAGGCCAGGAATGAAATGATGGTGGGCCATCCAAATAGGGATATCCAGTAAATAGTAGAAGATGTGGGATTAGAGCTCAGATTCTGGGACTGGTTACATGAGAGTCATTTGTATAGTGAAATAAATGAAATCATGGGGATAGGATGATCAGAGATGAGAGTGGAGAAAGAGGTCAGAATACAGGCTCTTGAGAGATACACATATTGGGTGAAGAGAATGGGGGAGCAATGAAGGATCATGTGGTTTTAGAATTAGAAAAGACCTTTGGATGATCTGATCTCAAGTCTCTCATTGTACAGTAAGGAAGAAAGGAAGGAAACAAGCATGTATATAGAATATTCTAAGTGCTTTACAAATATTATCTCATTTGATCCTCATGACAACGTTGGAGAGTAGATACTACTATTATCTCTGTTTTCCAGTGGAGGAAACTCAGGCAGACAGAAGTTATCTTCTGTCCCAGGATCACACAGCTATGGAAAGTGTCTGAAGTCAGGTCTTCCTGAGTCTAGGTCTAACTCTCTATTCATATCACTACCTATCTTACAGATAGTAAACCAAAGTCCAGCAAGGGACCTAGCCCAATTGATAGGATTAGGATTTGAAACTAGATCTTCTGACTCCAGAATTCAGTACTCTTCTCATTATATCTATCTACCTTACAGAGTTGTTTGAGTAGGGCACTTTTGTAAACCTTAAGTCACTACTGAGAATAGAAGGTAATATTATTTTAGATAGCCTAAACTCTAAAACCTATGATTATAGGATCACAAATTTAGAGTTAGAAGGAACTTCAGAGATCATGTAGTATAAACTCATTTGTACAGATGAGGGAGCCAAGGCTCAGGGAGGTTAAGTGATGCCCAAGGTCACATAGGTAAAAAGCAACAGAGGTGAAATCTGACTCATTTCACTGCAGAATTCAAGCTCTTTCTTAGCATCTTCTTTATTATTATTGTTATTATCTCACTAGTCTTCCTGCTGAGAAAGACTTATCAGTCAGGTAGGAGGAGAATCAGATGAAAGCAATGTCCTGTAAACCATTTATTGATATGAAGGGCTTAACAGTTTGGGGGAAGCTAAATACATGAAGCTAATGCAGGGATCAAATAAGAAATTGATGCTTCTGTGTTTCCCTGTGCCCCTCACCCCACCCCAGAGAATTCTTCAGTCTGGTGGTTCTATGCATTTTCCTTCAAACTGGCTTGGTTGCCAGGCCCCAATGGCTGATGTCACCAGAGTTCTGTAGCTGCTACTTGGAACCCTGGGGCTCAGTGAGGACTGAGTCTCAGAGCTGTGCAGTTGCATCTCCTTTGAGCTTGGTTACTCTTTTTCCCAGAAAGCTTGGTTCTCTCCTTTTCTCAGAGCAGAGGACACTGATCCAGAGACAAATACATTTCCTTTTGGAAGCAGCCTGGGGAGAGGTTGTAGAGGGGATTAGAGGGAGGGAAGTAGAAGTGAGGGGTGGGTGGGTGGGGGCAGAACTTGTCTGGGAAGACCATGGCCAGGTGTTTGCCCTTCTCATCATCTGTGGGCCAGAGCATCCTTATTGTCTCCCCAAAGCTCTCTCCAGCATTGAAGATCAAAGAAGAAGTCCCAGGACCTTCAGGTGAGGAGGTGGGTGGGAAAGGCAAAGAGGAGAAGACAGGAAGATTGAGGATATGGGTCATGGGAAGAGATAGGGTGTGGGATAGAAAGTAAAGAGGAAGAGAAGGTCAAAGAAGGAAAAGAGCAGCCAATAGGGAGTTAAAAGACTTGGATTCTAAATCTGGTTCTGTATTAGAGAGGTGGGATTACAACTAAGTCCTATGCAGCCCTGTGTCATTGGATAAGTCACATTTCCTCTCTGATTCTCTTTCCTCCCCCACAGACAAGTAGGTATGACAAAATGATTTCTATCCTTTAGCTTTTAAATCCTATAGAGAGGCACAGGGGCTACAGGTTTGGGCATAGTATCATAGGAAGGAGAACCAGGAGAAGTTTCCTCAAAAGTCCGTAGAGGAAAGAGGAACTAATAATGTGAAAAGGGGGCGGGGGGGGGGGGAGAGAGAGATACACACACACACACACACACACACACAGATAGACAAGAGACACACAGAGAATAAACAGAAGGGATGACAGAAAGGCCTTAGAACAAGACTGGAGGTGGGAAAAGGTAGAGGTAAGACTGTGAGGGAGTAGAAGTGGCCACAGGATGAGAGGTGGGTGAAAATGGAAGGATGAGAAGTTTGTGAAGGAATATAGGAAAAGTTGAGGGAAGATAAGAGGCTATAGAACAGGAGATAGGAGGGGTTAGAGGAAGAACAGGAAAGAATAGAAAGAACTGTAGTTCAGGAAATGGGACAGGATGGAGAAAAAGGTGGGAGAGAGGCACATTGAACCACAGGACAGAAGGTGGAAGGGATGGAGGGGAATGGTGGTGGGGGAGGGGAGGTAAATGGAACCAAAAGATAGCAAGTAGAGGGGTTAGAGGAAATGGTAGAAGATGAACAGAGCCCTAGGACAAAATGAATGAGTTGGAGTGGAAGAATCCATAGAACAGGAGGATAAAAGGAAGGGTGGAAGTTAATGAAGAGGGTAGCTAGAAGGAGTTGAAGGAAAGGAATTAGAAAGAATAATAGGATACCGTAAGACAGGATATTGGGGAGGGTGAAGGGAAGGGTTGAAGGGAATGAAAGGGCTGGAACAGGACACTGACACTTCTAGAAGACAGGGACCAAGATGGTAAATAGGCTAGAGATCATGCCATATGAAGAACAGTTGAATGTTTAACTTGGAGGAGATTGAGGGGAGAAATGATATCTGACAGAGAAGAGGAATTAAGATTTTTTTTTCTGCCTGGCCCAAGAAGGCCAAACAAGGAAGAATGGGGAGATGCTGCAGAGAGATTTATTTCAGTTCAATGTAAGGGATAACTTCTTTAATAACTAGAATCCAGAAATGGAATATACTGCCTTAGGAAATGGTGAGTTCTCTATCATAAGAGGTCTTCAAGCAGAGGCATTCTTGTGTGTATGGTATAGAACTGATTCCTCTGCATATATGAGTTGGATTTCAAACATCCTTCCCTTTCTTAGGTTTGATGATTCTGTGAAGTAGAAGATGAGAGAAAGTAGTTAAAGGGGACCAAGAGAAGGGAACCAAAGGGAGACAGTTACCTAATGGCTTCTGGTCTTCTCTCTTCCAGGCACCTGGATACCAACTAGTTCACCTCCCAGAACTCAAGGTCAAAAGAGGAAGCATTCAGACTGCATACCCACAGTAACCCAGGATAGGTGGGCTGTGAAGGGCATGTTTGGTCTCAAAATGCAGCTGAAGAGACGTAGGATGTCCACAGTACGGCCTGAGGATCACAACGCCTTCAATAGGCTGCTAGGTAGGAATGGAGGGAGCTCCTCCCTCCTCCCTACCCCTTCAAATCACCCTCCCTCCCAATTCTCTTCCTTAACAATGAAAAATGTCTAATAAAGGAATAGGAAGCCTCGAGAGATTGGTTATTAGAAGCCTATGTCTGGAAGTGTTCAAGCAGAGGCTGGTAACCTCACAGGGGCTCCAGATGGGTTGTCTTCTTTCCACTTCTCCCCATCTAGTTCTAGTCTTGGGTCCTTCATATGGTCCTTTTTCCAAGAGGGGAACAGAATAGGGGGAACAGCTTCTTCTCTTGGCTCCAGCGGACCACTCTCTATCTCCAACCGAACAACACTACTCTGTCTCCCTCCATAGAGGATCCTGTTGTCCAGAGCTTCTTGGCCTGGGACACAAAACTTCGGGTGTCAGACAAGGTAAGATACTCACCCGTGGCCTGGCCTGGGTTATCCATGTGTAGCAACTTTTTTGAAAAACTCTAATCCTCCCCTTTTCCAAACTGCCTTCTGCCCTGCCAACAAGTCTCTATCCCCATTCCAAATGGAATGGAGATACTGCTTTCCTGGCCCCCATCCAAGAAGGCATTCTGGGTCAAGTTCTGTATTCTTTTTTACCCCTGAGAATTAGAACCTGGGACCCCAAATTGCCACTGTCTAACATGAGCCCTCTGCTTTAGCCCCCTCCCTTCTCTATGTTTGTACTCCCAATCCTTTATCTTATACTTTTTCTGCTCCAGGCCTTGTTTTCTCTAAGATCAAAGGTACATCTACCATTGAGATAGAGACTGCACTCTTGTCCCACAGCCTATTTTTTCCTATCCCTGTTTTGGTAACCTATTTTCCCTAACCTACTGTCTTGCTCTGTCCCCAGCCATGTTGCCAACTTCCCCTATCCAGATTCTGCCTAACTCTGTCTCCTCCTAAGTATATCCCCTCTGTATCTGTCTATCCCCTTCCCTTCCTGACAGTGACTCTCTCTTTTCTATTCATCAGTACCTCCTAGCAATGATTGTAGCCTACTTTGCCCGAGCTGGCCGTCCTGCCTGGCAATACCAACGCCTCCATTTCTTCTTGGCTCTGTGAGTGGTTTGCCATTCCTCTTATCCAACGCCCTTCCTCTCTTATAGAGCAACTATCCTCTGTCTGCTAATGCTTTATGGGATTTGGGGCAAAGCACTTTACCCCTCTGAGCCTTAATTCATCTTATCTGTCAGTCAGTAAGCATTTATTAAATATTTACTATGTGCCAGGCACTGTATTAAGTACTAGAGAAAAAATGAAAGACAAAACTTAAATCTGCAGGCCTGAGTTGTGTCCCAGAATTGCCATGGACTTGCTCTTTCTTGTAAGCTTGGAAAAATCCTTTCCCTTTTCTGGGCCTCAGTGCCCTCGTTTGTCTGATGGGGGTGTGGTAGGATTGAACTAGATAATATCTAAGGATTCTGCTAGCTCTGGCATTCAGTAACTTTTCTGCTGTCAGAACTCAGAATGACCTTCCCAATGCAAAACTCTTCTCTCATTAGCTTTGCCAAACTGATCACACCAGTCAAGCAGGATGGGAGGAGGAAGCAGGCCACAGTTGTATAGTTCTCATCAAAGCAGGATAGAAATGCTAATGTTAGACTCCTGCAGGATTGTAACCAAGATGGTGAAGGGAACTAGAAACCATGGCTTACTGAAGATTGGTTAATGACTCTGGGAATATTTATTCTAGAGAAAGGAAGACTTGGGGCCCTTATCATTGCTTTCAAGATTACTTCTAAGGTCATTTCCAGATGTAAAATACTATGATTCTATTTAAAAAGCAATCATGTAGAAAAGAGATTAGTTTTTTTCCCTTGCTTGGTGCTAGAGGATAGAATTAGAAGCAATGAGGGGGAAATTACAAAAAAAGAGAGGCAGATTTCATCTCCAGTTATAAAAAATTCTGTTAACAATCAATGAATTGTCTTGGGCAGTGGTGAGTTCCCTGTCACTGGATGTCTTTAAATGGAAGCTGACCGACAGTTTGCTAGAGATATTGTAAAAGGTTCTCAATTTTGAATTGGTCACCCTAGGGTGGCCTTGCCCTATTCTGAGATCCTAGGATTCTGTGGGTTTGGGTAGGTGTACAGAGGGTGTGGTAGAGTTGTTCCATTGATGGAACTCCCTGTGACTTCATAGGAAGTAAGGGGAGATAGATTAGAGTCTGGTAAAGATCTAAGAAGACCTCACTAACTGGAACGCTCGGACTAAGGCTGAACTATATCCCTTTCTTGGCCTTCCACAGCTACCTGGCCAATGACATGGAGGAAGATCGCCAAGGGCCAAAGCATGGCATGTTTGCTTTTCTTTTTGGCCAGGACCGCACCCAGCGTGTCAAGTTCCAGTGGCTTCGGGCCCAGCTCTTCCGGGCCATTGGTTGGAAGGCATGGGTTACACGAGAGGAGTGTGAGGAGGTAGGATATATGGGGGCGGAGATATGGAGTCAGGAGTACTAGTTATGGGGAATCTGTGGCTGAGCTTTAGGGCTATGAAAGGGTATAGACCTCAGGATTGCAAGGGCTCACTTTGTCTGCATAGTCACATTTATTTTGTTTTGTTTTATTCCTTTACAGATTCAGGCATATCAGCCTGAACATTGGGTGTGGAAGCGTGACCGTGCCCTCCTTCAGTAGAGCTCTCTAGTATAGAGCCTATGAGTAGTAACTTGAGGCAGGAATAGCAGAGGAGGGTCCTCATCAGAGTGGAGCAGAGATGAGATGAGAAGATGGTCCATTCAGGAGTGTGAAGGAGCTGTCACTCCTTCTGCTACTGCTTAAGAGCTCCTAACCTAGCCAAACTTATAGCAAAACCGTGAGAAAGACCTAGTCAGCCCCAGATTGACCTAGTAAGCCTAGGCAGATCTGACCCGTCATATACAGACATATACGTTTTGAGAAGTCAGATCCAATCAGACTAGAGCTATAACTAAGAATTTTTACGTCCAGGGCAGGGTGGTGTGCGTGTGTGTGCGTGTGTGTGTGTGTGTGTGTAACTTAGCTGGGCTGCAACTGACATAAGGAGGGAGTATGCCCTGCGACAATGTAGATGTCATCCTTTCAATTTTGGCATCCTGGGGGCAAAGCCCAGGTGTCCTGACCTAGATATAACTCGGAGAGTCTCATTCATACACAATCAAACATAGTCCAACTGGCCCAGTCAGATACAGAGTCATAGGTAATATAATAGAAAGACACAGATAGATCAGGTTATACTGACATATACATACAGACATGCATAGAAAGATATAGTCAATCCCAGTTATTCAGATATAATCAGATGTACTCAGTCAGTCTTAGTAAGGTAGACCCAGCCAGAATAAACCCAATTACAAACTGACAAGCAGACATTTTCATACTTAGGAAGCTAGGCAGTCAAATACAGTGGAATAGACCAGAGAGAAACACAAGTAGATCTAGTGATATAGTGATTATCCAGTTGGAGAGGTATATTTAAAGCACACATGATGTAAGAGAGAAGTGAGTTATGTGTTATGTATGAGGTTTAATGGGACATGCTTCAATAATTCAAGGATCTGATTTTGATCATTGTGAGACAGATCCCACCTTGATGCAGATCACAGCTTCTCTTTACCTTAGTAGGTCATTCCATCACCCAACAGTGATGGTGTCAGCCTTTCCATATTTCCCCAGGCTAGTCCTGGAAGGCACACACACACATACACACAGTCTGGGTCTTTCCAGGTTTGTAGCTTTGCCAGATCTCCTCAACCTTGCCAGAGCTTGCATTCCCTTGGCAGTCTTTTTGCCAATTCCCTGTTGCCTCCATGTTATATTGAGGCATTGAGCAGGATTGTTGTTAGGCTTAAATCTCTTTGTGACTGTAACTGTATACATCTGAGCCTACATGCTTTTTGGAGGAGACGATGTAGGCTGTCAGGGATACCAAAACTGACAGGCCTTGGAAGTATAAAGGCCAAACTATTTTAATGAAGGAGAAGAGGAGGGAGGGAAGGAAGGAGCTGGGGAATCTGAAGGGAAGGGGTAGAAAAGGGGGATTGAAAGCGAAAAGAAAGAGTCAAGAGGAAGTAGATGGAAAAAGAACAAGAGAGAAAAGAAAGAGCAGAAAAAGGAAGAGACTAAAGAGAGAGGAGAAAAACGAGAGAGAAGAGGAGGGACCAAAGTTTTGTACTACCTGTCAATATGATCCCATACCCCTTCCAAACTGTGGTGAGTTACTTTATTTTGTTTTTGTTGCGGATAGAGTGTAGGGGTGGGGAACCTATATATACAGGTAGAGGTTTATTACCAAACACTAAAGGTTGGGAAACATTGGCTAGCTAGTTTAGGGGCAGAGGTAGAGTTAAATGTTAGGGAAAGGGATGGTTATAGCGTTAGGGATTGTGACTTCCCCTTAAAGTCAGGCTTCAGGGTCCTCACTATGGTTGAAAGTTATATGTAAGGGTCTTACTTAGAATTAACTCTGGTGGTAAATTCCAAGGGATGGTTCATGTTTAGGGCTTGAGGTAGGGGTTTAGGATTAGGGTAAATTAAGATTTAGGCTAAGAATTATGGTTAAATATTGAGAGATTATGGTTAAGAGTTAAGATTTAGGTTATAGTTAGAATAATGGTTTGGGTATAGATTAGAATTGGAGGAAAGGGATTTTTATAGGTGGGCACAATAGATTAGGATTAGGATTCAATCTCAATTTACGAATTAGTGCAATGATTATAATTTTGACTGAAGGATATGGTTAAAAAACATGGCATGTTTTTCAATCTTTTTCATTCCTAATTTCTTTTCCCTACTATTCTCACTATTAGAAACAGGTGGAACCTCATTCTCAGATACCTGTCTAGCCAGACTAACTTGGTCCCATTTTTCATCAGCAGCCAACCTGGAATCATCATTGATCTTCTGACAAATATGGACCCTCACCACTCCTACCTTGTGACTCCTTTTAGTCACAAAAACCAGCTGGATCCCCCTTCGGGAACTGCCAACTCCTCAGACTTCTGCTGTTTGATTATCTACCTTTTGCACACTTCAGGTAAGAGGTCTATGAGGTACTAGGCTCATTTTATCTACATTGAGAATACTCTGTAACAGTTCCATAAAGAGTCTGGTAAGGAGATAATCAGAGTCCTCAGCACTGGATTTATGTGTGTATACATACATATATACATGTGTATAATAAGATGTATACACATGTATACATACACATACATGTGTATACATCTATATACACACACTTTTAAACACATGTGTGTATGTGTATATGTGCAGCCCTGCTACTTCCACCTAAGGGAAATGGTTGTCCCTGTAGATATTGATGCAGCTGTGAAGCATTGGCAGTTGTTTACAATTGATGACTATATTTTGGAATGTTGTGACAGAGAGGGTACAGGGTTGCAGTCTGCCAACAGCTGCAGATGTTCTAAGTCACTTACAGTTGGACCAGCCTCTAAACTCTGAACTTTTCTGGTCCTCCATTAGGCTTGGAGATTTCCCATGGATAAACCTGAGTAGGAGTTTGGGCAAATTACTGGTAGGAGAATAATAGGAATTTTGGAAGCAAAAAATGCAACAAAAATATCTTACTCAATCTTGATTGACTAAAATAAAAAGAGAGAAGAATGGAAAGAGAGAGAGATGTAGAAAATAAAGTTGAGAAAGTAAGGATAAAGGAGGGAAAGGAGACCAAAAAAAGGAGGAGCAAAAGAAGAGTTTGAAGAAAAAACAAAATAAAGAAATAAAAAGAATGCAAAAAGGGGAAGGGGAGAGGATGAAGCAGGTATAACAAAGGCATAGAGAAGAGAGGAAGAGGGGACAGAAGAAGGGAAAACAAAAGAGAAGAGCAAAAGATAATAGGATTATAGATTAAATGGTGGAAGGTACCCTAGGGACTATCTAGTTTGATCCTTTCTTTTTATAGAGAAAATATCTGAGACCCAGAGAAGACAAGTGGTTTGTCCAAAGTCATACAAATAGTAAATAGCAGATTCACATGTTGGTCCTTTGGCTTCAGATCTGGCACCTTTTCTGGAGGAGACAGAGGGAAAGAGCAAGAGTGGAGGAACACACCAAGGAGAGATGGACAAAAAAGAGTCTGGAAAGAAGTAAGAGTTCTAGTGGGGAAGGTTTTCCTGTCCTTGTTCATCTCAGTCTTTTTCCTTTCCCAGCTTCCTTTTCTCATCATCCTCCCTCAAAAGTGGAGGAAATCAGAAGACACAACCTCAGAGCTGTTTATGGGAAAGGGCCACAAAAAATCTCTCCTGCCCCCCTGAAAAAAGCCAACCTTTTTTCTTTTTTCCTTTCCCATCCTTCTGCCTTTTCTTTCTTTTTACATTCCTGTCCTCTTCCCTTTTGCTCTCTTTTTCAATTTTTTTAACATTTCCTTCCATGACCTTCTCATTGTATTATTTCCTGATTATCTAACACTCTTTATTTCTTCCCTCCATTCTTTCATCCTTGTTCTCGGTCCTGTCACGACATTCCCCCTTCCATTCTCATACCCTCTTATCTTTCATTTCTTTTTCTTATTTCCTTCTTGTTTTTCTTTTGAATTTTTCTTATTTCCTTTGTTTCTTTTCACTCTTATTTTCTTCTAAACTCCTTTTTTCTTCTCCAGTATCTCCCCCTCCTCTTGCTTTATTTATAGAGTCAATATTTTTCTTTTTCTTTTTTTTTTTGTTTTCAGTTCTTTTTTTTTTTTTATTAATTTTTTTATTTTTTTTAATGTTTAACAATCACTGCCATACAATTGCGATTTTATCCCTCCCCACCCACCCCCCACTACCTCCCTCCCTCCCCACGACTGCATACAATTCTGTATAGATTCTACATAAACTTTCCTATTGAGTATATTTTCACTATCGTCATGCTGTGTAGTCAGACTAAGATAAATGAAAGAATCCGTATAACAAATCAGAACATGATACACAAACAGATACACATACACAAACATGATCTGCTACATTATGTGAGTGACTTCCATATTTCTCTCTCTGAGTGTGGAAGGCTTTTTGCCTTGAGGTCCACCATTGGGATTTTTTTTTTTTTTCAGAAGTTCTTGTGTTATTACAAAAATCTAAGTCTACCAGAAAAAACTCTCACACACTGTGGTTGTTGCTGTGCATAAAGTTCTCCTGGTTCTGCTCCTTTCACTCAGCATCAGGTCATATAAGTCCTTCCAGGCCTCTCTGAAGTCTTCTTGTTCATCATTTCTTATGGCACAATAGTACTCCATTACATTCATATACCATAATTTATTCAGCCATTCCCCAATTGATGGACATCCCCTTGACTTCCAGTTTTTGGCAACTACATAGAGTGCTGCTATAAATATTTTTGTACATGTGGGACCCTTTCCCATTTTTATGATCTCTTGGGGATATAGTCCTAGTAGCGATATTGCTGGGTCAAAGGGTATGCACATTTTTGTAGCCCTTTGGGCATAGTTCCAAATTGCTCTCCAGAATGGTTGGATGTGCTCACAGCTCCACCAACAATGAATTAGTGTTCCAACTCTCCCACATCCTCTCCAGCATTTATCATTTTCTTGTTCTGTCATGTTTGCCAATCTTATAGGTGTGATGTGGTACCTCAGAGTTGTTTTGATTTGCATCTCTCTAACCAATAGTGATTTAGAGCATTTTTTCATATGATTATAGATAGCTTTAATTTCTTCCTCTGAAAATTGCCTGTTCATATCCTTTGACCATTTATCAATTGGGGAATGACTTGTATGATTATACATTTGGGTCAGTTCTCTATATATTCTAGAAATGAGGCCTTTATCCCCGAGCTTAGCTGTAAAAATTTTTTCCCAATTTACTACATCCCTCCGGATTTTGGTTGCATTGGGTTTGGTTGTGCAAAAACTTCTCAGTTTAATGTACTCAAAGTTATCCATTTTGCATTTCATAATGCATTCTATCTCTTCTTTAGTAAAGAATTCTTCCCTTCTCCATAGATCTGATAAATACACTATTCCTTGCTTCTCCAGTTTATTCATGGTATCAATCTTTATACCTAAATCATGTACCCATTTGGACTTTATTCTTGTGTACGGTGTCAGGTATGGGTCTATGCCTAATTTCCGCCACACTGTTATCCAGTTTTCCCAGCAATTTTTGTCAAACAATGAGTTCTTATCCCAGAAGCTGGGGTCCTTGGGTTTATCAAACAGAAGGTTGCTATATTCCTTGCCTACTGCATCTTGAGTGCCAAGTCTATTCCACTTGTCTACCTCTCTGTTTCTTAGCCAATACCAAGTGGTTTTGATAATTGCTGCTTTATAGTACAGTTTAAGGTCTGGTAGCGCTAGGCCACCTTCCCAAGCATTTCTTTTCATTAGTCC
Organism: Notamacropus eugenii; assembly: GCF_028372415.1. Classification (NCBI taxonomy): domain Eukaryota; kingdom Metazoa; phylum Chordata; class Mammalia; order Diprotodontia; family Macropodidae; genus Notamacropus; species Notamacropus eugenii. The sequence goes on from NC_092872.1 coordinate 410,366,313, forward strand.
CTTTGATATTCTGGACCTTTTGTTTTTCCAAATGAATTTTGATATTATTTTATCCAGCTCTAGAAAGTAATTGTCTGATAGTTTAATTGGTATGGCACTAAATAAGTATATTAATTTAGGTAGAATTGTCATTTTTATTATATTAGCACGGCCTACCCATGAGCAACTAATGTTTTTCCACTTACTTAAATCTGACTTTATTTGTGCAAAAAGTGTCTTGTAATTGTGTTCATATAGTCCCTGGGTTTGTTTTGGCAGGTAGACTCCTAAGTATTTTACACTGTCTACCCTAACTTTAAATGGGATTTCTCTTTCTATCTCTTGCTGTTGAACTTTGTTGCTAATATATAGGAATGCAGAGGATTTGTGTGGGTTTATTTTGTACCCTGCAACTTTGCCAAAGTTGTTTATTAATTCAAGTAATTTTTTACTTGAATCTCTGGGATTCTCTAGGTAAATCATCATATCATCTGCAAAGAGTGATAACTTAGTTTCTTCTTTGGCTATTCTAATTCCTTGAATATCTTTATCTTGTCTAATTGCTACAGCTAACATTTCTAGTACCATATTGAATAATAGTGGTGATAATGGACAACCTTGTTTCACCCCTGATCTTATTGGGAATGCATCTAGCTTATCCCCATTGCATATAATGCTTGCTGAAGGTTTTAGATAGATACTGCTTATTATTTTATGGAAAGTTCCCTTTATTCCTACGTTCTCCAATGTTTTTAGTAGGAATGGATGTTGTATTTTGTCAAAAGCTTTTTCTGCATCTATTGAGATAATCATATGGTTTTTGTTAGCTTTGTTGTTGATGTGGTCGATAATGCTAATAGTTTTCCTAATATTGAACCAGCCCTGTAGTCCTGGTATGAATCCTACCTGATCATAATGTATTAATCTCGTGATTAGATGCTGTATTCGTTTTGCTAAAATCTTATTTAAAATTTTTGCATCTATATTCATTAGGGAAATTGGTCTATAATTTTCTTTCTCTGTTTTGTCTCTTCCTGGTTTGGGTATCAAAACCATATTTGTATCATAGAAAGAATTTGGGAGGACTCCTTCTTCCCCAATTTTCAAGAATAGTGTATGTAGTATTGGAATTAACTGTTCTTTAAATGTTTGATAGAATTCACTTGTGAATCCATCTGGCCCTGGAGATTTTTTCCTAGGGAGTTCATTGATGGCTTGTTCAATTTCTTTTTCTGAGATGGGGTTGTTTAAGTATTCAACTTCCTCTTCTGTTAATCTGGGCAATTTGTATTTTTTAAAATATTCATCCATCTCGTTTAGATTATCGAATTTGTGGGCATAAAGTTGGGCAAAGTAGTTTCTAATTATTGTTTTAATTTCCTCCTCATTGGAGGTGAGTTCACCCCTTTCATTTTTAATGTTAGTAATTTGGTTTTCTTCTTTCTTTTTTTTGATCAGATTAACCAAAGGTTTATCAATTTTATTAGTTTTTTCATAAAACCAACTATTGGTTTTATTTATTAATTCAATAGTTTTCTTTATTTCAATTTTATTAATCTCTCCTTTGGTTTTCAGTATTTCTAATTTGGTATTTACTTGGGGATTTTCAATTTGTTCTTTTTCTAGCTTTTTCAACTGCAAGCCTAAGTCATTGATCTCCTCTTTCTCTATTTTATTTATGTAAGCATTCAGAGATATAAAACTTCCCCTAATAACTGCTTTTGCAGTGTCCCATAAGTTTTGGTATGTTGTCTCACTATTGTCATTCTCTTGAATGAAGTTGTTGATTGTTTCTATGATTTCTTCTTTAACCCAATCCTTCTTTAGAATTAGATTATTTAGTTTCCAATTGATTTTTGGTTTCTCTTTCCATGGCCTTTTATTACATGTAATTTTTAATGCATTATGATCTGAAAAGGATGCATTGATTATCTCTACCTTTCTGCACTGGATTGTGAGATTTTTATGTCCTAGTACATGGTCAATTTTTGTAAATGTTCCATGTACCGCTGAGAAAAAGGTATATTCCTTTCTATTCCCATTTAATTTTCTCCAAAGATCTATCATATCTACCTTATCCAGAGTTTTATTTACCTCCTTAACCTCTTTCTTGTTTATTTTAAGGTTGGATTTATCTAGTTCAGAGAGGGGGAGGTTGAGGTCCCCCACTAGTATAGTTTTGCTATCAATTTCTTCCTTCAACTCCCCCAACCTCTCCTCTAAGAATCTGGATGCTATACCACTTGGAGCATACATGTTTAGTAATGATATTGCTTCATTGTCTATGGTGCCTTTTAGCAGGATATAGTTTCCATCCTTATCCCTTTTGATTAGATCTATTTCTGCTTTTGCTTTGTCTGAGATTAGGATTGCTACTCCTGCCTTTCTTACATGAGCTGAAGCACAATATATTCTGCTCCATCCTTTGACCTTTATCCTATGTGTATCCCCCCGTTTCAAATGTGTTTCTTGTAAGCAGCATATTGTTGGATTATGGCTTTTAATCCATTCTGCTATCCGTCTCCGTTTTATGGGAGAGTTCATCCCATTCACATTCACAGTTATGATTACAATCTGTGTATTTCCCTCCACCCTCTTTCCCACCATTTGTGCTTTTAACTCTCCCGTCTCCCTTCCCCTCCTCAATAGTATTCACTTTTCTCCCCCTCCTCCTGCAGCCTTCCCCTCCTTCTTTTAGCCCCCCTCCCTTTTAGTCCCCTTTACTCTTATTGCTTCTTTCCTCCCTTTTAGCCACCCTCCCCTTTCTTCCCCCTTCCCCTCCTACTACCTATAGAGCTAGTTAGGATTATCTGCTTAAGGTTATTGTTCCCTCCTTTGAACAAATCAGATGAGAGTACCTCTCAAACAATGCTCATCTCCCTCCCCTCCTTCCCTCTACTATGGTTTTGTACTTCTTCCTGTGATATAATTTGCCATTTTCTGCTTCCCCCTTTCCACACCTCCTATTACATTCCCTTCTCATACTTAAATCATATTTTTGCCATGACATCATTTACTTTATGCCCGTTCCCTCTACATATATCCCTTTTATCATAATAGCTGCACAGTTCTCAAGATTAACAGGTAGCATCTTCCCTTACAGGGAGGTAAACAGATTGCCCTAATTGAGTTGCAAGTTTTTGTTTTTGTTTTTTCCCCTCTGTTTACCTTTTTATGATTCTCTGGAGACCTGCATTTGAAGATCAAATTGTCTATTGAGTTCTGGTGTTTTGGTCAGGAAGCTCTGGAAATCCCTTATTTCGTTGAATGACTTTCTCCTTGCCTGAAATGTTATGCTGAACTTTGCTGGGTAGTTGATCCTCGGTTGGAGTCCCAACTCCTTTGCCTTACGGAATATTGGGTTCCAATTCTTTCGATCTTTTAATGTAGAAGCTGCAAGGTCCTGTGTGATCCTGACTGTGTGACCTTGATATTTAAATTGTTTCTTTCTGGCTGCTTGTAGTATTTTCTCCTTCACTTGATAGCTCTTCAATTTGGCAACTATATTTCCTGGGGTTTTGAGTTTGGGATCCCTTTCCGGTGGGGAACGGTGGATTCTTTCGATGACTATTTTGCCCTCTGAGTCTAGTACTTCTGGGCAGTTTTCCTTGATGATTTCCTGGAAGATATTGTCCAGACTCTTTTCTTCATCATGGGTTTCTGGCAGGCCAATAATTCTTAGATTTTCTCTCCTGGATCTATTTTCCAGGTCAGTTGTTTTTCCAATTAAATATTTTAGATTTTCTTCCATCTTTTCATTCTTTAGATTTTGTTTGACTGACTCTTGTTGCCTCATTGAGTCATTAGTTTCTACTTGCCCAATTCTAATCTTGATCGTATTGTTTTCTTCAGTTAGCTTTCGCATCTCCTTTTCCATCTGGCCAATTTTTCCCTTTAAGGAGCTATTTTCTCCATTTAATTTTTGTACTTCTTTTTCCATTCGACCAGTTTTCCCAGTTAGGTTTTGGGTTTCCTTTTCCATCTGATCAATTTTCCCTATTAGGTTTTGAGTTTCCTTTTCCGTTTGATTAACTCTTCCTTTTAGGGAATTATTCTCTCCAGTTAATTTTTGAACTTCCTTTTCCATTTCTTCAATTTTCTTTTTCAGATTGATGTTCTCATCAGTGAATTCTTTTTTTATGGTTTTAAAATCATTGGCCAGTTTTTCTTTTATATCCTTCTTCAGACGTTCCAGGTAATCTAGTTGTGCTTGCGAGAAATTCATAGTCCCATCTGAGGTTTCAGATGGAAGTACAGTCTCAGCTCTGACCTCTTTGGTGTTTGTGTTTTGGTCCTTATCCCCATAGAAAGATTCTATGGTTTTTTCACTTTTCGTCTGCTTTTTCCGATTCATGATGTTGGCTGAGTGTTGTAGCTTTTGGTTCTTTCAGTCAGAAGATACAGATCTTTTAAGTTGAGTTGATGTTTGTCTAGGCTAAAAGCAGGCTTTTTTTTGTTGTTGTTGTTTCCCAGATCAACCCTGGGTTTAGCTTGATAGGTGTGTGGGAGGTGTGGTCTGGTCTCAGGATATCTCCTCAGCTGGCCTGAGGCAAAGGCAAGGTCCGGGGGATGGTGATCCCAGCTTCCCTATTGTCTTCCCTTTTCCCCTGGAGGGCTGGGGCACGCCTAGAGGCTAATGCGTGTTCCCGCCCCTCCTGGGGCTCGTCTCCCGGGCTGCGGCTTGCTTGGGTCTCAGTGCGAATTTTTCTCTGCCCTGGGTCGTCTGTCCCTCCAGATAGCCTCCACCACGGTAGGAAGAATCCCCCTTTGCCACCTCTCCAGCCTCTGGTGTTACGAGACCACTCGCCCCTTTCTGCTGCTCCCACTGATCCAGGATCAATCTGGGGAAGAATTTTATGGTTCCCTCACGGTCATCGGGGGGGAGGGGAGAGCACTTACTGATCACTCTGGCATCCCAGCTTCTGGATGTTCAAGTAGTGACCCACTGAAGTCCCGTCTTTAGGCTGAAGATTTCAAAGGCTGTTGCGCTGATATCGTTGGCTCGGCCTGGCTTATCTCCTGCTCCGCTGGTCTCGCCCGCCACTCTCGGGCCCCTCGGGTCGCCTCCGCCCTGCCGCGCCGACCTCGCTGCGCTGTGCGCCGGGCTCTTACCCCCGCGGAACAGATCCCTCCCGTGGACCTTCCAGTCCAGCCTGGGCTCCGAATCTGTCAAAGTCCGTCTCCCACTGTATTCTACACCTCCAAAGTCTGGTCAGACTCTCCCCCCAGAAATATCCAAAGGAGTTTTTCCAGGAGCTTAGGTGAGTCGTTGCTTTCACTCCGCCATCTTGGCTCCGCCCCAGAGTCAATATTTTTCAAAGACCCACCATCACCTTCACTTTTCCAGAATTTATGTGAAATTCTACCATTTTTATGTGCCCCATATCTCTCCAGCCAACAAAACATATACAGATCTTAACATCATGTAAAATTTAGTACTCTTGATATGGATCGCATAATGAAAAAAAATTTGAGAAACACCAACTTAAAGAGATAAAGTGTGTTGTTCAAAGTTCATTCAATACTAAGACTTTAGAGTTCAAGGACAGGATTTTCTGTATAAGACAGGGGCTAAAATTCCTGGTTTAACATTAGGGATGAGAGTTCCTGTGATAGGTTAGGTTTCAGTGTTATTAACAGAGGTAAGGAAGACAAAGGTTACAGAATGGCTGATAGTCAAGTCATGTTCCAGGTTAAGATTAGAGATGTAATCAGAAAGTATGCCTCTTTAGGCTTAAGAGTCAAGTTTAATATCATGACTAAGTTTAGAAGGTAGAGTTTAGAATTCAAGATTGTCAATTTTAAAATAAGTAATGGTCAATGTCATAAATGATTGTGTGTGTGTGTGGGGGGGGAGGAGGAGCAGGGGAGGCCCTTCTTTTCGCAATTTCCCATTCTTATATCCTAATTATCTTTCCTGCATATCTAACCTCTACATCCCAGGAAAGGAATGGATTATCAAAAGGAGACTAATAATAGCAGTTGAGATGGGGGAGAAGAAAGGACTTTATAAAGAGATGCCCAAAGGAGAGTCTCATTTTCTGACCTGGGCATTGGAACCAAAAGTTGGAAGGGGTTAACTTGGAAAGATGGTAATGGAAATCATGGAGGGAAAGGGCCTATGGAGATAGTCCAGGAGTCAATCTCAATACAAACAAACTGTAAAATGTAGATTTTCCAAGATAGTGCCTGATCTCCCAGGGCATCTAGGAAAGCTTGAAGTGGGGGACAGCATAGAATTGTTGCAGTTTCATGATGTGTTGTGGGGGTCATCTTGAAAGAATTCAGACTCACATTATCTTTAATCTAAGCAAAGGCATCATTGAGAGTGATGCCTCTCATGAAGTGGGCTGGGTTCCAAGAGGAACCAGCAACTTATCAGAGGAAGACAGGCAATTTAATAGAGTAATGATGCTGATTACCAACAGAAATTATGAGTATTAAAAAGGTAGTAGGGGTTTGTCAAGGTATTAGGTAATAGGGGAGGGGTCACAGCCGTGGTGGAACTGCAAATGCGATTACCCACAATGTATACAGAAAAAAACCCATTTGGGCAACATGTATGTATGATGATATTATAATAAGCCCGTCTATGTCATAAGTTCACCTAAAGGACAGATTTTGCTATTATTGTGCAGGTACCTACTTAGGGAAAGTCCTTTCTTTTGTATTGGGGTCTACATCCTGCTCAAACATCCTAGTAGTGCTGCTTTCTGTTTGGTTGGCTATGTGTTCCTGTCTGAGATGAGATGGATGTGGTTGTGATTGAGTACATGGACATGCCTACTGTTTCTGTGAGAAATATGAGGAATGGGTCTAAGGCCCATGGCTAGCTAGAGGCAGCGGATGGGATTGCATTACATGGACATTCCTGCTGTTGTAGTGGGGCATGAATTCATGGACATGCCTGCTGTTTTAATGAGTCAGTGAGACATATGTGAGGAAGTTAGGATATTGAGTCAGGGGACAGTGGCTAGGTAGGGGCAGTGGGTCTGTTGTTAAGTGAGACCCTATGGGGGCCTGTGATATAGTTAAAATCAAATTATGTGATTAAATTAAGACATGCCTGCTGTTCAGTGAAGCCCATAAAGAAGTTAGAATATTCGGGCTGGTGGCAGTTTTATTAAGATTCCATCAGAATCAGGCTAAGAACATGAAAGGGACTTCAGTACAACAAAGAATGAGACAAACCAGCTCAGAGTGTGAAAAAGGCCATGAATGGAGAGTTGCCATTTAGACGCAAGAAAAAAAAAATGAATTGGAAATGAGGAAAAAGTTCTTTCCATTTAGAAGATTTAAAGGAAGGGGTCTCGTGAAAAGAAGGGGCTGTTTGGTGTGAATTTGGTGGATTGGATGAGGCAATTACTGAAATAAGCGTATGGATCTTTGAGTAGGAGAAGCTGATTGAAATATTGAGAAAGGAAGAAAGAAAGGGAAAAAGAAAGACAAAAGGATATAGAATAGAAGAGAAAGAGGAAAGGTAAAGGAGAAAAAGAGAAGGTGAAGTCAGATGAAAGGGATGAGAGCTGAAAATAAGGAGACAAGAAAGAGCCAGAGGGAAAGACATGATAGGGAAAGGACAGGAGAAAGGAGAAGAGAACTATAAGGAAACTGGGAAAGCAAGGAATAGATTTATGGAGAGTGGAAGAGTTAATGACCAAACAGGAGACAGAGAACATTATGAAATACAAAATGGATAATTTTGATTACATTAAATTGAAAATTTTTTCACCAATGAAGCCAATGCAACCAAGATTAGGAGGAAAGCAGAAAACTGGAAAAAGATTTTTATAACCATTGTTTCTGATAAAGGCCTCATTTCTAAAATATATAGAGAACTGAGTTAAATTTATAAGAATACGAGTCATTCTCCAATTGATAAGTGGTCAAAGGATAGGAACAGGTAGTTTTCAGATGAAGAAATTATATCTATTTATAGTTATATGAAAAAATGCTCTAAATCACATTGATTAGAAAATGCAAATCAAAACAGCTCTGAAGTACCACATCACACCTATCAAACTGGCTAACATAACAAAACAGGAAAGTTATAAATGCTGGAGAAGATGTTGGCAAATTGGAACACTAATGCATTCTTGGTGGAGTTGAGAATGGATCCAACTATTCTGGACAGCAATTTGGAACTATGCCCAAAGGGCTATAAAATTGTGCATATCCTTTGACCTAGCAATATCACTTCTAGAGCTGTTTTCCAAAGAGATCATAAAAATGGGAAAAAGACCCACATGTACAAAAACCTTTATAACAGCTCTTTTTGTGGTAACAAAGAAATGGAAATTGAGCGGAGGCCCTTCAGCTGGGGAATGGCTAAAAAAGTTGAGGTATATGAATGTAATAGAATACTATTATGCTATAAGAAATAATGAGCAGACAGACTTGAAAAACCTGAAAAGACTTGAATGAACTAATGCTGAGTGACATGAGCAGAACAAGAACATTGTACACAGTAACAGTCAAAATGTGCAATGAAAAACTTTGATAGACTTATCTCTTCTTAGCAATGCCAGGATCCAAGACAACTCCAAAAGACTCATTATGGAAAATGCTATTCACATCCAGAAAAAGAATAAGGGAGTCTAAATGCAGATTGAAGAATATTATTTGGTCTTTCTCTCTTTTTCTTTTTTCTTTTTTTGGTTTCTTCTACCTTGTGGTTTCTCCCATTGGTTTTAATTTTTCTTTACAACATGACTAATGTGAAAATAGGTTCAATATGAATGTATATGTAGAGCTTACATCAAAGTACATATCATCTTGGTGTGCGGGGAGGAGAGAGATGGGGAGAAAATTTGGAACTCAAAATCTTATAGAAGTGAATGTTGAAAACTAAAAATAAATTAAAAAAAAGAGAAGAGACATAAGAAAAAAGAGAGAGAAATATATACATAAGAGATACAGAAGGAAGTCTTTAGGGCAAATAGGTAAGATATGAGATCTGTAGAATAATTTTAGTGGAGGAAGGGAATCTCTGTGAAAGGTAGGTTAGAAATATCTCAAAGGCAGGAAGGATGGGAACTCATAGAAAAAGCAAGAAATAAAAACTTTATTTTTCTGTACTCTCATATGTTATCTTCTTGATCACTCTAAACTTAGGTCTCCCAAGAAGGAATATGGAGAAACGGAATACTCTTGAAGAAAGAGCAGCTGACAATATGAAAAAAATTGAAGAGAGAGGATTACCTGAAAGCAGATGTCCAGGAGCAAATAAGCAAAAAGAACAAATGATATTGAAGCACGTAAAGAAAATGGAATGACTGAAGAGAGCAATTTGGGCATGGGTTGAAGATCTGTTCATCTAAGATGTGAAATAAGAAAAGAAGAGGAGAACAACTCTCTGAATGAGCAGCTGAATGATCAAGAAAAGTAGAGGAGAGGGGTTGAAATCGAGGCCATTGAAGAAAGAAGCACTAGCAGTCTGGGTGCTTGAGGAACAAAAGACATGGGATTGACTGGCACGTAGCCGAGGAACTGTGAACAACAGAGAAGGAGAGAATACCTCTTTTTTTGGGGGGGGGGGGGGACTGGGTCTCTCTATCTAACCCAGGTGGGAAATAAAGTGGCACTCACAGGCCTGACCCCACTACTGATTGACATAGGAGCTTTTGAACTGCTCCATTTTTCCCCTGGGCTGATTTTAGCCAGGTAGCCCCTACTCCAGGGGACTCATCATATTGGTGCTGACTTAGTGTGGGTACCTGATTGGCCTTAGCCCACTACAGTTCAGAACTTCTGAACCGAATGAATTCACCAGCATCAGCTTCCCTAGTAACAGGGATAATAGATGTGCACCACCACACCCACTCCAGAGAACAGTTTCTAAAGAATGAATACAGGAGACAAAGTTTTGGAGATGGGAACAGAACAGTTGAGCTGTGAAAACAGAGAGTAGTTAAAAAGAAAAAAGTTGAGTTTGAAACCAGGAGATAAGAACAACTAAAGGAATGACAGAAAAGAGTGACAGCTGAAAAGACTGTAGCAGGGATGATGGAACTATCTATGACAGAAATGAATGAACAGCCCAGAAAAAAGGAGCAGAAAAGACTGAAGCAGAGAGATGATAGCTCAGTGGACCTAATTTCTCTGAGAAGAAAGAAGCAAAGAATACTAAGGAGGTGCTGAAGTCATAAAAGAGAGGAGAGGAGAATGGATGAAGGAGATGGGAGCTGCTAGGGATAACAGAGAAACAAAACTGGAGAAACAAAACATTACTGAAGAGCTGTGAACAAGAGAGAGGAAGAAAAAGGAGAAGCAGAAGAGACTGGAAGCCTTGTACAATAGACAAGAGAAAACTGAAGAGGACATAGAAACAAAAGATGAAGGAGCAGATTTATGGAAATAGCTAAAGAGTCAGGAAAAACAGAAAAGACAAGAAGAGAGAAGACAAGAATTCAGCAGGCAGTTGGGAGCTTCCAAGCAGCTGTAAACACAGAGAAGATAAGTAGCAGATGAGAACAGAGAAGACTGGGACAGAGATTTTTGAGGAACACCAAAAAGAGAAAAGAACAGCTGAGAAAGAAGGCATGAATGACAGGAGCATATGAAGGGTCATGAAAAAACATAAGTAATTAAAGAGAAAAGCGGGAGAAATGGAGATTTCTGAGGAGCTGGGAAAAAGAGAAAAACAGGTGAATGGGAGAAAATGGCAGTAAAACCCAGAGGTAGGAGAAGGCAAAGAAACATGATTAAAAGACTGATTCGGAGGGAAAAGGAGAATGTATAGGACCCAGGAAGATGGGAGCTTCTGTGGATCTGTGAACAATGGAGAAAGGAGAGGTGAAGAAGAAACAGGAAAGACTGAAGCAAAGAGCTAGGGGGAAAAAGACAAAAGCAAAGAGAAATGGAGAATTAGGAGATTAGAGCAGGGAGATGACAGCAACTGAGGAGCTGTGGACAAAGAGAGGGGAGCAATTTGGAAATCTGGGAGAAAAGTAAAGAAGAGAGAGAAGCTGAGGAGACTGGATCAGGGAGATGGGAGCAGCTCAGGTAACCAGAACAAAGGAACGAAAATCCACTGAGGAAGAGCAGAGGCTGCGGGAGTAGAAGGTGAGCACAGCTACAGAGCTGGAAACAACAGAGAAGAAGAGCTGAGGAGGAGAGGAGTGAAGATTGAAAGTAGGTGAAGTGGTATTGGGGAAAAATGAGAAGCAGAGTTGAGGGGAGTGGAAAAACAGCGGATTGAATTAGAGTGAATAAACAGTTGAAGAGATCTGAGAAACAGGAACAGCTGAGGAGAAAGTCCACAAAAACAAACATTTATTAAGCATCTTTTATGTGCCAGGCACTGTGCTAAGTGCTAAGGACAAAAAGAAAGGAGGAAAAAAGAAAAAAAGAAATTAGTCAATGCAACCAGAGAGATGGTAGCAAGTGAAGGATCATCAATAAGAGAGGAAAGAGCAGCTGAATAAAAGGTCAGCAAATCAAGGTGATAGGGGCAGCCAAAGAGCTATGAAAAATAAAGCAGAGGAGCTGAGGAAAATGGAGACACAAAGAAGACTGCAGTAGGGAAAAGGGGACAGTAATAGAACCATAAAAAAAACTAAGAGAAGCAGTTAAAGAGAAAGGAGAAGTTGGGATAGTGTGGAGCAAGGACATGGGAGCTGCTGAGGATTTGTGAAAAAAGAAGAAAGGGGCCACTGAGGAGGAAGGAGAAGCAGTTCAAATGGACCAAGAGCTATGAAAATCAGAAGAGGAGCTGAGGAAAATGGAGAAGCAAAAGAGAAAAGAAAAATGAAGATGGGAGCCATTGAGAAGTCCCCACAAAACAGAGCAACAGAGGAGAAAGGAGAAACAGAGAAAAGTACAGCAGAAAGACTGTAGCAGCTGAAGATGCCTAAGTAATGGATGAAAGAAAGTCTATGGAGAGAGGGGGAAGCATAGGCTCCTGGAAACAGGGATCTGGGAGCAGCCAGAGAGCCAAGGGTAGAAGAGCTGCTGAAGAGAGGTGATGGGAGCAGCGGAGAAGCTGTGGAAGCAAAAGGAGAAGCAATGAAGATCTAATTAGGTAATGTTCTTGGAGCAACAGTGATGTGTAAAATGCATTAAGAAAATGAAATCTCAGAGAAAACTAGCATGGAAATAAGAGCAGTGAAAGAACCAAGAACAACCACATAAGTAGAGAAGAGCTGAAGAGAAAGGAGAACCCAAGAATAAAGGAACAAGCAGGTAACTGAGGAGCTGTGGGAAATCACAAACAGATGAAGAAAGACACAGAGGAGTTAACCAGAAGATAATAGCAACTGAAGAGCTGAGAACAACAGAGAAAAGAAGAGCCACTAAGGAAACTGGAGCGAGGAGATTGGAGGCACTTTTGATAAATGATAAAGACAAATAACTGAGGATAAAGATGTAAAGGGGACTCTAAATCCAGTAGGTAGAAAAAGCTGAAAAAATCTCTGAAGTCAAAGAAGACAAACTGAAGCAGCTTATGAGACTTGAAAGACCTGGAGGAGAGAAGAGTGAGGAACCAAGGCTTCATCTGTGTATGGAGGGAATTCTGTAGTGTGTGAAGAATCGTTTGGAGTCCTTCCCTTCAATATCTCCTTACCACTTTCTCCCCAACATTTCCACCTAGATAAATTGAGGCTCCTTCAGGGGTTCTGAGAGAAAATACAGTCCTCTCAGCATGAGGTGCTATCCTTTTTCTGATGGACATAAGGACTGGACACTGTTCTCACTCCCTTTCACCCAACATGCCAGACCTCAGAGCAGAGTGTTCCTCATAGTTGTTCCTGCTTGAGGGAACAAGTGAGAACTGAAGAGAGGACCTGGTACTCAGTGATCCTTCCTGCTTCTCCAATGTCTTCAGAATTTTTGTCCCCATTCTGCTTCCAAATACCTGTTTGGTTACTCTTTTCAGTCTCTTATATTTTTCATCTGTTGCTCTTTGCTCCTCCTCTTTCAACTCTTTCCATATACCCTATTACTTTTATTAAAATGAATCTCCTTTTCAACTACTCCCAGTACAGCAGCATCCATCCCAGTTAAGGTGTGGTTCCTGCATCCTCTGCTACTCTAATCTCTGCCATTTCTCTTTCACAAAGTGATTGGATTTTATTGATTCAAATCATTACATTTTCTACATTTGCTTGCTCTTTTCCTGTCTTCACTTATTTCTACCTGCTGTTTGTCTTCTGTTCCCATTGCTTCAACTTCCACCTCTTTATTTTGTATTTTTCTGCCTCCTCCTTAGCCCAGGTCTGTCTCCTTAGCTGCCTGACCACTCAACAACTTCCTAACTCCTCTTTTCTAAGTCTCTCTCTTTGTAGAAGCTGCTCCTGGTTTAAAAATTTGTTCAAATCTGTTCCACAAAGTTATATTCTAATGCTTAATTATGGCATGGGGGTGACACTTGGTTTTCAAAGACTATGCTGGCAGGATACAAGGTCTGATAGGTTCTACTTTATTTTGTATTTTTCTACCTCCTCCTTAGCCCAAGTCTGTCTCCTTAGCTGCCTGACCGCTCAGCAGCTTCTTAACTTCTCTTTTCTAAGCTTCTCTCTTTCCAGAAGGTGCTTTGGTTTTTTAAAATTTGCTCAAATCTGTTCCACAAAGTTATATTCTAATGCCTAATTATGGCATAGAGTTGACACTTGATTTTGAAAGACTGTGCTGGCAGGGTAAAAGATCTGATAAGTTCTACAATGCTCAAATACTGTCCCAGCCAAAAATGATCTGCTTTTTGAGGAGCAGCCAGGGTTTGGGAGTAAGAAATGAAAGGACAAAGACTTGCAGACTACAGAAGCCTTATCCCTATGTATTATGAATTCATTCTTCAAGAAAAGAGTTGGGAAGTACTGGGATACTTGGGAGAGCAGTAACTAACACAAATTGAAATAGATTTTAACAACCAGGAAGTGAAGGTTGCTGATGTTGGAGTCCCTTCCGAATCATTCATCTGTTTACAGTGAGATACTTGTAAAAGCAAATAAAAAAATTGGTATCCAGTTAGAAGAAAGAATACAATTGAAGGGATGGTGCATAATTGGGACAACTCCATATGGATTACTGATGCTAAAAATGGGAAATGAGTAAAAGAATAGACATTAAAGCACATCATTTCCTAAAGAAGTTTGACTGATATAAATTATGTAGCATTATGTGACCAAAACAGCCTAGGGAAAACTTCAGCCAGGAAACATTGGATCTCTTAGTTAAGCAGAGAGATCAGGAGAGTCAAAGACAATGTCAGTTTAGAATAAACATTAATTTGCAAAATCTTACAGATAAAGGTGGTGTAATGAGAAATAATGCCTTATAAAACAGAAGAGTGGATGGAAAAATTTAGAAAATGTTTGTTGAGAGATCCACCTAAAGAAAAGAATTCCAAGGCATTGATGGATGTAACTAAAAGGACAACAGGTAAAAATTAAAAGGATCTGTAATGACTGTTTTTAACAAACTTCAAGGACAGCCATCCCATGTGGAGTCATTTATGAATCAGCTATCTACAGTCATAAAAATAACTTGTTAAAGCAAATACAAAAACCAATACCTAAGTAGAAGAAAGGATAAAAATGGTGCACAATTGAGACAACTAAGACAACTAAGCTCAAAAATTGGAAATAAGTAAAAGAAATATTGAAAAATGGGAAGATGGAATCTACCCGCCCATGGCCGCAGCTCCCCCTCTGGAGTGCTGAGGCAGGGACCAAATTCGCGTAAGAGCTTTCCCAGCTGGTCTTTCTGCTAACCTGGCTTCTGACTACCCTAGGCAACTGGAGAAGAGATTGCAGGTCACGCAGAGTAATCAGGAAAATCAAAGATGAGCTGGGCCTTCCTGACGAGGTTGCTGGGGGGAAACTCTGGCTGTCCGTGCTGGTTGTGTCCCACATGGTGCTGCTGGTGGTGGGTGGGGAGGCCATTTACTGTGACCAACTGAGCCGATTCGTGTGTAACACCCGGCAGCCAGGCTGCCAAAATGTTTGCTACGACGCCTTTGCGCCCCTCTCCCACGTACGCTTCTGGGTGTTCCAGATCATCCTGGTCACTGCACCCACCATGTTCTATCTGGTCTATGCCGTGCACCATTTGTTCCGGCTCCTGATGACCCAGAAGCAAGAGGAGGAAGACAAGGAGCACATGATCAAAGAGAAACCCAAGAAGTCCCTTGAGGATGGAGCCAACGATGGTCGCAGGAGGATCCGTAGGGATGGGCTCCTGGGGGCCTAGGTTGGGCAGTTGCTGGTGTGATCTGCCTTAGAGGTGGCCTTTCTATTTGGTCAATACCTCCTCTATGGCCTGGAAGTGCCTCCCTCCTATATCTGCCAGCGCAGCCCTTGCCCCCACACGGTGGAATGCTTTGTATCTCATCGCACAGAGAAGACTATCTTCCTGCTGGTCATGTATGCCATCAGTGTCCTCTGCCTCCTGCTCAGCCTGATTGAGTTGTTGCTCCTGGGCCTGGAAAGCATCAAGAATGGAGGCTACAGTTCTGCCCCACCTCCCCATTCCAAGGGTCTCAAGTTGGAGCTGGAGCAAATGCAGAAATAACTGCATCTGTTACAGAAGCAAATGGACATGGCATTGCATCTGGGTACACCTGTGGCAACAGCATCTGATTGCTTGGGTGGGCTTCCAACCTGCAATATCTCCACTCAGCAAAACCGACACAATCAAGCCCAGAAAGAAACCCGGCTCTCCAAGACAGAGCTGTGACCTACAGGAGATATTTGTTGTTCACCTGCAATTGGATCTCCACACATGATGAGGAGAAATGAGAGCTTTGGGATCCAGACGATCAAGGGCCTGAGAATCTCCCCCCATAAAAGCTTTATATTTTAAAATAATTTTTGTACCCTTTGAGATATATATGTATGTGTGTATATACATATGTATATACACATAGCCACAAGGAAGGTGGAGGATAGGCCATCAAGGCCTGTAATTCTCTCCATCTTCACTCTGATGTTCCTCCATCTCTCCCTTCCCCTTCCTCTCCCCCCACAACCTAGAACACTTACTTTACTGGACAATGAACCTGGAAACTTGAAACCTAGATACTTGAAATTTTGATTATCCCAGGGACTTACCCTCCAAGTGCCATTTGGCATTGAATCCTGAAAACTTTACCAGTAAAGACTTATTTTGTCCTGTCAAAAAAAAAATATTGAAAAATGATTACAATTTCCTAAAGGTATTTAACTTAAATCACTTGGACATATAAGACCAAAAGAACAGAATAATATTTGCCATCAACACACAGAATTTCCTTGCTAAGAAGAGAGATGGGACAGTCATGTTAAACAGTTTGTAAAATCTTAAACATAAGGACAGTGTTTTGAGAAATACTGGCTCATAAAACAAGCAGTAGTGAAAGATATTTAGATTGCTGAGCGATCCAAGGAAAATCATTCCAAGGGCATTTGGGGGGTAAAACTGGAAGGACACACAGAAGTGGAGAAATTCTCTTCTGTTTCAATGACGTTGATTTTGACATTATCTCCAATATGCTGCATGAAAAAAAATGAAATGGCACTAAAGAAAAATGTTGAAGAATAGCTGGATCAGAACAAGTATAGACAGAAATCTGTTTTGAGACTAACATGATTTTGAATATGTGGAAGAATCCCATCTTAACATTTCTGAAAGCGGCTGATAAGTGTACTTGGGGGAAAAAAAATCTCTGACTTTTTAAAAAGAGTGATTGAGGAAATACAGTATGCTAATTGTATGCCTTTTTCATCTTTACAAATCTTTATGGGAGCAGTCTATGTTCCAAAAGGCATCCTTGATAAAAGTTTGATAAGGGAAAGATAGGCCTTTGCAACAATGTTCTACCACACATAATGGCTTTATAGTCATACTGGTTTGGCCTGTCTGCTGGAATGGTTTACTGGAGTGTGGCCGCCATGCATGTTGCAGGTTCTTGAAGCCATAGGTGAGAGTTAGGTGGAATAGGTGGACACCAAAGGTAGAAAGAGCCCTGAAAAGGGCTCGGCAGCCATCACACCAAGGTACTGGTCCTCCCTGAACATACCCTACACACCATTTGAACTGTCTTTGGAAGATTCTGAGGATCACCTGGCAGGATAAGGTAACAGAAACTGAAGTCTTTGCTGGAGCTGAACTGCCAAGTATTCAAACTATGCTTCAGAGAGTGCAACTCTAATGGCCACGTTGTTCAAATGCAAAATGTATGCTTGCCAAAAAGACTATTTTATGGAGAACTTGCATGGGGTGGATGATCACATGGTGGCCAGAAGAAACGATACAGGGACACTCTCAAGATCTCAAGAACTTTGGATTTGACTGTGCAACATGGGAGACACTGGCACAGGACTGATCAGCATGGCATGCCCACATAAGAAAAGGTGTTGTACTCTTTGAGTAAAGCAGAATTGAGACAGCACAAAGTAAACGCAGGATCCAATTTGGGATATCCACCCCAAATATTCACACGGACTATCTGTGCCCAACTGGTGGTAGAGCCTTCCGAGCTCGTATTAGTCTGATCAGCCCCAGTCAGACACATTGAAATTTCACTTTATCATAGTGATGTCATTTTGGTCTTCTTCGAAGATGAAGGACAACAACCATAGTCATACTGTTTATTGAAAGATGGAGAAAATGTAAGATCTCACTCTGCTGCTTGTTGACTATGAACACATTTGATTTGTTTGAATTATTTGTCATCATGAGGTTTTTTTCTGACAATACATCTCCCATGCAGGTCAAAACCATAGAAACGAGGTATAACAATAGAGATATCTTTGTCCTGTGATGTGAATATTAATATGAAGCAAGAAGTTATGTTTTCCAAAGCATTTGTCACTACCATGAACCATGTAGTATTCAAATCAAACACAGATTCCTATGAGCTCTTTCAGACATCCCCATTTGCAAATGATATTGGATTAACTACCTCAAGTCTAGCAACACTCCTGCAGTTCCTAAATGAGATCAGTAATCAAGCAAAAATAATCTACCCTAATTTTTGATAGAGAAGAAAAAATAGATGATGAATGTCTGTGGTCCAGATTACAATATGAAGTTGGATGAACAACCCATACAGTTGGCTAATCATTAAAATTATTTTGGGTAGATACTGGATAGATGAGATAGGCCCAGGATTGAATAAGAGGAAGAGAGTGAGTTAGATGGCCTTTAAGAAACTGCATGTTTTTAATGACAACCCAACTTGCACTTTGAAACAAAGGCTTGTATTTAAAAATCAAATTTTTCCAGTGATGCTTTGTGTCTATGAGACATGGCATGTCACGGTCTTTGAAAAATGCAAGTTCCAGGCTACCCAGCTGTCAATGGAAAATGCATTGGAAGTTTGAAGAAGGCTGCAACTTATCAGCAGTGAAAGAGTGCAATGAAATGGTGTAAAAGGATGCCATCAGAGAGATGTATGACTGGAGAAAGGAGGCAGGCTGGTCATACAGCAAAATGGAGAAAAAACTTAGTCTGTGGTAAAGATCTGAGAGAAATTTTCTCTCCACCCCCCAGCCATAAGTTTCATAGTACTCCTGTGGAGAATTTATAGAAGGACATGGGCAAGAATTGTGCCGAGCAGAAGTTGTGGATAGGTTGAAAACTGCACTACTTGAGAAAGACCCCATATCAATGAGATTAGTGATTCAGTGACCTACTTGCTCATCTGCTTTCTTCTCTAATTTTTTTTAAACTCAGCTTTTCTGTTCTCCTTAGCTCCTTTCTATATACCACTCCTTACACTTTTACAAGCTCTTTCTCTTCAGATCCTTCCTCAGGTTCAGTTCCTCTGTTTTTCTTGTCTTTAAAGTGTTTCATTCCTAAGCTATTCCTTTCTCTAATATTCTCCTCTAGACTTCTCGAATCAACAGTTGCTCCTTTCATCTCTTCTGTGACTCCCTGGGTTCATTTTTGTTTTTCCTTAACTGCTCGCCCCACTCTTCCCTTTGCTTCTTCCTTTGTTCTTTCTGTCTCCTTAGCTATTTCAATTAAGCTGATCCCATATCCCATTTTTGCCTTTCTGGTTTTCGTCTTTCTGTTTTTCTCTTTGTTGCTCTTATCATCCCACCTTAGAGCTGTTATAAGCATGGGCCACTAGGGGGTGAGAAATACTGAAAATGCAAGATGTAGATGGCACAAAAATGCAACACATGCAGAGTAGAAAGAGATAAGGGGAATTCCTTTATCGACCATTCCCATTCCTTCAATCCCTTTCATCTTTCAACTTTTCTCCTTTCTTCTCATGAATTGGAACATAATAGGTTAAAACTATTTTTCTCCCTGGTGATTGCCAATCTTTGGTGATATGTATATATGAGGTAACTAAAGGTAACTAAGAAAAATGATTAGCCACCTAAGATGGCTTCCCCAGAGTGTGTGTCCATCAAAACTTTCTTAAAACAAGTCTATACTCTATGGAGCGCTACATTTATTTCTAAGCTAGATATGAGTTAAACTTCAGTTTCTCTTATCCTTTAGCATCTTCTCTCTCTCCTTATATCTCTTTTGCTACTCCTGTCCCTTGATATCTTCCTACGTCCTTTGTCATCTTCCATCTTCTCCTCTCTGCCTGCTCTTCATTGTCCATCTACTATCTCCATTTCAATTTTTCCCACTTTTTCATTTATTCCCTGAATGTCTTCCATATTCTCAGCTGTCTGCCATTTCCCTCAACTACTTTTAGTTATTAACATTTAATTTTCTCCCATCTTTTCACCTTCTTCCATCACCACCAAATACACTACTTCTTCCAATTCTTTCAGTTTCTCCTCACCTCTAAGTCCTTTCCAATTTCTCTATGTCCCCTGACCTCCTTACATCTCCTTAACTCCTCAGATGTTTTTGTCTTCTGTTCCCTTTGCTATTGCTCAAGATCTTCCTCTTTCTTACTTTCTCCCATTTCTTCAATCCCTCTTGGTCCCTTTAATTTTCCCATCATCTAAGCCTGTCCCACTTCCTCGCCTGCTTCCATTTGATCATCTGTACACTGTCTCATCTTTCATCTCTTTCTCAACTTTATTCTCATCTTTTCAGCTGCTTCTATGTTTTTTAGATGCTCCCATTTTTAAGTTTCTTTTACATCTTCTGATTTTACTACCCCTTCAGTTCTTACCTGTTTCCATTTCTTAGCTCCTTATAATTTAGTTATTCCCATCTCCTCTTCTCATTTTTTTCAGTTGCTTCCCTCTCCTTGGCTCTTCTCACTTTCTAAGCTTCTTATATTTACTCAGGTATTCCTATCTCATTTCCTCCCACCATCTCATTCTTTTCATGAATTCTCCTTTCTTCTGCTCAGTTCTTTAAACCCTTTGTCTTTTCCCATCTCTTCAGTTCTTCTTATCAAATGAGATAATATTTGTAAAGCACTTAGTACAGTGCCTGACACATAGAAGGTATTTAATAAATGCTTGTTTCTCTATTCCTATTTCCTCAGTAATAATTCTGTCCCCTCAGCTTCTGTCATCTCTTTAGCAATTCCTACTTCATTGGCTCCTATTTCTTCAATTCTGTAACTGCTCTTTTCTCCAATTCTCCTCCAGTTTCTCCCATTCTGCAGCTTCTTCCACACCTCACCTGCTTTGTCTCCCTAGACTCTTCCATATAAAAAAATGCTCCCATAGCCTTTCCTATTTTATATTTTCCTCCCAGTTCTACAATTTCTGCTTTACTTTCTCACTCACATGCCAAGTCTCAAAAACACCTTACTACTATATAGTTCTTATCAAACAAATGCTTTATGGCTCTGAGTTCCCATGCTAATATATTAATATGAGAATCTCATACTGCCCACCTTTTCCTCTAATTCCAGATCCACCTACTCAGCACTCTTTCCAGTTCATTCCCTATTCCACCTCATGTCTTCCTTTCATTTGTTCCTGCTAAAATACCATCCTTTGCCTAGTTTCTCAAGCCATCTCTTCCTCACCTACATTCAAACTCCTTTTCCTAAAGGACACAGTTGATCCTCACACCCACATTATACTGCCCCCACTTGGATATATTATAACATTACCTGCCTCTTAATGTTTCTGGTTTCATTCTGACCATAAAATTTTTGTGCTTATTTATGTTGGTTCCTGAGATGGATGGATCTATAGCTCTGATTTCATAAAGTGCTTATGAAAGTTAGATGCAAAATAAAAGCATTTTGAAAAAAGCCTATGAATCTCTGAAGGATTTATCCTATTAGCCATTTCTATCCTGATTGGTTCATTCTCCATTATAGGAAAGAGTTGGGCTATAATGGAATAAACACTCATTTACATAGGGCTTTGAAATTTCAAGTCTTATCTCACTTACTCCTAACAAAAATCCTGCACCATTGGTTATATCATAATCCACATTTTATACATTAGGAAAGTCAGGATCAGAGGAGTTAAGTGACTGAATCTAGATTTGAATACCCTTCATCTTTAAAATGAGGGGGTTAGATTGTAGGTTCCTTGTGTTTCTAAATTCTCTGATTTGTCTAAGGTCACATAGTAATACAGCCAAAATCAGAACCCAGGATTTATGACTCTTATAGGTCCAGTGTTCATTCAGTGATTAAATTATTTCCATTATACTGCATTGTCTCTTAAATTGATGTATTGACTGGTTAAAACCAGACCCTATTTTCAAATTAAAACTATATTTAGCTTCCTATCTTCTTTAAATCCTGGGTCTATTCTTCCAGTTCCTCCCACCTACATAGTCAAAGCTCACTTTCCTATAACACGCTAAGGTTCATAAAATTTATGAATCCTTATTGCATCCCATTGTATTAGTGTTCTTGTCTTCAAACAGTCTCTTCAACCTTGACTTTCCATTGTCATCTTCACCAATTTGCAGGGTGGGAGATAAAACTCCAGAGGTGTTTTAATTTGCATTTCTCTTATCTCATTTCCTTTTTCTTTTTTGATAGGAATATTCAAGTGGAAGATGAGAATGCTATAGATAGTAGACTGGAGATTTAGCTAACTATTTGTCAAAATGTTTCATGCTACCTTGTGCTATTTATATCTCATGCTATTTATGTAAAGGTGATGGGGAAATGAATAGTTAACATATTGGATAATAGTGTCAAGGCTCCCCCTCTTCAAATCTCAGAAACTTAATGACAACTGATTTGCATCTTATACTTGGGTTGTAAAGATTAACCGCCCAACTAGAGGATAGAGGAGGTGTGACTAAACAAACAAACAAAAATTATGTAAAAGATATATGGTAATTAAGTTCAATATGGGCAGCTAAGTGGCACAAGGTAGCTAGGTGGTATAGTGGATAAGTGCTAGGCTTGAGTCAGGAAGACTCATTTTCCTGAGTTCAAATCTGTTTTCAGATACTTATTAGGTGTTTGACCCTGGGCAAGTCACTTAACCTTGTTAGCCTCAGTTTCTTCATCTTTAAAATGAACTGGAGAAGGAAATGACAAACTACTCCATTATCTTTGCCAAGAAAATCCCAAATAGGGTCATGGCAAGTCAGACACGACCAAAATGACTGAAAGATAAGTTTAATATAAGACAATAGGGTGACATGGGGAAGAGGGAGAGGAATAAACATTTATGTAGCACCTGCTATGTGCTAGGTTTCTCTTC
Organism: Notamacropus eugenii; assembly: GCF_028372415.1. Lineage (NCBI taxonomy): Eukaryota > Metazoa > Chordata > Mammalia > Diprotodontia > Macropodidae > Notamacropus > Notamacropus eugenii. The sequence continues at coordinate 410,388,827 of NC_092872.1, forward strand.
TAAGCACACTCATATCTCATTTGATCCTCACAGCAACCTTATGAGGTAGGTGTTGTTATTATCTCCATATTACAGTTGAGTAAACTGACATAGATAGAGATTAAGTGACTTGCCTAGGTATCTCAGGCCAAATTTGAATTTAAGTCTTCCTGGCTCCAAACCCAGAACTCTATCCACTGAAACAGCTATTTTCCTTAGCTGCCATGACAACTGACATGGCAGTCAAAAGAGTTATCAGGATATTAGCCTATTGATAGTATCCAAAATGACCAAAGGTGCATGATAGTCCTATTGTCCTCTATCTTCATCAGATTACATCTAGAATGCTTGTTCTGATTCTCAGTGCCATGTTTGAAGAAGAGCATTAGCAAGTTAGAATGGACCAAGGAGGTGAAGGATGACTAGGATAGTTAGGGGACCAGAGATAATGAGATATTAGAAATGACTGAAGGAACTTGGTGTAGCGCCAACACAATATTCACAGTGCCTATGACAGTCATGAATATTGTGGCTCAATTCCGACATGCAAAATGCAACAGACTCTCCACATGGAAGATTGAGCTAAAATATTTGTTCAGACACCAGAAAGCCAAATCCATCATAGCAACAAAAATCTATACACAAAAACAATGTAGAGAACAATACCAACCCCAAGACTTCCCCCTGCTAGGCTTCCCACAGACCAGTTCTATTAAGCAAAACAGAAGCAGGTCCTCTTAAACAGAATCACAAATAAGGTCTTTCATGCTAGCCAGGTGCCTGCTTGCCTGCATCCTTCCTAGCTCTGACTTTTCTCTGACCAATTTCCTCTTAGTTCTGCTCTAGCTCTGCCTCTTCCTACTCCACACCTTTAGTAAACTCCTCCCACCATGGGCTCCATGTGAATCAATTTCCATGTGACCCAGGCAGGTCACATGGGCCTTTTAATGAATGGTAAAGGTCTCCCCATTTAAATTACCATTACACTTGACCTGGAGAAAAGAAGACTTGGTTTATGTAGACATGGTCAAATATTTGAAATACTATCATATGAGAAGGGGATTAAATATTCTGATTTTCTAACACCTTCAGAGAATAGAATTAGAAGCAAATGCTAGAAGTTGTGGAGAGAAAAATTTTGGCTTAAAGAAAAATTTTAACGTGTTCAAAAGTGGAATGGTCTGCCTTGGCAAGTACTGGTATCCAAATAGGCATCTTCAAGAGGTGGTGGGGTGACTACTTGTTGAAGATGTTGTTGAACAGAAATGAAGTCAGAATTGAGTGAAACTAGACTTTTCTGATCTCTTCAAGTCCTAATCTTCTTTAAATACAGGATAAAATCTTTGGTTTTAACAGAGGAGGAAACTGAGACTTGGAGAGAGAAAATGGCTTGCTACATAACACAGTAAATTTGTGGTTAAGTCAGGGATAAAACCCAGGTCTCAGAATTCTCACGCTGGTGCATTGTCTAGTCCTGTCTTTCCAGAAACTAATCTATGTGGGTTTTGGTTAGCAAGCCTTGAACTTTTATATTCTATAATAGACATTATCTGACACTTCCAGTGCACTTCCAATTTTCAACTTAATGAAGGTTGTGAAACTCTGGAGCCCTTCCAACAGAACAAAAGCTGACAACTACCCCTTAATTCTGGTGATTCAGGAATGACTGACTTGTTTATCTTAGTCAATATATACTGATGGAAAGTGAGAAGTTACCTTGTGAGAATAATGTACTGCTAGTTCTCTAGGTCTTAAAATTTTAGCCCTTCTGGTTTTAAGTCCTTCCTCTTCCACTTATGAGCCAGGTGACCTTGGACAAGTCCTTTCTTCTTCTGAAACTCAATTTCCTATGTTCTGACCAGAGGAATAATACATTCGGCATTTCTTACCTCAGAGAGTGGCTGTAAGGGCAGCATATTGTGAATTGTAATTCCCATAAAAATGTGATAGCATGCTGTAATGGGTAGAGTACTTTAATTATATTCAAGAAGACCTGAGTTCAAATCCTGCCTTAAGACATTTGGTAGATGTATCACCCTGGAAACATCACTTAATAACAGTGACCCTCAGTTTTCTCATCTGTAAAATGAGTGGATAAGAATCTATGATTCTAAGATCTCATCTAGTTCTAAATATATGATTCTATTTAAGCAGTTGTTATGATTATTAGGCCATTATCTTATCTAACTCCTACATGAAGTATGAATCCTCTCTACAACATCTCTGAAAAGTGGCTGTCCAGCTGAACACTTCCAGAGACTGGAGACTTTGTGCATCACAATGTTGTCCATTGTTGCACTGCTCTAATACTTGGAAAGTTCTTGCTTCTAATAACATGACTGGAAGCCATAGGTTCATGGGATCATAGACTTAGAGCTAAGAATGCTCTCAGAGATTGTTTTTGAGTTGAACTCCATTTTTACAGATGAATGAAATCAGTGTCAGAAAGATGAAGAAAGTTTGTTTTTCAAATCCAGGTCTTCTGACTCAATGTCCAAAATGGATTCCTCTGTACCAGGCTGATTCTAAGAGGCCCATACACTAGTATTGGTTCCTGCATGAACCATCTCAAGAAAGGCATGCCTTCACATTACTACTTGTATAATAAAGAGGGTGAGATGAGATGTTTTTTAAAATCTTACTAGCTAGAGAATATAGTTTCAAAGATTGAATTAATTTAATCACTTTTTGGTTATAGTTTTTTAAAGGGAAAAGGATTTAAGTCTCTAAAGGACTACAGATAAGCTAGTATCAATCTGAAATGGAGAATCAAAAATAATATTGAAACTGATAGTACAAACAGAAACTTTTTATTTGATGATCTTGGCCAGGACAGTCTTCCATTTCTGAAATATTGAGAACCTTCCATTTGAATGGAAAAGACAGGTCATGGTTCTCTAGTTGGTAGAGGGAAAAGAAAGTGAGGAGAAAGAAATGGAGAGTGACAGAGAGAAAAGGACAGACAGACAAATCCACTCACCCACCCACACACACACACATACACACATACACACACACACACACACACACACACACACACAGAAAGAGAGACAAAGATAGAGGGACAAAACCAGATAGAAAGAGATGAAGTGACAGAGATAGAGCCAGACAGTGAAGGGAGAGAGATAGAGAGAGAGAGAGACAGTCAGAGAGTGAGAGAGCAATAGAAACATAGACTTAAAAAGCTTCAGAGTTGGAAGGGACCTTAAGAACAACTCTGTCTAAGAAGGGTGTCTCTTGTATGATAGCACCAAAAAGCAGTCATCCTGATTTTTCATAAATATCTCATTCTCAAGACGTTCATTGCCTCACATGGCAACCCATTTTATCGCAAGCTGACAGTACTTTTTAGGAAGTTCTTGAGTCTAGCATGAAATTCGGTCTCTTAGAAATTTCTACACATTGGTCTCTATTCTACCTGTGGAGGACAAGCAGAACAAGCTTAATTCTTTTATCCTATAACAGCCCTTCAAACGCTTTGTTATTATGCACATCAACATTCTCTTTTCCAACCTAAACATCCCTTAGATCCTTCACTTGACCCTTCTATGACATCATCTCATGTCCCAGTTGCCCTCCTCTGGATGTTCCGCAGCTTAGCAAAGACTTTCCTAAAAGTAAGTAGGACACTTCTGATGTGGTATGATTAAGGTGAAAGAACAGAGCTCTACCCTGCTCATTCTCAATTATAGACTTTTATTAAACATAGTGGAGATGAAATCATGTGGTTGGCACATAGCCCACATGTGCTTTAGGATGTTATTCCCACTCACTCTAACATCAAAGTGATCAGTCAGGTAGGACTCTGTCCTCTATATGGGGGGGAAGTTAATTGAGGCTAAGAAGCAGGCTGCCCTATCTTCCTGGAACAGCTTCTCCCTATCAGGTATTTCTCAGTATGCCCTGGAGCCTTACCTTCAGTTACCACCTAGTGGGTGGCTAATAACCAACTGGAAAACCTATAGAGATTAAATAATATCCCTCAGGTCACATTGACTTTTGGCCTACTGGCCTGTTAACATAAGATGCCTTCTGCTAATACCCCAACTTCTTCAATTGTCCTTTATTTGGATTTGTAGCTTCTTTTGCGGTGACCATGTTATTATTTTGTGGAGTTTAGAATGGGTTGATGGTTCATAAATAGTTACTTCATTAAATTCTCTTTCCAGGCTTTTAACTAGGACATGTTTTGTACACATTGCTATAATCTTCAGTAGTTTGTATTCAATGTGCCATGTCAATAGATACTAATGGACGTTTTACCCCCTGAGGAATGATATTAATATCATGTGAGGAGGGCCCAAGAGATGAAGAAGAAAAAGAAGTTGCATAGGAGCTGAACATTCTGGAGAAAAAATATGGCTTTTCTCCTGCTATCGAATAAGGTTTTTTTGGGCCTCTTCATTGTGGCATTATCTGGTTTCTCAGGTAAGCAATGTTCTTAGTCACAAGTGGGAAACATCTGATTTGCCAGAAACTATAGGAAGAAAACAATGGTCTCCATTGCTTGGCCTGGGTTGCTCCTGTCAGTGTTGGGACCCCAAGCAAACATTAGAAAAATAGTTGTTTCCATGCTAGTTGTAATGTGTATTTCCTGATCAAACCCCATACTGAAGAGTTGTACTATCGGCCATTCAATTCCATTCCACCTTTATTAAGCATCTACTTGATACTTTGAGATGGGGAAGATAAAGAGTTTATATAAATCATTGTCTCTGCCCTCCTGGAATTTGCTTTTTATTGGGGATTTAGATAAGCATTAGTTCAGAATAATACATTATAAGTGCACTTTTTAGTCCAGTAGTTTGATTTCAGTGATTTCCTATGTGTATATGTATATCTATATCCCATAGTATTAGAGAGATGCCTGAGGCAATGAGAAGGTTAAGTGACTTTCCTGTGGGCAAGCCCAGAATCAGTGTGCTTCAGAGACAAGCATATAGCAAATACTCCTAATGTGCCAGAATAGTGAAAAGTCCTGGGGGTGTGAAGATTAAACCTAGTCCTTGTTCCCAAAGAGCTTGTGTTCTAATAGGGAAGGGGTCCCAAGCATTGACATCATCGTGGTAAAATCCAGCTGAGTATTTTTTGGGCTTAAATGAGCCTATATAATAAATATGAGACCATTTTGTGACTTTCCAGACCTCAAGTATCACATGGCTAGAAATACTCTATGGATTTCTGATAGGGTCTGCACAATGAGAAGGTATTGTCTTATTCTACCAAAACCTGATATCGTTTCCTATCAAAGATTAAGCTTTTTAATGTATCCTTCTATTCTTTGATTGCAGATGTTTTAAGGGGAAATAAACCTAAACGAAAAATGGAGGTAAGAAATGTACAGATTGAGTTTTAGGCCAAATTTTCATTGTGCAACATATGACCTACAGCTGAAAAGAAGTTTAGTGGTCTCCTAATCCAACATTCTCATTTTACAGTTGAGGAAACTGAGGTCCATATACCTTATGTGACTTGTTCATGGTCATATAGAGTGGTAAGTGACAACACTGGAAGGCAAACCCAGGTTCTCTGACACCAGTTACAGTCTTCCTTCCATCATACCACACTTCTTCAGTATCAATTTTATGGAAACTAGTTCTGAAGGGAGAAACCATTAATTCTTTGTTTGTACTTCACTTGTGTGCACAACACTCTGCTTTGTGTTATAATTATTGGTGTAGGTGTCTCAGCTCCCTCATTTTATTGTGAGCCTCATGAGGGCAGTGTGGTTTAATGGAAGTTAGGAGATCTTTATGGTTCCAGATCTCCTGACTCCCTGACTCATGTTGGGAAAAGCCCATCCTCTACCTAGACCTTTATTTATTCATTTGTAAAAAGAGGGAGTTGGGTTGAATGATGTTTAAGATTCCCTTCACCTCTAAATCTTATATTATATTTCTAAAGTCTCTTACTGCTCCAGTATTTTGTGTTCTGTGTTCTAAGGTTCTTTTCCAAATCCCAGTGGTTTATGATTCTACAACCACAGATTATTTATGTTATCTCCCTGAGTACTTATTATTGTGCCCAGAACAAAGCAAGAAGGCTCTTAGAGAATTGTGGGAATTGTGAGAACCAAATTAAGTCCATCTTGTAAAACTATCACTGCTCTTAATGACTATATATTGAATAAATGAGGTAATGCATGAGGTAGCATTAGCCAAATAGCTTTTCCTCCACTTTTTAAAGTATATAATTTGTTGTCAGAGGGTAAAATAGAGTTCTAGAACACGCTCTGTGAGAAAAGTTTTCTATATGCATGTGTTCCATAATACATGTAGGAGAGTTATTTTGCAAATTGGATGAATATTAGTTGTCTTGGAGATCAAGTGCTGATAATTTCTAATTGCACTGTTATGTTTTATCAAAAGGATGGTTAGTGAGCACTTACCCAGGGAAACAGTGATAACTAAAAGTCAGCGTGGATTAATTGAGAAAAAGCCAATGACACTAACTTCATTTCTTTTTCAACAGGGTTCCTAGAACTGAATTGCAGAGGAATGTCATAAGCATTATATACCTGGATTCTCAATATCCTTAGGGATAAAAGTAGTATGCTAGGTTATAGTTGTTTTAGGTGAATTCAGAAAAGGTGGAATCACTGAACTCAAAGGATAGTGATTGATAGATCAATACTCACTGTTAGAGAAGTCTCTAGAGGCATATTCAGGACTTCAGCCCTGTGCTGTTCAATATTTTTATCAGTGATTTGGATGGAGACATATATATTGTGAATGTCATATTCAAGGGTGATATGAATCAGGAAGTCATAGCTAACATGCTAGATGAGCACTATGGTACTGTGGAAAGAATTTTAGACCTTGATTCAAATGATTGGGTTTGAGTTTGAGTCCTCACATTGACATTTAACGGCCCTGTGACCTTGCAAACCTAGTCCTCTTTAGCATCACCTTCCTTATCTATAAATTGGGTTAGTAATATCTACATTATCAGTCTCAGAGGAGCATTCTACATAAAGTGCTTTGTAGATCTTAAAGGTCTGTGTAAAGTAAGTCATTATGGGTGTTAATCAGGAGTCAACAAACTATGTTTTATCAGCCAAATCTGGCCACGAGCTGTTTTTATATGGCCCAATGCTGAGGCTATATGAAAAGAATTGGGTGACCAGATTTGGAGTTGTAGACATAACTTGCTGACCCCTAATACTGCTGCTGCTACTGTTGGTTCTTAAAGAGTTCAACAAGCCAAAATAATGAGGTGAGATCACTAAGATAAAACTGAGTAGTGAGAGTTGTAAAGTTCCACATTATGGGCAAAATGAATCCATTTATGAGTACTGGCTGTGGACAATGTGGTTTAGCAGCAGTTTGTGTCCAAGGAAAAATCTGTCAGTTTTAGTGAATCAAAAGTTTAAGATGAGCTAGTGATACACTAAGTATCACCAAAGTGATATTAGTCCTCCGAGCTATTATGATCTTGGGTTACATAAGAAATAAGATTGGTAATTGTTATACCCTCCACTATCCTTGTGACATCATATCTGGAATATTGTATCCAGATATGGACTCTATAATTTTAGAAGGACATTGATGTCTAAAACGTATTTAAAATATGAGGAACAAGATTTTGAAGGGAATTAGAAGGCATGTCATAGTCTGATTGGTTGATGAAAAGGTTTGTACTGGGGAACTGGAGAATAGATGACTTGGGTGGAGATGATGGGAATTAGGTGGGAATAACTTTTGACTTCCAGTATTTTAAGGAATGTCATATGAAAGAAACATTAGGCAAAAGGATCAGAAAACTTCAATCTGAGGTTAAATTTTCACCAGTCAGGTTTGTTGAAGAGGGATTTCCTACTGAGATATGAATTGGACTAGCTATCCTCTGAGTTTCCTTTCTGCTCCAGATTTTATTATTCTGTGAATACTCTGTTTTTATGAGACCCCAGAGGGTCACACTAAAATTAGTGGATCAAATTTACAGGGAGGAAAATCTAGACTTGTTATGAGGAAAAACTAATTTCTAATAACTAGTCTTTCTCAAAGTGAGATAAGCTCCCTTGAGAAGTTGGAGTTTCCCATCAGTTTTGATAACTAAATGAAGGAGGAATGACAACCTGTCATAAATTCTATTGTGGGTGTCTTGCTTAAACATAGGTTGGATTACATATCCTGTGAGGCTCCTTCTACCTTTCAGAGTCAATTATTCTATATAGGTTTGGCATGAGAAGAATGACAGGCTTGTTCCCTAGGATACAGTCATGATTATATAAACATTAGTTAAGGGCACTGTGGAGGAAGTTCATGATTTGGAAACCTAGGTCTTGGGCCTGAATTTGTCAGTTAGAGTCTGAAGTCTAGATAACCTCAGCCTTTCTTTGTCTATAGGTATAGTAATTATCATTAATGCTGTTGGTCTGATAAGGCTGATCTCTTGGTCATAAGACTTGCTATGTGATTTACATTCTTATTTTAAAATTGCTTTTATAGATTAAATGTGATTGGGTGTTATCAGCAGTTAAACTTGGAATTGAGCGAGTCAAGATTTACTGTATACACACAGTTCAACTAGTATGTGGATCTGACAAGAAGACTTATAAGAACCAATGTACATTTTGTCAAGAGACAGAGTAAGGAGAGATTCAGATTTCCTATTTTTTCCCTAATTTTTTGATATATTTAAAGGATCTTTGGAAAGTGAGACACAGGAATGAATTTTTACTGATTTGTTATGGTGCAAAAAAAGATCAAAGAACCAGACTTACTATTCTCTGAAATATTGATGTCTCAATAGTATCAGACTTGTACTTGGGACATTTTATTTCAGGATTCATACAATCAACATTTCTAAGTTGCCTACTATGTGCAATAGGTTGAACACTTGCTTTGTGGGGAGGCAGTTTGGTGTAGTAGAAAGAGCCCAAGATTTGGAGTTGGGAAGAGAGCAAGATATTGAACTAATCCATTCTCCATGGGAATTAGTTTCTTCCTCTGGAAAAATGAGGTGTTCATAGTATCCCTTAGATTCCTTCTATCTCTAAATCTCATCATCTTATGAACAAGACAGTGAGGCATAGTGGATGGAGATCTGGTCTAAGATCCAGGAAGACTTGAGTTCAAGTCTTGTTTCTGATACTTACTGGCTCTATGATCTGCTCTAGATACTTTTTCCCCAAAATAAAATAAAATATTAAAATTTTTAAACAATGAGAAATAGAAAAAAGCAAAGGTATAGACTTTGATTGTCATGATTTCTTAAGAAAACTTAAATGATGTAATACAATATCCTCCAATTTAGTTTCTAGTCTCTCTCCTCCCTTTTTCATCCTTTATACTCCTGCCTAAGTGATTTTTCTACAGAACAAGCTTGACACCATCAGTCCCATCCTCAAGAAACTTCAGAGGTTCTTTGTGGCTGCTAGGATAAAATATAATTTCATCTTCATCTTACCTTGTTAAATACATATTTTTTAGTTTTTTTCATAGTTCAATTAGTTGTTAGTGCAGTAATGCTATGTAGTTATAAATGAATTTTAAATGAGCAAATAAAAATAGATATCTATTGGGCTTGTATACTCAATGTTCTTTTTACTGGTAGGGTGCTTGATTAAAAAAAAAATTGGAGACCACTGTCTTCATTTAAACAAATCTAAAACCAAAGTAATTTCTTATCCTTAGGGAGAGGAATTTTCCTCCAGAGTTTCAAATTTTTGACCTTATTCCTATAATCAATTACAGAATATTAGAATTGTAAGTGGCTTGAGAATATGGAATATCAGAATATAGAATATTAGCTCTTGAAGAGGACTCCTTTATCTGTCACTTATTCATAATGGGAACCTAGGTAATTATTATTGAAGAATTCACTATCTCACAAGGCAGCAAGTTGTACTGTTGTTTAGCTTAAATGATCATGAATTTCTTTTTCTTCCTTCCTTCCTTCCTTCCTTCCTTCCTTCCTTCCTTCCTTCCTTCCTTCCTTCCTTCCTTCCTTCCTTCCTTCCTTTCTTCCTTCCTTCCTTCCTTCCTTCCTTCCTTCCTTCCTTCCTTCCTTCCTTCCTTCCTTCCTTCCTTCTTTCCTTCCCCAAAGTCCCTTTTAGTATTAACTATGATTTTTATGGTCCCACGATCCTATATCTTCCCTCAATTTGCAAACTAGTTGGGTGGTTGACATCAGCATTGTTTGAGTTTAAAGCTTAAAATTATAACATTGGATTTACCTTCATTTTTATCACTTATTCCTTAGACATTTGCACTATGGAGTTGAACCAGTCCATTTTGGTGAATGCTGACTCTTTTGGGTTCCCATTCAGTGACATCTGGCCTCAGCTCTTCCCTGTTGTTTATCTTTCATGAGAATTCTTCTCCACTTTTCCCCAGAAAGTTCTTTATGATTGTAACTTGACTTCTCAATTGAAAAAAAATGTATTCAGATACTGTTTCTAGAAGAAGGGGCATTAAAGCATTTCCCAGAGACATTTTCCTTCAACTGCAGGAAAATTTTTATAATAAAGTCTATTTCTCTTGGCGACCCTGTCTGTTTAATCACTCAGAGAAATATGGGCCCAACCAGAACTTCTGCAACTCTTTAAAGGCTAGCTCAATGCCTCATAGATCTTGAACTAAGGACTAGAGGTCCATTTTCTTCTCACCTGCCATGTTTATTAAAACTATATCCAGGTTTCCAGGTCACATGTATGAATGATATGCTACATGTATAATGTATGGTGGTGGGTCTTGCTTTCACACACAGACATTCTTGAGCTTCCCACCTATATTGCTATCATTTTTAGAATGAGAACAAGGGTAGAGTCATAGGGTTTTTGCCCTAAGGTACTGAATATAGATGGGACTGACAGTACTTGAAATCCTTTTGCAAATAGAAACCCAGAGTTTGGCATCCTAGCTTATCCCTCTACTCTCCCCTTAAAGACTCCATCCAGAGAGGGTAAAGGAGAGAAGAAAGGAAGGAAGAAAGGAAAGAAGGAAAGAAAGAAAAAAAAAAGAAAAAAATAGATTCTGGGAGCCAAGATTAAACACTAAGTCCCTCTCATTCTCCCTTATTGACCTTGAAAAACCCAGAAAATACCAATCCAGGAAAAATCCTGGAACAGTGGAGCCAGTGCAAAGACAGGGTGCAACTGCCTTTTAGCTTGAAAGCCTTGGAGGATTAATGGGAAAAGTCCCTCTTGCTGTTGTTGAAGGGGACAAGTACAGGACATGAGACGTCTCGGAAAGTCAGTGATAAGCACTACCTCAGCAAATGCATGGGAGATCCTGATTCCCCAGATTGTTGGAATTGGCAAGCACCAACACCAGACCCCCTCCCCCCTCCTGTGCACTGGCACATCTAGGAGAACCAGAAGACACCAACTCTGAGAACTATCACATGTGCCGGTGGACACGCATCCACAAGCAGCTATACCTACACATGCTCTAGTACAGTCCCAGGAGAGGAAGTGACCTTCCTCTTTCAGACCATTCCCATCCATACCCCACAAGCTTCAGAGTAACCCTGGTGAAATGCAGAAAAACCCCACCTTGCCTCAGCACACCCTAACCACCACCACCAGCTCCAGCTCAGCACCAGGTAAGTAAGCCTCAGCTCACAAAGCCAGTAACCAGGTCCATAGCCACCAACAAAAGAAGCTTAGGACAGTGACCCCTGTGCCCCAGAAGCAGAGATCAACTTTAAAACCTAGGAAAAAGTCAAACACCATGAGCAAAAAGCAACAAAGTAAAACACTGACCATAGAGAATTATTATGGTGACAGGGAAGATCAAAACACAAATTTAGAGGAGGACAACATCATCAACATACCCACTTCTGAAACTTCAAAGGGGAAAATGAGGTGGTCTCAAGTCCAAAAAGCCTTCTTGGAGGAGTTCAAGAAGGATCTAAAAAGTCAAGTAAGAGGGGTAGAAGAAAAGGTGGGAGAAGAAATGAGAGGTATGTGAGAGGTAGTCAACAGTTTAGAAGAGGAAGGAAAATAATTGACTATAGAAAGCAATTCCTTTAAAAATACATTTGGCAAAATGGGGAAAAAATACACTGAAGAAAACAACTCCTTAAAAAAACAGAATTGGCCAAATGGAAAAGGAGGTACAAAAAACTAAATGAAGAAAAAAATTTGTTAAAAATTAGAATTCACCAAGTGAAAGTCAATAACTCTATGAGACATCAAGAATCAGTCAAAAATCAAAAGAATGAAAAAATATAAAATACCTCATTGAAAAAAATAACTGATCTAGAAAATAGATCTAAGAAAGATAATTTAAGAGTTATTGGTCTACATGAAAGCCATGACCAAAGAAAAGAGAAGAAATCATCAGGGAAAACTGCCATGAAATCCTAGAACCAGAGGGTAAAATAGTCATTCAAAGAATCCACTGATTACCTCTTGAAAAAGCTTCTTGATTTAAAATGCTAAGGAATATTGTAGTCAAATTCCAGAATTATCTGGTCAAAGAGAAAATACCGCAAGCAACCAGAAAGAAACTATTTAAATATCATAGAACTACAGTCAGGATTATGCAGGACCTTGCATTAAAAGATTGGAGAATTTAGGATATGGTATCGTGTAAAGTAAAGGAGCTTGGACTACAACCAAGGATTACCTATCCAGTAAAATTAAGCACAATCTTTCAGAGGAAGAGATGGATATTCAATGAAATAGGGGACTTCCAAAACTTCCTGATGCTCAGCGGAAAATTTGATCTTCAAATACAAGACTCAAGAGAGTCATAAAAAGACAAACAAAAGGAAAAAAAATAGCAACATATGTTATTCAATAAGGGCAAGTAGTTTATATCCCACATAGGAAGGTGATATGTGTAATTCTTGAGAATTGTACCTTTACTGCAATAATTAGAAGGGATATGCATAGACAGAGAGTATGGGTATAAGATAACTTTGATGTGATGATAGAAAACCTAATTAAGTGGTGAAAAAGTGATTGTAATGGGAGAAGATGAAAGGAAGAATCAGAAAAGAATAAACAACATCACATGAAGAGGCAGTAGAGAGAAAGAAGAGATGGAGATGACTGTTGTTTGAATCTTACTCTCATCAGATTTGGATTAAGGAGGGAATAGCATAGTCAGGTATAGAAATCTAACTTGCCATATAGGAAGTGGAAGGGGAAGTGGAAAGAAAGTGGAGGGGGGATAATAGGGAGGGAAGAAGTAGTAAGGGAAAAGGAGAAAAAATGAAGGGTGCTGTAAGAAGAGAGGGCAGTTTGAGGGAGGTAGTCATCAAAGGCAAAACTCTTGTGATGAGGGAAAGAGAGAAAGGAGAAAGAAAAGCACTAAGGGGGGACAGGATAGAGACACAAAGGAATCATAACTGTGAATATGAATGGAATGAACTCTTCAATAAAATAGAAATAAATAGCAGAATGGATTAAAAACCATAATTCTACAATATGTTGCTTACAAGAAACACATTTGAAGCAGAAGGATACATACAGAGTAAAGGTAAAAGATTGGAGCAAAGTATATTATGCTTCAACTGAAGCAAAAAAAAACCCAAAAACCAGGGGTAGCAATCCTGATCTAAGTCAAATCAAAAGCAAAAATACATCTAATTAAAAGAGATAAGGAAGGAAAGAACATCCTGCTAATAGGTACCATAGATGATGAAGCAATATCAACACTAAACATGTATACACCAAGTGGTATATCATCCAGAATCTTAGAGAAGTTGAGGGAGTTACAGGAAGAAATAGCAAAAGCGTACTAGTGGGGGACCTCAACCTCCCTCTCTCAGAACTAGATAAATCTAACGACAAAATAAACAAAGAAGTTAAGGAGGTGAATAGAATTTTAGAAAAAGTAGAGATGATAGACCTCTGGAGTAGTAGAGATAGAAAGAAATGTGCCTTTTGCTCAGCAGTTCATGGCACCTACACAAAAACTAACCTTGTATTAGAGCATAAAAACATCACAATCCAATGCCGAATGGCAGAAATATTAAATGCATGCTTGTTAGATCATGACGCAAAAAAAATTATATGCAATAAAAGATCATGGAAAAATAGACTAAAAAGTATTTGGAAATTAGTTGAATCCTATAGAATGAGTGAGTCAAACAACAAATCATAGAAACAATCAATAATTTCATCCAAGAAAATGACAATAATGAGACAACATACCAAAACTTATGGGATGCAGTGAAATGGTTCTTAGGTGAAGTTTTATATCCCTAAATCCATACATGAATAAAATAGACAAAGAAGAGATCAATGAATTGGGGGTGTAAGTAAAAAAACTCGAGAAATAACAAATTAAAACCCTCAATTAAATAACAAATTAGAAATACTGAAAACTAAAGGAGAGATTAATAAAACTGAAATTAAGAAAACTATTGAACTAATAAATTAAACTAAGATCTGGTTTTGTGAAATATCCAACAAAATAGATAAACCTTTGGTTAATTTGATTAAAAAATGAAAGAAGAACATCAATTACCAGTATCAAAAATGAAAAGGGTGAATTCACCACCAATGAAGAGGAAATTGCAACAAATTAGAAACATTTTGCCCAACTGTATCCCAATAAATTTGACAATCTTAGTGAAATGAATAAATATTTACAAAACATAAATTGCACAGATTAACAGAAGAGGAAATAAAATATTTTAATAACAGAAAAAGAAATTGAACATGCCATCAATGAACTCCCTAGGGGGAAAAATCTCCATGGCCAGATGAATTTACAAAGGAATTCTATCAAACATTTTAAGAACAATTAATTTCAAAACTATATAACCTGTTTTGGAAATAGATGAAGAAGGAGTTCTACCAAATTATTTTTACAAACAAATATGGTTCTGGTACCTAAACTGGAAAGAGCTAAAGTAGAGAAAGAAAATTATAGACCAATTTCCCTAAGGATTACAGATGCAAAATTTTAAAATAAAACACTAGTGGGCAGAACCAAGATGGCAAAGTAGAAAGACTCATATACTCTAGCACTTCCCCAACAGCCCACAAAATATCTGTAAAAAATGACTCTCAACAAATTCTAGAGCAACAGAAGCCACAGAACAACAGAGTGAAAGAGGTTTCCAGCCAAAGGTAATCTGGAAGACCAACAGGAAAGGTCTATCACAAAGGATACTGTGCATAGCCTGCCCCTGGCCATGTGGTACTGGGAGGAACAGGACCTGAACAGACTTCTGGGGCAGAGTTCCCAGTAGGGAGAGTCCCAGATCCCTCAACCCACAAGCTACAAAGAAAGCTCCAAAGGTCAGTGTGGGAGGGCTTTCCCAACTGGGCAAGAGGGGAATGGGGTTCTTCCAGCAATAGCCCCAGGCAGTGGCTGCAGTAGCAGCAGGCTTCAGGCAGCTACGGTGGCGGGGAAGCAACCTGGGTCCATTGTCCAGGCATCTCAACTTAAAGATTCTGGTAGTAGGGAGCAGCTGATCTAGACCTCAGCCCTCAGTGATGGCCCCACCCCCACCCAAAGCCCTGAGGAATCAAGCAGCTGAGTCAAATCTCTGCCTTGAATACAGTACTGGGGAGAGGAGAGACAATAGGACACTTGACAAAGGATTCAGGGGTTAAGAACCTGGCTGGGAAAATGCCCAAAAAAGGGAAAAAAAATAAGACCATAGAAGGTTACTTTCTTGGGGAACAGGTCTCTCCTCTCATCCTTTCAGATGAGGAAGAACAAGGCATACTGTTACAGCAAGTCAAGGGCCCTGCCTCCAGTGCCTCCAAAGTGAACTTAAATTGGGATCAGGCAATAGAAGAGCCTGAAAAGCAAGTTAGCAATCTGCTAAAGGAGAACCAAAAAATGCTGAGGAAAATAACACTTTTAAAAAGAAGCTAACTCAATTGGAAAAAGAAGTCCAAAAAGTCAATGAGGAGAAGGAGGCTTTAAAAAGCAGAAGTAGCCAAATGGAGGAAAAGGTTCAGAAGGTCACTGAACAAAATAGTTCTTTAAAAGAGAGAACTGAGTTCAGGGAAACTAATGACTATGAGATAAACCAAGCAGCTAAAAAACAAAACCAAAAATTTGAAAAAAATTGAAGATAATGTGAAACATCTCATTGGGAAAACAACTGACTTGGGAAATAGATCCAGGAGAGACAATTTAAAAATTATGGGACTACCTGAAAGTCATGATCAAGAAAAAGAGCCTAGATGTTATCTTTCATAAAATTATCAAGGAAAACTATCATGATATTCTAGAATCAGAGGGCAAAATAAACATTGAAAGAATCCACCAATCACCTCCTGAAAGAGACCCAAAAAGAGAAACTCCTAGAAATATTGTGGCCAAATTTCAGAGTTCCTAGGTCAAGGAGAAAATACTGCCAGCACCTAGAAAGAAGCAATTTGAGTATTGTGGAAATACAATCAGGATAACACAGAATCTGGCAGCTTCAACATTAAGGGATCAAAAAGCTTGGAATAGGATATTCCAGAAGTCAAAGGAACTGAGATTAAAACCAAGAATCACCTCTCCAGAAAAACTGAGTATAATGCTTCAAGGGAATAAATGGTCATTCAATGATATAGAGAACTTTCAAGCACTCATGATGAAAAGACCAGAACTGAAGAGAAAATCTGAGTTTCAAACACAAGAATCAAGAGAAGCATGAAAAGGTAAACAGGAAAGAAAAATCATAAAAGACTTTCTAAAGCTGAACTATTTACATTCCTACATGGAAAGATACTATTTGTAACTCTTGAGACTTTTCTCAATGTTTGGGAAGGTGGAAGGATTGTATGCACATGCGCGCGCACACACACACACACACACACACACACATAGATAGAGAGTACAGATTGAGTTGAATCAGAAGAGATGATATCCATAAAAAAAAATAAAAATTAAAGGGTGAGGGAGGAAAATACTGGGAGGAGAAAAGGGGAAATGGATTGGGGTAGGCCATAACTCATAAAAGAGATAAGAAAAATCTTGTTCAATGGAGGAGAAAAGGGAGAAGGAGAGAGGGGAAAAGTGATACTTACTCTCTTCACATATGGCTTAAGGAGGGAATAACATGCTCACTAAATTTGGCAAGAAAATCTATCTTACACTACAAGAAAGTAGGGGAGAAAGAATTAAGTGGGGTGAGGGGAATGATAGAAGGGAGGGCAAATGAGAGAAGGGAGTAACTAGAAATAAACACTTTTGGGAGGGGACAAGGTCAAATGAGAGAATAAAATAATAAGAGGGGATAGGGTAGGATAGAGGGCAATATAGTATTACACAACATAATTATTATGGAAGTCTTTTGCAAAACATAGTCTGTATTGAATTTCTTGCCTTCTTAGTGGGGATGGGTAGGGAGAGAGGGAGGGAGGGAGGGAGGGAGAGAAGCTGGAATTCAAAGTATTAGAAATGAATGTTGAGAATTATTATTGCATATAACTGGGAAATAAGAAACACAGGTAATGGGGCAAGAAATTTCTCTTGCCCTACAAGAAAAGTGAGAAGATGAGGATAAGGGAAGGGTGGAGTGTGATAGAAGGAAGGGTACATTGAGGGAAGGGGTAATCAGAATGCAAGGTTTTAGGGGGTGGGAGGAGGGGAGAGATGGGGAGAAAAATTGGACATGTTACAAAGTGATGTGAAAGCAATTAGTATTAAAACAATTGACTGAATTAATTCCTGAGACTAAATCAGAGACATCTTTAGTTTGGGGATAAAATTTTAGTCTAAGTTTCTTAGAGGCAGGTAACCTTGGAAAAAATTTGGCATTGATGGAAAAGTTAAGGTTTTAATGGTAAATTTGATTTTATGATTGTTATTTAATCAGGAACTAGAACATGTATAGAAGGGTATGTAAGCCACTTAAGACTTGCCTCAAAAGATATTCCTTAGTCAATGTGAAATTATAGTCATATCTGAAACCTGGTTATTGGAACTTGCTATTTTAAGATTCTATGGGACTATTAACTGACTGTTCTTCTGAGTCTAACTCCAGTACGGATAGCAAGAAAGGTGGTCTTAGCCTCTAATCCCATGATGCCAGTAAACTTGTGAGATGCTGGTATGAACTTCAAAAGATGATCTCATAAGAAGGATGGGAAATTGGTTGTTCAGCCTGGGCTGAGGTAGGATTCTCCTGACTCAATTTCTCCACTGACACCTGGTAGACTTTAAGCCTGACTGAATGCAAGTTGACAATCCACTCCTGCCTGGAATTGACATGAAGTTGGGGAGATATTATTTCCCTGCAATGTTCCTACTCTTAGTGGCAATTTCCTATAGTCAAAAGGTTTGTAAGCACAATACCAGATCCATTAAATTATAGATTGTTGGTAGGGGAACATCTGAGGTTAAGTCTAAAATTAAGCTATTAAGCTTAGGACTTTAGACCAATAAAAATGTTAGAGTCCTTTAATTCTTAGTAATAGTGTGGAGACAATTAGGTCAAGGGCTTGTGAAGTTAGCACACATAGTTATTATTTGTGTCTCGGTTAATGTTAGAAAAAATTTGTTTGTTGTCTATCTTGTAAATGCTTTAAAAGAAGTATCACCCGACCAAAAGTCAGAATTGTTTTATGTGATATGAACTGTGTTAAAAATGAAAAAAAAAATTAGGAAGGAGATGACAGCAACTTATCTCAAGAATAATACACTTTGATTATGTAGGATTTATTCCAGAAATGCAGGGTTAATTGAATATTAGGAAACTCCCAGCATAATTGACCATATCAACAACAAAACTAAGAGAAATCATATGATTATCTCAATAGATGCAGAAAAAGCTTGATAAAATGCAGTCCCCATTCCTATTAAAAACACTAGAAAGCATAGAAATAAATTTAGTCTTTCTTAAAAATAAGTAGCATCTACCTAAACCTATCAGCACACATTATATGTAATGTGACTAAGCTAGACAAATTTCCAAATAGGTTGAGGGTAAAGCAAGGATGTCCATTATCATCACTGTTACTTAATATTGTACTAGTTATGTTAGCTTTAGTAATAAGAGAAGAAAAAGAAATTGAAGAAATTAGAATAGGCAAAGGAGAAACAAAGTTATCATTCTTTAGAGATGATATGATGATATAGTTAGAAAATCCTAGAGAATCAAGTAAAAAGTAGTTGAATTAATAAACAACTTTAACCAATTTGTAGGAATTATAATAAACCCACATAAAGCACTGGCATTTCCATATATTACTAACAAAGTCCAACAGCAAGAGAGAAAGAGAAATTCCATTTTAAGTTACCGTAGACATTATAAAATATTTAGTAGTCTGACTGCCAAGAGAAACCCAGGAACCATATGAACACAGTAATGAAATACTTTTTACACAAATAATGTCAGATCTAAATAATTGGAAAAACATTAGTTGCTCATGGGTAAGCTGAGCTAATATAAAAAAATGAGAATCCTACCTAAATTAATTTTCTTATTCAGTGTCATACCAATCAAACTACCAAAACGTATTTTAAAGAGTTAGAAAAAATAATAACAATATTCATTTGAAAGAACAAAATGTTGAGAATATCAAAGACATTAATGAAAAGAAATGCAAGGGATGGTGGCCTAGCCATACCAGATCCTAAAATCTACTGTAAAGTGGTAATCATTAAACCTGCTTAGTACTGGCTAAGAAACAGAGTGGTGGATCAGTGGAATAGGTTAGAGATACAAGACACAATAGTCAATGACTGCAGTAAACTAGTGTTTGATAAACCCACAGACTGCAGCTTCTGGGATAAGAACTCACTATTTGATGAAAACTGCTCAAAAAACTGGAAAATATTATGGCATAAACTAGGGATAGACAAACATCTTACACTATATAACAAGATAATGTCAAAATAGGTGCACAATTTAGATAAAAAGACTGATACCATAAGCAAATTGGGAGAGCAAGGAATAGTTTACCTGTCAGATTTATGGAGAACAGAAGAATTTATGAGCAAACAAGAGAGCAAATATTATGAAATGCCAAATTGATGCTCTGAGTTTGATTCCATCATCTTTATTATTCTCTTCCTGCATCTCCACCTCTCTTCAGAATAAGCTCATCACTAGGAAACTCATCATCATGGAGGCTGTTTCAGCCCCTTATCAGCACCCTTAGTTGTGTTTGCCTCTCTGATTGAAGGGCTGGAGGGTGGAGCAAAATTTCTTCCTTTAGTCATCCTTTACTGAACTGATAAAAGTCTCAACTGTCTCTTGATTTGCAGTTTCAACTCTACTTTCATCATTGTGCCTTTGGTCAGATATCCTTTAGTGCTTGCCCTCATCTTTTTTTATCTTCCTTTTGTATATTGTTTTCTCTTAGTAGACTGTAAGCTCTTTGAAGGCAAATTGTCTTCCCTTCCCTTCCCTTCCCTTCCCTTCCCTTCCCTTCCCTTCCCTTCCCTTCCCTTCCCTTCCCTTCCCTTCCCTTCCCTTCCCTTCCCTTCCCTTCCCTTCCCTTCCCGAATTCACATTTTTGTTTAATAGAACTCTATGCAAAGAACCAGAGCGACGGCATGGTCCTGTCCAGCGAGCCAGGTTGGCTCTCTGAGGGTCCCTGTAGCTCTCAAGGTGCGTGGGCAGGCTGCGTGTTGGAAGGGTCCAAAGGCTTGGACATGCCCTGCAGCCCCAGGCAGGGGCAGCAGCTGCTGGCAGCAGCATGGGGTGGGCGCCTGCGGTCCCTGGACGCAGTTGGGAGCAGTGCTGGTCACACGGGGAGGGCTCCGAGGACCCCGCAGCTCTCAGTGCAGAGCCAGACTCCAGGGCAGGGGAAAGAGGCGCGGCTGAGCAACGGGCCAGGGCAGGTAGCCTGCCCTGTGTCTCAGATTGTGGGATCCTGGGTGGTTGTGACCTTGGGCCCCAGCAGGCACTAGCGGCCGTAAGTTGTGAAGGCCAGGAGACTGACCAGCAGGGTGAGGCCGGCCAGGCTCAGGGTGGCTGTTGGGGAAAAGAAGGGTTGGTACTGGATCTGGCAGTCCCAAAGTAGCATCAGCATGAGAAGCAGCAGCGGGAGCAACAGGTTGCCCACTCCCAAACGCGAGGGGCCGGTCCTGACACCGGTGGGCAGGCGAGGTGTTGGGAGACCTGCTCTGGCGGCCACATGGCAGGGGGAGGTGAAGTGAGCCCAGTGTCTGGGCATCATCTCCTAGAAGCTGTCTTTGGTAGATGAATCGAACTTGGTGTTCCTGGCCTGGAAACTGGGTCCTTTTTCAAATATTTTCTGTTTTTTATTTCACAATATGTCTCTCCCTGAAAGTCATCAAGGAGCCAATGGTATCCTGGGGCCATCCTCTAGCCACATGCTCAGAGTCATTGAGAAATTTCAACCTAAGCACCAAGAGTCCTGCCTGAGAGCTGGGGGATGGTGCTTCTGGGGATACAGTGACAGGTTCTGACTGTAAGTATGGTACCCAGTGTCTCAGTGTGGGGGCCTCAAATCCTGAAGCATCCTGGCTGTTGCTGACTGTGGATACTGCAGCCTCTCTGGACTGTGGTAGGGAGGGGGTCCCTGAGTCCTGGCAAAGCAGATCACTTTGTTCTGGGGTGTGTGTAGAGATCCAGGCTGGGCCCAGCACTAGGAGACAGAGGAATGCCCCAAAAGGACAGTCACCCTGTCCCCCACTCCCTCAATCAGGGCCATGGCACCTGACTAGGCCAGGCTACTGAGCAACTCACTGGGCCATCTCCATGTCGGACACCCCAGTCTCTCCATGTCGGACACCTCAGTCTCATTTTCTTATTTCTATCACTAGTTCCTGGTACCTGGCACATAGCAGGCAGTTAATGTATGTTTTATATCATATTGCATCATATCATATTATATATTGCCAAAGGATTAGAGACTATATTAGATTAGATCCTAATTTGAAGCAATTATGGATATGAAACCTAGAGAAGAGAAAACTTGGCTGGTACAGAAAAGATTAGGTTTTTGAAGTATCATATAAAGAAAAAGGATTAGACATTCTATTTTTCTATCAGCTCCTTCAGAGGATAGAATTAGTAACAACTTCTGGAAGCTGCAAAAAGGCATATTTTGACTTAAGGTAAAGAAAAGCTCCATAATTAGAGGTGTTCAAATGTGTTCAAAAGTGGAATGGACTGGCATGTACCTAAGTGGAAATCTTCAAGACTTGGAGGGGTGACATCTTGTTGAAGATGTTGAATAGAAATAAAGTCAAATAAATGGTACTAGACTTCTGGTCTCTTCAAAACCTAAGTTTCTGTGACATCATAGGACTTGAATTTTTCACCCATCACAACTCAGGAAACAGCCAGAATGTGACAGAGAAGTTATGACCAACATGATTAGAGTTATAGATTAAAAAAATATTTTCTGTTTTTTATTTCACAATGATGTCTCTCCCTGAAAGTCGTCCCATATGACGATTTTTTTTGAAAGGAAAAGTCAGCACAACTAATTGATATATGGAGAAATTCCCTAATCACGTTCAGTGTATAACACCAGAGAATCTCACACCTGCACAAAAGGGTAGGTTAGAGATATCTTTTCGTCTTTCTTCATTTGTGTCCCACTTGAGCTTTATAATTTTGTGGCATTTACTTTTATTTTTTGCTTTATCACTTTTTCCGTATAATTGTCATAGTTACTGTGCATACGGTTTTCTTGGCTCTGATTACTTCTCTTTGCCTCAGTTAATAGAGATCTTTCCATGCTTCTTGGTATTCATCACACATCATTTCTTAGAGCACAATAATGTCTCTTTGCATTGATGTACCACAATTTGGTTAACCATTCTTCACTTGGTGAATATTTACTTGGTTTCCAATTCTTAGGTACCACAAAAAGTGCTGCTATAAATATTTTGGACAACGTGGGAATTTTTTCCTTATATTTGGCTTCCTTGAGGTATGAATCAAGTAATGGACTGTCTGATTCAGAGGATAGGACATGTTAGTCACTTAATTTATACAATTCCACATTGCTTTCCAAAATGTTTGTACAATTTCACAGTTCTACAAATGTTAGTGCATTTATCTTCCCATATTCTCTCCAACATTGTTATTTTTGTCTTTTTTTTTGGTTGCCATTTTGTAGAATATGAGGTAAAACCTCAGTGTGTTTTGATTCATGTTTTTCTTATTATTAGTGATTTGGAGAATTGTTCATATGGTTATGAATACTTTCCTGTTCTTTTGAGAATTGTTTTTTCATATCCTTTGACAATTTATCTATCGGAGAATGGCTATTAGTCATAAACATGTACACATATTACATATACACACAAACACAAACACAAAATTGTATATACGTACATATGTATAAACGTATGTGTATATATACATATACACATGTGTACATATAAATGTGTGTGTACACACACACATATACATATATCTTAGATACCAAAATCTTTTCAGAGAAGTTTGATACAAAGATTTTTTTTCCCCATTCAACTACTTCTTTTTTTATCCTAGATGCATTAATGTTATCTTGGGTAGAAATTTTCAGTTTCAAGCAATTAAAGTTATTTATTATCTTTAGTAATTGCCTCCTTTTCTTGTTTGGCTAAGAATATATCTCTTGCCCACAGTGAAGGATACATGTCTATGCTCTTTAATTTTTAAATAGTATAATCTTTTATATTAAGGACACATGTATTTGGAATGTATTGTGGAATGTAGTGTGAGTTGTTAGTATAAACCTGGTTTCTGCAGAGTGCTTTCCAAATTTCCCTAGCAGTTTTTTAAAGAAAATCAAATAGGGAGTGTTTCCTTAGGTAACATGTTTTCTACTTTTTAGACACTGGATTATTAGGTCCCCCCATTTTTTCCTGAATTTTCCTTTGTCTTGTCTGTTCTAATGAGCTATGTATTTCTTCTTTAACTTATATCCAATCGTTTTGGTGAATGTTACTTTATAATACAGTTTGAGGCCTGGAAGTACTATTCCCTCTTTATATTAACTTGTTTTCATAATTTTTCTTGATATTCTAATTGTTTTCCCTGAAGGAATTATTATTGCCTTATTAGACTCTGAAATGTATCCTCTAGATGGTTTTATTGGTTTGGAATTGAAAGTATAAATCAAGTATGGTAACATTATGATTTCTGTTATATTGACATGGTGTAGCCATGAGCACTGAATATTACTTCAGCTATTTAGATTGTTTTTTACTTCTCCAAACAGTGCTTTGTTATTTAATCTGTACAAGTCTTTTGTGTGCTTTGGGAAGTTGATCCCTAGATATCTTACGCATATTATAGTTATTTGCAATGAGATTTCCCTTTCTATTACTTTTTATGTTTTGTTATTATATAGAAATGCTATTGATTTTGAGGATTGATTTTGTAGCCTACAACTTTACTGAGGTTATTAATCCTCTCATTTAAAATCTTTGCTGATTCTCTGGGGTTTTCTCAAATAAACCATGATATCATCAGCAAACAGGCATGGTTTTATACTCCTTACTTATCTTTACTCCTTTAATTCCTTCCTTTTATCTTATTGCTATTGCTAGCATTTCCAGAAGTATATGAAATAATAATTAGAACAATGGGCATCTTTGCTTCACTTATGTATTTATCGGAAAATGTTCTAGTCTTTCTTGATTACATATGATACATGCCTTTGGTTTTAGATAGAAGACTTTTATGGTATTAAGAAAAAGATTCCTCTTTGCTTATACTTTGCAGGTTTTTTTTTTTAAAAGTATATAAATGGTGCACTTTCTCAAAGGCTTTTTCTGCATCTTGTGAGATGAATGTGAGGTTTTGGTTTTTGAATATAATTAATTATATTGATTGTTTTCCTAATGTTGAACCATTCTTTCATCCCTGGCATAAATCCCACATGATCATAATGAATTATTTTTTGCAGAAATAATTTTCTTTAAATTTTTAGAGGAGTATTCTTTAATTATATTGGCCTATAATTTTGAGTCTGTGCTTTATCTTTCCTTTGTTTAGATATTAGTACTATATCTGTCTCCTAAGAGAAATCAGGTAAGGTTCTTTTTCAATCTTTAAGAATAATTTATAAGGAGAGGTGCTAACTGTTCTCGAAAAGTTTGATAGAATTGTCCTGTGAATCTGTATGGTCCAGTAGTTTTTTTTTCTTTTGGAAGTTGTTTTACAGTTAAATTCACTTCCTTTTATGAAATTGGATTATTTCTTATCCCTGACTGGTCTTCTGAAACCCCTCTATTAATTTGAAGATAGTCTTCTATTAATTTTGCATTTTCAGTTTTATTAGTATATAGCAGCATAGTATGTTCTGATTATTCTTTTTATTTCTTTGGGGTTTTCTGTGATTTCATTCTGTTTATTCACTATTTCATTAATTTGATTTTCTGCTCTCTTCTTTTTAATCAGAATAGCTAAGGCTTTGTTAGTCTTTTCAAAGAACCAATATTTAGCTTTATTTATCATTTCAGTGTTTTTTGTTGCATACGGTTTATTTCCCTTCTGATTTTTAATATCCCCTCTTCTGTTTTTATTTTAAGTTGGTTTAATCAGGGATTTTAAAATTTTTTCAATGCACATTAAATTCATGAATATTTTCTTTATTATTTATATTTTTTGTTATATCTGTGCATTATTGTATCGCCATAAAAATTAGAATGTTTTTGCTTCTATTATATGATTAAAAGACCTAGGATCTCAAAATGATTCTGAGGTACTATCTCATACCTGTTAGATTATACAATAGGATGGAAAAGGTAAAGGACAAATGTTGGACTGAATGTGGGAGAAAGAAGTCATTAATGTACTGTTGTTGGAGTTGTGAATTGATTAAAACATTCTATAGAGTTATTTGGAACTATTCTGAAAGGGTCATAAAACTATGCATGCCGTCGGTGACATAGCCATACCAATACTAAGTCTGCATCTCAAAAAAGATAAAAAACAAACCAACACAAAGGATTTACAAAATATTTATATGTACAAAAATGTTCATAGCAGATCATTTCTGGGGGTAAGGAATTAGAAATTGAGGGGATGCACATTAATTGGGGAATGACCGAATAAGTTACAACATGCAATTATGATAGAATTCTATTGTATTATAAGAAATGATGAGCGGGATACTCTCAGAAAAACCTTACATGGGTTGTTGCAAAGTGAAATATATTGGGAACAAAATAACAGCAATGTTGTATGATGATAGGCTGTGAATGACTTGGCCATTCTCAGAAAAACAGTGCTATGTTACATCTCTGAAGGATTTAGGATGAAGGATACTATCCATCTCCAGAGAAAGAACTGATGGTGTCTGAACACAGATTGAAACAATTTTTTTTCAGTTTATTTTTCTTGAGGTTATCTTTTTGATTTTTTTGTCACAACATAATTATAATGGTTATATTTTGCATGACTATAAATATATAGCCTATATGGAATTGCTTGCCTTCCAAAAGTGGGGGGTTGGGAAGAAAGTAAGGGAGAGAATTTGGAACTTAAAGTTTAAAAATAATGTTAAAAGGCATAGATCAAAGGGTCTTAGATTTAGAACTGAGTGTGCTCAGTGGTCATTTCATAGTCCAACTCCCTAATTTTACAGAGGAGGAAAATGAGTGTCAGAAAGATGAACAAAGTCAGGTTTCAAATCCAAGTCTTTTAACTCTTTGTCTGGCACTAATTCCTTTATCAGACTGCCTCTAGGAGGTCTGTATTCTAGTACTCTAGTTCTGTCATGAGATTTTGATCTTGCTGAAGTCACACCATCAGTTTGGTCCTCAGTTTCTTTATTGTCAAATAAGGGGGTTAGATGAGATGTTCTTTAAAATCTTACTAGCCCCACCAATCTAAGCTTTAAGACTGAATTAATTTCATTACTTTATAGTAATATTTATTATCTGATAGAGAAAAACAATTTATAAAAGGACTGACTGCAAAAAAGTCAGTGGCAAACTGAGTTGGAGAATTTAAAATGACTGAAGTAGACAGAAATGTCCACACTTTCTATGATGACCCTTGCCTGGGGATTCTTTCATTTTTTGACATAATCAGAACCTCCCATTAGAATGGAAAAGAGAAGTCATAACCCACTAATTGATAAAATATGTGTGTGTGTGTGTGTGTGTGTGTGTTTGAGAGAGACAGACAGACTCACAGACAGACACACAGACACAGACACAGAGAGAGACATGGAGACAGAAAGACAGAAAGAGAGACAGACAGAGAGAGAGAGATAGTGCCAGAAAGGCAGACAGAGAAAGAACCATGGATTCAAAGAGCCTCAGGGTTGGAAGAGACATTAACATATATTTTACTCCTCCATCCAAGACAGAATTCCTTGTATTACAGCACCAAAAAGTTGTCCTCCTGACTTTTCATGGATACCATGAAAGAAAGAGGGAGAGTAACAGAGAGATAAAGACACACACAAACACACACACACACACACACACAGATGGACAAAATCAAATAGAAAGAGATAGACAGAGATATAGTCAGACAGTGAAGGAGAAACACACACCCTCATGCAGAGACAGAAACAGAGAAAGACAGAGAATGACTTAGAAAGCATGAGAGCAATAAAAACATAGACTCAAAAAAGCTTCAGAGATGGAGGGGACCTTAACAATGATATATTCTGGAACTTTGCCCAAGATGGGTGTCCTTTGTATTACAGCACCAAGAAGTAGTCTTCCAGACTTTACATAAATACCTCCATGCTCAAGAATTTACTGCCTCACATAGCAGCCTGACAATAAGCTGACAGTATTTTTCAGGAAGTTCTTGAGTCAAGTATGAAATTCTGTCTCTTAAAAAATTTCTACCTCTTGGTTCCAATTCTGTCTTGTAAGGGACAAGCAGAACAAGCTTAATTCCTTTATCCTATAATAGCCCTTCAAACTCTTTGAAATCATCATGCCCATCAAAATTCTGTTTTCTAAGCTAAATAAACATCCGTTAGATCCTTCACCTGATCCTCCTATGACATCAACTCCATGCCCTTCACTATCCCAGTTGCCCTCCTCTGGATGTTCCTCAGTTCAGCAAATAGTGACCTAAAAATTTGCTTTATGATATTATTCCTAGTCACCCTAATACCATATTTGATTAATTAGGTTGGACTCTGTCCCCTGTTGGAGTGGGGCGGGGGGGGGGGAGCAGTGCTAAGAAGAAGAACTCTACTTCATGGAACTGCCTCTCCCTATCAGGCATTTCTCAGTAGCCCCTGGACCCAACTGAAAAACATGAGAATTCAGTAACCCTTCATGCCATATGAAAAACTGGCCAGTAGGTTGTAAACTTATGATATCTTCTGTTAATCTCTCCATTCCCACTGTTTCCCCTTATTTGGGCTCCATTTGTAGCTCCTTTTGCACTGACTATAGAATTGTTTTACGGAGTTTAGAACTGAGTTCACTCTTCATAATTAGTTGCTTCATTGAATTCTCTGTATTAGTTTTGCTCAAGGACAAAACATTCTGTACAGATTGTTATCGTCTTCAGTAGCCTACATTTAATGTGCCATGTCAAACAGACACTTAAAGGCATTTTACCACCTGAAGGATGATACTCTCTATTAATTTCATATGATGAGAGCCTGAGAGGTAAGGAAGGGAAATTGCATAGGAACAGAACATTCTGTAGAGAAATATGACCTTTCTACTGTTGAACAAGGCTTTCTTGAACTTCTTAATCTTGGCATTATCTGATTTCTCAATGTTCTTAGTCATGGGTGGGGAACCCCTGCTTTGCCAGAACCTGTAGGAAGAAAACAGTGGTCTCTATTACCTAGTCTACCTTATTCCTGTCAGTGTTGGGATCCCCAAAGTTTGCATTAGGAAATTATTTCTGAGATTCTCTTTGTAATGTGTATACCTGATCAAACCCATACTAAACAATTGTGGGGTCAGCTATCAAACATTATTAAGCATTTACTTCATGTAGGACCGAATGCTTTGAGTTGGAAAAGATATAAAGTGTATCTGAACCATGATTCCTGCCCTCATGGAGCTTAGGTTTCAACAAGGTGCTAGAAAACCATTTATACAGAATAATAAATAGCATATATAATATATAATATAATAATAAAAGCATTTTTCTACTCCAATGGAGTGATTTTATTTATGTTTTGCATATGAATTCCCTAGATATATAAATGCATCTATTTTCTCTCCCATAGTCTTAGAGGGATGCCTGAGGCACTGAGAATGGTTAAGTGACTTGCCTCTGGGCACACAACTGGTATGCTTCAGAGACAGGCATATAGCAAATGCCCTTTATGTGCCAGGGCTGTACTAGCTCCTGGGGATACAAAGGTAAATATAAAACAATCATTGGCTTCAAGGAATCCTTGCCAAAAGGCCTGAGTATGGATGTTAACCTTGAAAAAATCAACTGATGATTTCTTTGGCTTAAATGAAGCTATCTAATAAATACGAGGTAATTTTATGAGGGAGGTCCCAGAACATCAGGAAAGAGCAAACAGCAATAGTTGAGTTGAGTTTTGAAGGAGAAGTAGTATTCTAAGAGGTGAAGTGAACTAGGTCTTCTTTACCTTGAAGCAGGCCCTATATCCACTAAATATAAAAAGTGTAATAAAGGATGCAATGCAATGAGGGAAAGCACAGAACTGTGAGAGGGCAGGATATCTCAGAGTCACTGAGAGAATAGTTTGACTAGATTGTCAAAGGCATTAAAGAGAATAATGTCAGACAAAGGTGGATCTTGACTTTCAGCCAAGAGGATTTTTCTAAATTTTATTTAATAGGAAAGAGATTACCTTTACATATTTTGAGCAGAAGAGTGATTCAACTTGTCCCATATGGAATTAATATTTTTGGCAGTGATGTGAAGAACGAATTGTAAGGGGAGATACCCAAAGCCCAAAAACCTGTTAGTTAGTTACTAAAGTGATTCATATGACTAACTGCATTAGATGATGCAGTAGGAATAGAGAGGAAGGTACCATTGAGAAAGACATTACAGAAATGGAAATAGGATTTAGTAGCTACTATAATGAGAGATAAAGGAGAAGGAAGAGCAGGAGAGACTGCCAAGATTATAAACAGGGGATATTGAATGAATGTTGATGCTAGAGAAGGATATAGTGAAGTCAGAAGGATAATCATCAATTGTGGGTGAGAAGGGGGAAACAATGACTTTGTTTTTGATTCATGAGCCATTCAGAGTAAAATATTTCTGTAAAGAAAATGATGTTGGTGAGTTGATATGGTGAGCCAGAGAACAAAGAGTCTATTGGATAGCCAATCCTTTAAAATAATTAAAATTTTTTTAAGGGGGCAGAGCCAATATGGTGGAGTAAGACAGGGACTTGCTTGAACTCTTCCCCATACCCCTCCAAATATCTATAAAATGACTCTAAACAAATTCTAGAGCAGCCTAACTCACAAAAATCCAATGTCAAAAAAATTTTCAGCTCAAGGCAATCTGGAAGTTCAACAGGAAAAGTCTATTTTATCAGGCTGAGAGAGGAGCCCTGGAAAGTGCAAGCCATGTCAGCACAGACTGGGCCCCAGACAACATGGAGCAGGTCTCAGGGACTAAATTATTGGCAGCTGCAGCAGTTTCCAGACTTCTCAACTCACAAATGCCAAAGAAAACTTAGAATGTCTGTAGGAAAGGTCTGTTGGAGCTGGGTGAGAGAGGAGCACAGTCCAGTCCTGGCTCTAGCACAGTCCTGGCTGTGATTGTACTGGCAGCAGAAGCTCTCAGCCCACAGATGGTAAGGGAATTGAATGACTGATCAGAAGTAGGTTATGGGAGTATCTTTGCTGGTGCTGAGGCAGGAATTTCTTGCTTTCCCCATTCTTGAACCTGGGTCACAATCCTAGGTAGCAGACCTGGGGTGAGGAAAAGCACTGGTATAGAAGGGCTTGTGGTACCAGTGGAGAGAGAACCCTCTTCACAGTTCCAGGACAGAAAAGGATGCTTGTGGTCATTCACATACCAGAGCACTGACCTCCCCTTAGATCATACCACCTTGGAAGAACTGAAAACTTATAGATCCCTAGAAATATCTCTGAAGACAGCTGCACAAAACCCCTGAAGCTTGGGGCAGTATGGCTTCCATATTAGAAGCAGAACCCTTCTTTAAAAATGTGACCAAACAGCAGGAAAAAAAAATCCTCAGACTATAGAAACTTACTGTGGTGACAAGGAAGATCAAAACATACAACCAGAAGAAGACAACAAAGTCAAAGTTCCTGCATCCAAAGCCTCAAGAAAAATATGAATTGGTTGCGGGCCATGGAAGAGCTCAAAAGGATTTTGAAAATCAAGTAAAAGAAGTAGAGCAAAAGTTGGGAAGAGAAATGGGAGTGATGCAAGAAAATCATGAGAAAAGAGTCAACAGCTTGGTAAAAGAAACACAAAAAAATCCTGAAGGAAATAACACCTTAAAAAAAAGACTAGACAAAATGACAAAAGAGGTCCAAAAAGCCAATGAGAAGAAAAATACCTTAAAAAGCAGAATTGGCCAAATGGAAGAGGAGGTCCAAATGCTCACTGAAGGAAATAATTCCTTAAAAATTAAAATGGAGCAAATGGAAGCTCATGTTTATATGGGAAATCAAGAGATTATAAAAAAAGAACCAAAAGAATGAAAAAGTAGAAGACAAGGTGAAGTATCTTATTGGAAAAATGACTGACTTAGAAAATAGAATCAGGAGGGAGAACTTAAAAATTATTGTAATACCTGAAAGTCATGACCAAATAAAGAGCCAAAACATCATTTATTTTTATTCCCATTTAATTTTCTCCAAAGATCTATCATATCTACCTTATCCAGAGTTTTATTTACCTCCTTAACCTCTTTCTTGTTTATTTTGAGGTTGGATTTATCTAGTTCAGAGAGGGGGAGGTTGAGGTCCCCCACTAGTATAGTTTTGCTATCAATTTCTTCCTTCAACTCCCCCAACCTCTCCTCTAAGAATCTGGATGCTATACCACTTGGAGCATACATGTTTAGTAATGATATTGCTTCATTGTCTATGGTGCCTTTTAGTAGGATATAGTTTCCATCCTTATCCCTTTTGATTAGATCTATTTCTGCTTTTGCTTTGTCTGAGATTAGGATTGCTACTCCTGCCTTTCTTACATGAGCTGAGGCACAATATATTCTGCTCCATCCTTTGACCTTTATCCTATGTGTATCCCCCCGTTTCAAATGTGTTTCTTGTAAGCAGCATATTGTTGGATTATAGCTTTTAATCCATTCTGCTATCCGTCTCCGTTTTATGGGAGAGTTCATCCCATTCACATTCACAGTTATGATTACAATCTGTGTATTTCCCTCCACCCTCTTTCCCACCATTTGTGCTTTTAACTCTCCCGTCTCCCTTCCCCTCCTCAATAGTATTCACTTTTCTCCCCCTCCTCCTGCAGCCTTCCCCTCCTTCTTTTAGCCCCACTCCCTTTTAGTCCCCTTTACTCTTATTGCTTCTTTCCTCCCTTTTAGCCACCCTCCCCTTTCTTCCCCCTTCCCCTCCTACTACCTATAGAGCTAGTTAGGATTATCTACTTAAGATTATTGTTCCCTCCTTTGAACAAATCAGATGAGAGTACCTCTCAAACAATGCTCATCTCCCTCCCCTCCTTCCCTCTACTATAGTTCTGTACTTCTTCCTGTGATATAATTTGCCATTTTCTGCTTCCCCCTTTCCACACCTCCTATTACATTCCCTTCTCATACTTAAATCATATTTTTGACATGACATCATTTACTTTATTCCCGTTCCCTCTACATGTATCCCTTTTATCATAATAGCTGCACAGTTCTCAAGATTAACAGGTATCATCTTCCCTTATAGGGAGGTAAACAGATTGCCCTAATTGAGTTGCAAGTTTTTGTTTTTTCCCCTCTGTTTACCTTTTTATGATTCTCTGGAGACCTGCATTTGAAGATCAAATTGTCTATTGAGTTCTGGTGTTTTGGTCAGGAAGCTCTGGAAATCCCTTATTTCGTTGAATGACTTTCTCCTTGCCTGAAATGTTATGCTGAACTTTGCTGGGTAGTTGATCCTTGGTTGGAGTCCCAACTCCTTTGCCTTACGGAATATTGGGTTCCAATTCTTTCGATCTTTTAATGTAGAAGCTGCAAGGTCCTGTGTGATCCTGACTGTGTGACCTTGATATTTAAATTGTTTCCTTCTGGCTGCTTGTAGTATTTTCTCCTTCACTTGATAGCTCTGGAATTTGGCAACTATATTTCTTGGGGTTTTGAGTTTGGGATCCCTTTCCGGTGGGGAACGGTGGATTCTTTCGATGACTATTTTGCCCTCTGAGTCTAGTACTTCTGGGCAGTTTTCCTTGATGATTTCCTGGAAGATATTGTCCAGACTCTTTTCTTCATCATGGGTTTCTGGCAGGCCAATAATTCTTAGATTTTCTCTCCTGGATCTATTTTCCAGGTCAGTTGTTTTTCCAATTAAATATTTTAGATTTTCTTCTATCTTTTCATTCTTTAGATTTTGTTTGACTGATTCTTGTTGCCTCATTGAGTCATTAGTTTCTACTTGCCCAATTCTAATCTTGATCGTATTGTTTTCTTCAGTTAGCTTTCGCATCTCCTTTTCCATCTGGCCAATTTTTCCCTTTAAGGAGCTATTTTCTCCATTTAATTTTTGTACTTCTTTTTCCATTCGACCAATTTTCCCAGTTAGGTTTTGGGTTTCCTTTTCCATCTGATCAATTTTCCCTATTAGGTTTTGAGTTTCCTTTTCCGTTTGATTAACTCTTCCTTTTAGGGAATTATTCTCTCCAGTTAATTTTTGAACTTCCTTTTCCATTTCTTCAATTTTCTTTTTCAGATTGATGTTCTCATCAGTGAATTCTTTTTTTATAGTTTTAAAATCATTGGCCAGTTTTTCTTTTATATCCTTCTTCAGACGTTCCAGGTAATCTAGTTGTGCTTGCGAGAAATTCATAGTCCCATCTGAGGTTTCAGATGGAAGTACAGTCTCAGCTCTGACCTCTTTGGTGTTTGTGTTTTGGTCCTTATCCCCATAGAAAGATTCTATGGTTTTTTCACTTTTCGTCTGCTTTTTCCGATTCATGATGTTGGCTGAGTGTTGTAGCTTTTGGTTCTTTCAGTCAGAAGATACAGATCTTTTACGTTGAGTTGATGTTTGTCTAGGCTAAAAGCAGGCTTTTTTTTTTGTTGTTGTTGTTGTTGTTGTTTCCCAGATCAACCCTGGGGTTAGCTTGATAGGTGTGTGGGAGGTGTGGTCTGGTCTCAGGATATCTCCTCAGCTGGCCTGAGGCAAAGGCAAGGTCCGGGGGATGGTGATCCCAGCTTCCCTATTGTCTTCCCTTTCCCCTGGAGGGCTGGGGCACGCCTAGAGGCTAATGCGTGTTCCCGCCCCTCCTGGGGCTCGTCTCCCGGGCTGCGGCTTGCTTGGGTCTCAGTGCGAATTTTCTCTGCCCTGGGTCGTCTGTCCCTCCAGATAGCCTCCACCACGGTGGGAAGAATCCCCCTTTGCCACTTTTCCAGCCTCTGGTGTTATGAGACCACCCGCCCCCTTCTGCTGTTCCCACTGGTCCAGGATTAATCTGGGGAAGAATTTTATGGTTCCCTCACGGTCATGGGGGGGAGGGGAGAGCACTTACTGATCACTCCGGCATCCCAGCTCCTGGATGTTCAAGTAGTGACCCACTGAAGTCCCGTCTTTAGGCTGAAGATTTCAAAGGCTGTTGCGCTGATATCGTTGGCTCGGCCTGGCTTATCTCCTGCTCCGCTGGTCTCGCCCGCCACTCTCGGGCCCCTCGGGTCGCCTCCGCCCTGCCGCGCCGCCCGCGCTCTGCTGTGCGCCAGGGTCTTACCCCCGCGGAACAGATCCCTCCCATGGACCTTCCAGTCCAGCCTGGGCTCCGAATCTGTCAAAGTCCGTCTCCCACTGGATTCTACACCTCCAAAGTCTGGTCAGACTCTCCCCCCAGAGATATCCAAAGGAGTTTTTCCAGGAGCTTAGGTGAGTCGTTGCTTTCACTCCGCCATCTTGGCTCCGCCTCCATCATTTATTTTTAAAAAGAAATTATTAAGGAACACTTCCCTGATGTTCTGGAGCCAGAGGGTAAAACAGAAATTGGAGAGTCCACCAATCATTTCCTGAAAGAGATCCACAAAGGAAAATTCCTAGGAATATCATAGCCAAAACGTATAGTTCTCAGGTCAAGGAGAAAATATTGCAAACATCCAGAAAGAAATAATTCAAGTATTGTGGAAACATAATCAGGACAATAATATTTGGCAGCTTCTTCATTCGGGATCCAAGGGCTTGGAATATGATATTCTGGAAGGCAAAGGAACAAGGATTAAAACCAAGAATCACTTACCCAACAAAACTGAGTGAATCAATGAAGGGGAAAAATTGACATTCAATGATGTAGAAGAATTTAATGCATTCTTGAGAAAAAATGAGAGCTAAATGCAAAAATTTACTTTCAAATATAAGACTCAAGAAAAACATGAAAAGGTAAACAGGAAAGAGAAATCATGAGGGAGTTATTAAAGTTGAACTGTTTACATTTCTACATGGAAAGTTGATATTTGTAGCTCATGAGACCTTTTCAGCCTTAGGGTTTTTTGGGGGAATACATACACATATATATGTATATGTACATATATATGTACACATATGCATATGTATATATGTACATGTACATACATACACACACATATATGTATATATAAACAGAGGGCACAGGGTGAGATGAATAGGAAGAGATGATATCTAAAAAATAAAATTAAGGAATGAGAGAGAGAAATGTATTGGGAGAAGGAGAAAGGGAGAGGTAGAATAGAGTAAATTATCTCAAATAAAAGAGGCAAGAAAAAGCTTTTATAGTGGAGGGAAAGTGGGGAAAGGTGAGAGGGAATGATGAACCTTGCTCTCATTTGATTTGGCTTAAGGAGGCAATAACATACACACTCAATTGGATATGGAAATTTATCTTATCCTACAGGAAAGTAGTGGGGAAGGAGATAAGAGAGGGGAGAAGGATGGAGGGGATGGCAGATTTGTGGAGGGAGTAATCAGAAGCACATACTTTTGAAGAGGGACAAGGTCAAGAGGGAGAATTGAATAAAAGGAATGGTGGGGTAAGATGGAGGGAAATATAATCTTTTGCAACATGACTATTATGGAGGTGTTTTGCATGACTACACATGTATAACCTATATAGATTGCTTGCCTTCTCAAGGGGGGCAGGTGGGGAGAGAGGAAGGAAGATAATTTGAAACTGAAAGTTTTAAAAATGAATGTTAAAAATTGTTTTCATATGTAACTGAGAAATAAGGTACACAGGCAATGAGGTATAGAAATCTATCTTACCGTACAGGGAAATAGAAGGGAAAGGGGATAAAAGAACGAAGTTGGGGAGATAGAAGGGAGGGAAAATTGGGGGAAAGGGAAATCAGAATGCATGTTATCCTGGGGTGGGAGGGAGAAATGGGGTGAAAATTTGGAACTCAGTGTTGAAAACTGAAAAATAAATATAATTTTAAAAAATCTTTCAAAATACTACTTGGACATTGCCTAATTCCCTGAGTCCTTAGTGCTAAGTATATCACATAGTCCTTGCTATAAATCTATGGGTTCTTCAGCTAGGTTTCAAATACTACCTGGTTAAAAATACTCCTGGGATTTCTGTTAGAGAACATGTAATCAGAAGGTATTGTCTTACTCTACCAACATCTGGTATCACTTCCTGTCAAAGATTAAGTTCTTTATCCTTCTGTTCTTTGGCTGCAGATATTTTCAATGAGCCATGGTCTTCAAGATGCCAAAAAATAAGAAATCTACATATTGGGTTTCAGACCAGATTTCTAATTGTGATCATATGACGTAGACCTGGAAGGGAGTTTGAGGTCACCTGGTTCAGCCTCCCCATTTCACAAATGAAGAAATTGAAGTCCATAGACATCAAGAGATTTGTCCAGTGTCACATAGTAGTAAGGGAACCTTGGTTTTCTGACATCAATTCCAATGTTTCTTCTATGAGATCACATTGCTTAAAAGTCATGCAATCTAACGGGAACTAAATCTGAAGCAATAAGCCAATATTCCTTTATACTTCTCTTGTGCATACAAAACTTGACTTTGTATTAGTTATTGGAGTGTCTTAGCTCTGTCACTGTCCTGTAAACTTCATGAAGTCAGTGTGACTTAATTCTATTAAAATATTTTATCCTATTGAGAATAAATATTGGTCTGAAAATCTGGAGACCTCTTTTCTAGTTCCAACTGTCCTGATGTTTTATGTGACCATAGGAAAATCCTTTCACCTCTCTGGGTCTTGTTTTTTCCAGTTATAAAATCAGAGTTGGATAATCAGGGCTGGATAATCTCTAAGGTCCCTTCCATCTCTAAATCCTTTACTATATTTCTGAGTTCTCTTACTGCTCCAAAATTTCATGGTCTGTGTGCTAGGATACTTTTTCATATTCTAACAGGTTGTGATTCTACAATAACAAGTTATATGTCTGTGTTAACTCCCCAAATACTTAATATAAGGTCCTGCACCTAGTAGACAGGCTCTCTCTCTCTGTCTCTCTCTGTCTCTCTCTCTGTCTGTCTCTCTCTCCTTCTCAAGAGTCCATTTTGTTTTTGACCAGTGCCACCCTTTTATCACCTTCCTCTTTCTATTATCCCTTTGCTGTCCTTCTTTGATACTATCAGTCATGAGAGCTTGTAGAAAATTATGGGGACATTTTTTGCCTGGAGAATTTCATCAGTATTGTAAATTAGTTTCAGGATGATGTACTGTCATGGATTCTGGATAATGGACAGTACACTCATGCTTTCTTAGCCACCAATGGAGGGAAGCAAAGCTTGTGCTGGCTCCCATCCTAGCACAATGTTGTCTGAGATGTTAGATGCTTTCAATGAGAATGAAAATGGCATCAAGCTCAGCTGCTGCACTGATGGTAAATTATTTAACTTTAAAAGGATACAAGCTATAACTAAAGTGGAAGGAGAATTGGTGAGTGACTTTTTGTTTGTAGATGGCTATTCACTCACTACAGCCTCCGAGGCTGAGATATGACAAAGTATGTCTGCTGTTTGTGCTAATTTTGGCCTAACCAACAGAGATTCTCCAGCAGCTAGCACGATGCCATCTATATATGGAACCATAGCAAATGGAGAAATTTTGAATGCTGTGGATAAGTTCACCTACCTTGGCAGTATACTTTCCAGGGATGTCCACATTAATGCTGAGGTTGATGCACACATTGCCATAGCTAGCTCAGTGTTTGGGAGACTCCAAAGTAAAGTGTGGGAGAGAAGATGTATTAGAGTACCTAGCAAAGTGAAGATCTGTAAAACTGTTGTGCTGACCTCATTGTTATATGCCTGTGAAACCTGGACAGTTGATAGATACCATACCAGCTTACTGAATAGCTTCCGTTAGAAGTGTCTTAGGAAGATTCTGGAGATCACCTGGCAAGATAAGGTACCAGACACTGAAATCCTTCCTCAAGCTGAACTGCCAAGCATTCAAACTCTACTGCAGAAAGCCTAACTCCAATGGACTGGCCACGTTGTTCAAATGCCCAAAACACATTTGTCTAAAAGACTGATTTACAGAGAACTTACATAAGACAAACATTCACTTGGAGTTTGGCAGAAGTGATGTAAGGACTCCCTCAAGATCTCTCTGAAGACCTTTGGAATTGATTGTGAGTCAAGGGAAAAATAGAACCTCCATATCTACATCAAAGAAGGTGCTATGCTCTATGAGCAAAGAATTACAGTAGCTCAAATAAAACATGAAATGTTCAAATTTAGACATCTCCATTTCAAATGTTCAAATAGACGATTCGTGTGAAACCTGTGGTAGAGCCTTTCAAGTTCTTATTGGTCTGATCAGTCACAGACAGACACACTGTGTCAAAATAGTGATGTTATTCTTCGAGCATGAAGAGCAACAACCATATATATTCTTCCCTCTTTGAACAATTCTTATAGGAGTGAGGTTCAAATGTTGCCCATAAACATCCCCATACAGGAATATAATCAGTTTAACCTTATTGAGCCCCTTATGATTTCTCTTTTCTGTTTACCTTTTCATACTTCTCTTGAGTTTTGTGTTTGAATGTCAGAATTTCTATTCAGCTCTGGTCTTTTCATCAAGAATGCTTGAAAGTCCCTTTTTTCATTAAATTTCCATTTCCCCCCATCATTTTTATTCTGTAGATTATTCTTGGTTGTAATCCTGGTTCCTTTGCCTTACAATGAGGACTTTATCACCTCTGTGACAGCTCATTCCTCTTTTGGATTTATTATTTTTTTCCTTTTAGAAGTTGAAATCTGCCTCTCTACAACTTCTCTCACTCCCCTATGTTGTCCCTCATGGCTCCTAGTTCTGCCTTCAGGAGTAAAACAGATGAAGTATTAGACTTAGAGCTAGAAGGTACCTCACAAGCCATTCAGTCCAACCCTCATTTTACAGATGAGGAAACTGAGACCTAGGGAGATTGACTGACACACACAGTCATACTGATAGCATCAGATGTGGGAAATTTTAGTGCTGTGAGGTCCTGATGTGGGAGGAAGTGTGGTAATAGTAACAACAACAATAACAACAATAGAAGTAATAACTAGCATTTGTACAGTGCTTTAAAGTTTGCAAAGCACTTTACAAATATATATGTGTATATACTTTTATATGCACATATAGATTTCAAATTTTACACATGTGGAAATTGAGAGAGTTAGAGGATAAGTAACCTTTCCCAGGTTACCCAACTAGTAAATGTCTGTGGCTAGATTTGAATCTAGGCCTTACTGACCCCAGGTTTAATGATCTATCCAGTGGCCACCCACTTGGAAAGTTCATTGACTCAGGTGTCAAAGGACCTGGGTTCAAATGCTTCAATGGACACTTACTACCTGGATGTGTTTGTGCAAGTCTCTTTACTTCCCTGGACCATTTCCTTCCCTGTGAACCTGATGTCTTCTAAGGTCTCTTTCAGTTCTGAATCTATAACCCTATGAATTCTCTTTATCAATCATTGCAAATTGGCAAATGCTGTTTGACTTAGAGATTGCCTCAGAACACTGAGAGGTTAAGGAACTTGGCCTGGGTCACACAGTCAGTCGATGTCTTGGGTGAGATTTGAAAATTGGTCTTACTGACTATGAGGCTGGCTATCTATCCATTCTTCTGTTAATGTTAAACAAACAAACAAAGACTTTTTTTTCATTTATTTAGAATTTCACATAAGGCATTCAGTGGAAGGAAGCCTTCATGATTACTTTTTGTCCCATTGAAGCAAAAATTTTTTATGATTGACAAATAATCAGTACATTGATCTGTGTGCCTTCTAGTCAAATTTTCAGCTATGAGGATGGAATCACCCATAGATATTTGTTTTCTTTGCAAATGTCTGCTTATTCCCTTTTCATTTTTTTCATTAAGGATGCTCTCAATACATGTATAGATTATCTTTGTAAATATTTTGTATATTTATAATCAATCCTGAAGCAAGATAACCAGCTAACAACTGGCATAAGGGTCAGTAATTGTTCATCCTTTAACTATTTGAAACAAAGAATAAAAAAAATTACCAAGTTAGAATCAAGGATCAAGGTGAGAAGATGGCATGTGCACTTAAAGCAACCTGATCTATTAAACCAAGCTATTGATGATGAAAAACGAGAATTAGAAAAAAGGCAAAGATGTTGACCTTGACTGTTATGGTTTCTTGACAAAAGTTTAAGCAATGAAATGAAATAGCCTTCCATTTGGTCTCTAGTGTCTCCTTTCTCTATTTTATCCTGCCTAAGAGATTTTTCTAAAGAAGAGGTCTAATAACATCAGCTCCCTCTTTAATAAACTCCAGACATTCCCTATGGACACTAGGATAAAATATTATCTTATCATTTTTAATGTCT
The DNA here is from genome assembly GCF_028372415.1 of Notamacropus eugenii. Classification (NCBI taxonomy): domain Eukaryota; kingdom Metazoa; phylum Chordata; class Mammalia; order Diprotodontia; family Macropodidae; genus Notamacropus; species Notamacropus eugenii. Next base: position 410,429,545 of record NC_092872.1, read on the forward strand.
GTTTTCAGTTTATTTAATAATGAAATTACTTGTTAGTGCAGTAGTACTGTGTAGTAGTAAATGAATTATAAATGAGTATATACAAATTGACATCTACTAGAGATGTCTACTCAACATTGTTTTCACTGATGGTTGCTTGTTAGTTTCTTGGATACTACTCTCCTAAACATGTCTAAAACCAAAGTAATTTTCCTTTTCCTCAGAGAGAAGATTTTTCCTCCAGATTCTCAATTTCTTGTCATTATTCCTATAATCATATTATAGAATGTAAGAATTGGAAGGGGCCTTAGAATATGAAATGCAAGAAGGTTCAATGTTAGCACTCAAAGAGACCTTTCTATGTTTGCTGCTTATAGTTTCCTCAGCGGCAGTATGAATGATCTCTGAAGTCATGGATATTTTTCTTTCCCTCACTTCCACTGCTAGAAAATAATCAAACTTTGATGATCCTTTTTCTCTTCCATTCATTCTTTTATATTTTATATTTGTGTTTTGATCCAGCCTATACCCAGAGCCTCAATCCCTTTCCCCTGGATTATTGTACTGTTGTATAGTTCTAATGGTCAGGAAGTTTCTTTGTTTATTTCACAAAAAAATCCTCCAAATCTTAAGGCAGTTTTTTAATAATTTTAAATAATACATTTAAGACTACATTAAGATTTTTGGGACACATTGTATTTAGTTGACTATGGCCTCCCCAGAACTTTCGCCTACTGATTCTAATTCTGACTTATGAGGCTCTGCAGAATAAGTCCAATTCTTCTTCAGTGTGTCAGTTCTTCCAATAATTAAAGATAACTCTTATGTGTCCTTCAGTTTTGTCTTCATTACTCCCACGACATGACTTATAGACCCACTCACTAGTCAGTGTAGCTTGTAAAAATGATTCCCTGAGCTGATCATGGTATTTCAGATGGGTTCTAAGGTAGAGGTTAGTGGGACTTTAAAATGAATGGATTAGATGATCTCTAAAATTGCTTCCAGCTCTAATTCTATGGTTTTGTGATTCCATGATCCTATGAATTCCCTCAATTTGGACAATTTTTGAGATTGACATTAGCCTTTTTTGGGTTTAGAGATGCTTAAAATTGAAGAGTATAGCATTGGATTTGTGTTGGTGGTCAGTGCTGACTTTTTAGACTTCCTGTATGATGATGTTTTTCCTCAATTCTTCCTTGTTTCATGTTCCTAAAGATATGCTTTTTCCACTTTTGCCTGAAAAGTGTGTTGTTATTGTAGCTTGACATATTCAATGAAAAACTGTATACAGATACTGTTTCTAGGAGAATGTCCAGCCAAGCATTTTCCAAAATCATTCTCTATTGCCTATAGGAAAATTTCTGTAATAAAAGCTATTTGTCTTGATGACCCTGGTTATTTAATCACTCAGAAAAACATGAATCTTAACTAAACTTCTATCACTCTGTCAAAGCTAACTTAAGGGCTCATAGATATTGAACTATGGACAGGAGGTCCATTTTCTTCCCACCTGCCATGTTTATCAAGATTCTATACCCCAGGTTATATGTTCTGACCTGTATGATACATAGTATTTTTTTCACACACACACACACACACACACACACACACACACACTCACACATACTTTTGAGCTCCTCAAGTCTATAGCTACCAGAACTATAACATGCATCTCATGATGGGATTTTTGCCCTAGGGTACTGAATAAAGAGGGTGTTGAAATTCCTTTGTATGTAAGAACAACTTAGCTTAGCACCTAACGTAAAAATAACTAGTTAAAAACAAGAGCCAACCAGATAGAAAGCTAGAGTGAACTCCTTCCCATTCCATCCTAGCTTCTTCCTTCCCCTTCCTCTTGGATGGAGAAGACCCTCCAAACATTGGTCTCTTTCTTCCTTCCATCTAGTAACATCCTGGCACCCACTTGACTGATAGGAATATTCTCCTATTCAATTCTATTCTAGTTGGCATATAGTCAAGTCAACAAGCATTTATTAAACAACTACTCTGTGCCAAGTACTATGCTAAGAGCTAGGGGGATTAAAAAAAAGCACAAACCATCCTGGTCTCAAGGAGCTTAGAGTCCAGATGTGGGGAGATAACATGCTGTTAACTATTCACAAACATGATATGTACAGGCTAATTTGGTGATAGTCTTGGAAAGAAGGTATTAAGTTAAAAGAAGGCTAGGAAAGACTTCTTGCAGAATGTGGACAGGTAGAAAATAAGCTTTTACATGGCACCTACTATGTACAAGGTACTGTGCTAAATACTTTTTTTTTAGGCAACAGTTTTATTTAATAAAACATTAGTCCATATTCAAACATTTCTAGCTTGGAGAGAAAAATGTCCAAACTAGCACATCTGCCCTGTCTGGTCCCTCCCCTCCATGACTTCCCACACAACTCTTTGCCTGCATGAGGATTATTTCAGGTAACATTTGTAGGAATCTTGAATAAGGAAAGATATCTTACAATACAGCCTAGATTAAACATTACAGAATTGAGCCACCAAATTGGTATTCCATTGCTCCAGGATTACTCACTTCCCCTAGGGTGTTGTTCAGTGGTATCTGACTCTTCTTGACCCCATTGGGGATTTCTTTTTTTTTGAAATATTTATTTTTAACACAGTTTATAACAGATAAAGCAATTCCAACTTTTGGACAGGTGATAATTCTATTTAAAGCATTTACAATATGGACCACAAAAGAAATTTTTTTTTTAAATGTTAACCAACTGAGACACAAATAATATTTACGTTGCTAACTTCACAAGCTCTTGACCTAATTGTCTCCACAGTATTACTAAGAATTAAAGGACCCTAACTTATTGTTGTTGGTCTAAAGTCCTATGCCTAATAGCTTAATTTTAGACAACCTCGGATGTTCCCCTACCCATAATCTATAATTGAATAGATCTGGTATTAAGCTTATAAACCTTTTGACTATAGGAAATTACCACCAATAGTAAGGACATTGCAGGGATACAATATCTCCCCAACTTCATGTCAACCCCAGGAAGAATTAGATTATCCACTTGCATTCAGTCAGGCTTAAAGTCTTCCAGGTGTCAGTGGGGAAATTGAGTCAGGAGAATCCTACCTCAGCCCATGCTGAACAGCCACTCTCCCACCCTTCCCTTGAGATCCCCTTATGCAGTTCATACCAGCATCTCATCAGCTTACTGGCATCATGTATTGGAGGCTCAGATCGCCTTTCTTGCTACCCATACCTGGAGTTAGACTCAGAAGGACAGTCACTTAATAGTCCCACAGCATCTAAAAATGGCAAGTTCCAATAACCAGGTTTCACATATGTTTATAATTTTACTTTGGCTAAGGAACATCTTCTGAGGCAGGTCTTAAGTGGCTTACATGCCCTTCTATACATGTTCTAGTTTCTGATTAAATAGCAATCATAAAGTCAAATTTACCATTAAAACCTTGACTTTTCCATCAATGCCAAATTTTACCCAAGGTTACTTTCCTCTAGGAAATTTAAACTGAAATTCTTTTCTCCAAACTAAAGATGTCATTGATTTATTCTCAGTAATTAATTCAGTCAATTGTTTTAATACTAATTGCTTTTACCTCACTTTGTAACATGTCCAATTTTTCTCCCCATCACTCCCCTCCCCCTGCTTCCTAATACCTTGCCTTCTGATTACTCCTTCCCTCAATGTACGCTCCCCTCCATCACACCCCATCCTTCCCTTGTCCCTATCTTCTCTCTTTTCTTGCAGGGCAAGATAAATTTCCATACCCCTATCCCTGTAGTTCTTATTTCCCAACTATATGCAATAAAAATTCTCAACATTCATTTCTAATACTTTGAATCCCAACTTCTCTCCCACCCACTTCCCTCCCCAGCCCCACTGAGAAGGCAAGCAATTCAATACAGACTAAATATGTGTTGTTTTGCAAAAGACTTCCATAGCAATCATGTTGTGTAATACTAATTATATTGCCTTCTGACCTACCCTATCCACCCTTATTTCCACTCCCTACAATTAACCTTCTCCCTTCTTGAAAGTGTTTATTTCTGGTGACTCCCTTCTCTCATTTGCCCTCCCTTCTAACATTCCCCTTGCTCCACTTGTCGCCTCCTCTCCTACTTTCCTGTGGTGTATATAAGTTTTCATATCATATTTAGTGAGCATGTTATTCCCTCCTTCAGTCACATGTGGGGAGAGTAGCTTGATTTTTCTCCCTTTCCCCTTCTTCCTTATCTCCTCCACTGAATAAGATTTTTCTTATCTCTTTTATGAGTTTTAGCCTGCCCCATTCCATTACTCCCTTTCTCGACCCGGAATTTTCCTCCTTCACCCCTTAATTTTTATTTTATTTTATTTTATTCATTTATTTTTTGTGTGTGTGGATATCATCTCTTCTGATATAACATACCCTGTACTCTCTATCTATCTATGTGTATGTGTGTGTGTGTGTGTGTGTGTGTGTGTATGTGCAATCTCTCCTACTACCCAAATACTGAGAAAAGATTCAAGAATTAAAAATATTTTCTTTCCATGTAGTAATGTAAATAGTTCAGCTTTAGAGAGTCTTTTACGATTTTTCTTTTCTGTTTACCTTTTCATGCTTCTCTTGATTCTTCTCTTGGGAAGTCAAATTTTTAAATACAGATCTGGTCTTTTCCTCAACATGAAACCTTGAAATTCGACTATATCACTGAATGGCCATTTTTTCCCTTGAAGTATTATATTCAGGTTTGCTGGGTAGGTGATTCTTGGCTTCAATCCCAGTTCCTCTGATTTCTGAAATATCTCACTCCAAGCCCTTTGATCGCTTAATATTGAAGCTGCCAGATCCTGTGTTATCCTGATTGTATTTCCACAGTACTCAAATTGTTTCTTTCTAGCTGCTTGCAGTATTTTCTCCTTGAGCTGGGAACTCTGAAATTTGGCCACAATATTCCTAGGAGTTTCTCTGTTCAGGTTTCTTTCAGGAGATGATCAATGATTTCTTTCAATATCCATTTTGCCGTCTGATTCTATAACATCAGGGCAGTTTTCCTTGATAATTTCATGGAAGATAATGTCTAGGCTCTCTTTTTGATCATGGCTTTCAGGTAGTCCAATAATTTTTAAATTATTTCTCCTGGATCTATTTTCCAAGTCAGTTGTTTTTCCAATGAGTTGTTGCACCTTATCTTCTATTTTTTCAAATTTTTGGTTTTGTTTACTAACTTCTTGGTTTAAGTCATAGTCATTCATTTCCCTGAACTCAATTCTCTCTTTCAACGAATTATTTTGTTCAGTGAGCTTTTGAACCTTCTCCTCCATTTGGCTAATTCTGCTTTTTAAAACCTTCTTCTCCTCGTTGGCTTTTTGGACCACTTTTTCGAATTGAATTAGCCTCTTTTTAAAGCTGTTATTTTCCTCGCATCTTTTTGGTTCTCCTTTAGTAAGCTACTAACTTGTTTTTAAGGTCTTCTATTGCCTGAGCCCATTTTAAGTTCCCTTTGGAGGCAGAGGCCTTGAGTTCCTCTGACAGTTTGCCTTGTTCTTCCTCATCTGAAGGGATGGGGGTGAGACACCTGTTCCCCAAGAAAGTAACCTTCTATGGTCTTAGTTTTATTCCCTTTTTTTGGGCATTCTCCCAGCCAGTTACTTGACTTCTCAGTTGCCTCTCCACACCCACCTTGCATCCAGTTCTGTCCAGCTAGTGCTTGGAGGCTGAGATTCAAATGCTGCTCCCAAGCCTTAGGGCTTTTTGTTGGGGGTGGAGCTGCTATTCAGTGTGAGATTAAGTTCAGCTGCTCAGGTGGGGGCAGGGACACCATACAGGGCTTAGTTCCCTCAGGAGGGTTACCAGGAGACCTTCAATGGATGCGGGCTACTGCCTGCTTTGGGAGCCCCTGTCCACCTCCGCTTCTGCTGCTGTCTCCTGAGGGGGCCTGAGTTATGGGGTCACCCCACTCTCCTCTCGGTCAGCCAAAAAGACCCTCTCACTGACCTTTGGTGCCTGTGAGTTGAGGTACTTGCACTGCTGCTGGAGATTCCATCCCTGAAGCCGGCTTGGATCTACTCCTGTCAGTGTCGCGTGGCCAAGGCAGGGCTGGGCTCTGCTCCATATCTGGTGCACACCAGACCTTTCCCATTGCTTTTTCAGGTCTCTCTGGAACAGAAATATCCTCCGCTCCATTGTTCTGTGGCTTCTGCTGCTCTAGAATTTGTTGAGAGTTCTTCTTTACAAGTATTTTATGGGCTGTAGGGTAAGATCTAAGCATATTTATATCTTTCTACTTCACCATTTTGGATCCTCTAAATACTTTTTATTTTTTATTTTTTTCAGTGTCATTAAAAGTTTGGTTGGTATTTGTTGTTGTCTTTCATTCTTGAAGAGGACCAAAATGACATCACTATGGTAAAGTCAAGTTTCAGTGTGTGTGACTGTGGCTGATCAGACCAACATGAGCTCAGAATGCTCTACTTCATACTGGGCACAAATAGTCCATGTGAACACTTTTTGTGGCTACTCTAAATTTTCACACCCTACCTTTCCTTTGAACTGTTTCAGTTCTGCTTTGCTCACAGAGCACAGCACCTTCTCTGATGTGGGCACATCATGCTGAGCGGTCCTATGCTATGTCTCCCATGTCACACAATCAATTTCAAAGTTCTTGAGAGAGAACTTGAGAATGTCCTTTTATCACTTCTTCTGGCCACCATGTAATCACTTGCCCTGTATGAATTCTCCATAAAATAGTCTGTTTTGGAAAGCATATGTTTTGCATTTGAACAACATGGACAGCCCATCAGAGTTGTGCTCTGTGAACCATAGTTTTGGAGTGCTTGGCAGTTTAGTTTGAGTATGGACTTCAGTGTCTGCTATGTTATTCTGCCAGATGTTCTTCAGAATCTTCCTAAGACAATTCAAATGGAAGTGATTCAGTTTCCTGGCATAGCACTGGTAGACTGTCCAGGTTTCATAGTCATACAACAATGAGGTCAGCACAGCAGCTCCGTAGACCTTCACTTTGCTAGGTACTCTAATACATCTTCTCTCCCACACTTTACTTTGGAGCCTCCCAAACACTGAGCTAGCTATGGCAATGGGTGCATCAACCTCATTATCAATGTGTACATCCCTGGAAAGTACACTACCAAGGTTAGTGAACGTATCCACAGCATTCAAAACTTCTTCATTTGCTGTAAGTGATGGTTCCACATATGGATGGTGTGATGGTGGCTGATGGAGCACCTGTGTTTTCTTGGTGTTAATTATTAGGCCAAAATTTGCACAGGCAGCAGAGAATTGATCCATACTTTGTTTCATCTCAGCTTCAGAGGCTGTATTGAGTGCACAATCATCTGCAAACAGAAAATCATGCACCAACACTTCTTCCACTTTGGTCTTGGCTTGTAACCTTTCCAATTTGAAGAATTTGCCATCAGTGTGATAGCTGGCCTTGATGCCATGCTCATCCTTATTGAAAGAAAGCATTTGACAACATGACTGAAAATATCTTGCTATACTACATTAAAAGTTTAATGAGATGGAGTTTACTGGAAGTACTACAGCTGATCTAGAAGACTGAAGCATTTCTTTTATGTTTTATTTAAAAAGTTCTTGATTTCTTAGCTTCTCAAAGAAGCTTCCCTTCAAAATAAAGTCTGTTCTTAGTCTACATTATTTCTATAACCAGTAAATTATTGAAAAATGTATTTATTTTCAGTTTTCAACATTCACTTACATAAAATTTTGAATTTCAAATTTTCTGCCCATTTCCCCTCTCCCCCTACACCAGGACAGTGTATATTATGATAACCCTTTCCTCCAATTTGCCATCCCTTCTACTTCCTCCCTCCCCCTTATCCTCTTCCCTTCTATTTTCCTGTAGGGAAAGATAGATTTCTATACCTCATTGCCTATACATCTTATTTCCTAGTTGCATGAAAAAAAAAACAATTTTTAACATTCATTTTTAAAGCTTTGAGTTCCACATTCTCTCCCTTCCCCCCTCCCCATCCACCCTCACTGAGAAGGCAAGCAATTCAGTATAGGTTATACATGTGTCGTCATGCAAATAACTAAAATAATCATGTCAAAGACTAACTACATTTCCTTCTATCCTGCCCAGACCTCCATTTATTCTATTCTTTCCTTTACCCTGTCCCTCTGCCAAAGGGTTTGTTTATGATTATACCTTCCCCCAATCTGCCATCCCTTCTATTATCCCCCCTGCTTTCATGTAGGGTAAAGTAAACTTCTGTATCCAACTGAGTGTGTACGTTATTCCCTCCTGAAGCCAAACCCAATGAAAGGAAGGCTCATGTATCCCCTCTTACCTTCCCCTTCTTTCTCTCCACTGTAAAACTCTTTCTTGCCTCTTTTATGTAAGATAATTTACTGCATTGTACCTCTCTCCCTTTCTCTTTCTCCTAGTGCATGCCTTCCAACACTTTTCTTTTTTAGATATCATCCCTTCATATTCAACTCATCCTGTGTTCTCTCTCTCTATGCAAAATATATTTACATGCATATACATACACATACACACATATAATATGTTCCCTCCAACTATCATAATGTTGAGAAAGGTGTCATGAGTTACAAGTACTTTTCATGTAGGAATGTAAACAGTTCAACTTTAATAAATCCCTTATGTTTTCTCTTTCCTGTTTACCTTTTCATGCTTCTCTTGATTCTTATATTTGAAAGTGAAATTTTTTATTCAGCTCTGGTCTTTTCAACAAGAATTCTGGGATGTCCTTGATTTCACTGAAGTTCCATTTTTTCCCCTGAAGTATTACACTCAATTTTTCTTGGTAGGTGATTCTTGGTTTTAATTCTATCTCCTTTGACCTCTGAAATATCATATTCCAAGCCCTTTAATCCCTTAGTGTAAAAGCTGTTAAATCCTGTGTTATGCTGATTGTATTTCCACAATACTTAAATTGTTTCTTTCTGTCTGCTTGTAATATATTCTCTGTGATCTGGAAACTGACTACAATATTCCTAGAAGTTTTCCTTTTGGGATCTCTTTCAGGAGGTGATTGGTGAATTCTTTTCATTTCTATTTTGCCCTCTGGTTCTAGAATATCAGGGCAGTTTTCCTTGATAATTTCTTGGAAGATGATGTCTAGGCTCTTTCTTTTGATCATGGTTTTCAGGTATACTTGCCTTTCATGATTTTCTTGCATTGCTCTCATTTCTTTTCCCAATTTTCCCTTCATCTCACTTGATTTTCAAAATCCTTTTTGAGCTCTTACATGACCTGAGACCATTGCATATTTATTTTGATGGTTTTGAATGCCAAAGCCTTGACATTTATGTCTTCCTCTTATGGCATGCTTTATTCTTCCTCACCTGAAAGGATGGAAGAAAATACCTGTTCACCAAGAAAGTAACCTTCTATGGTCTTATTTTTTCCCCTTTTTGGGGCATTTTTCCTGCCAGTTACTTGACTTTTGAGTCCTTTGTCAAGTGGAGGGTATACTTTAGGGACCTGTAAGTTCTCAGCTCCTCCAAGGTGTCACAATCAAGGTAGAAGTGTTTACTCCTCTCCTGGGCTGTGCTCTGGTATCTGAGCATGATTGCTTCTCCAGAACCTCCACCAGCTCCACCACACCAGTGCTCCTCCTCACCCCAGGACCACCACTCAGGACTGAGACCCAGATTGGCTGCTCAATTTTCTCAGGGTATTTAGGCTGAGGGCTCCAAAATGAATGCTGCTGCCACAGTGGCTACTCTCACTCTTGGGCTAGGGCTGGGGCCTGATTGGTTTCCTTTCTCACCAGGTGAAAAAGCTTTATTACTGACTTTTGAAGCTTTCTTTGGCTTTTGTGAGTTGACAAATCTGGGAACCTGGAGCTGCTAACCATGATTCTGTGCACTGAAGCCTGCTCCAGTCCTGTCCCTGCCACACCACATGGTCAATGTTGGGCTGTGCTCTGCTCTGAGCCTGGTGCGATAGACCTTTCCTGTCAGCCTTTCAGACTGTTTTGGGCTGGAAATCTCTTTCACTCTGTTGTTTTGTGCCTTCTGCTGCTCTCGAATTTGTTGAGTTATTTTTTGCAAGTATTTTATGGGCTATGGGGGTAGAGCTAGAGCATACTACCTTCTACTCCACCATCATGGTTCCCTGGGCTCATTTTCTGACCATGGCTTTCAGGCAGTCCAATAATTTTTAAATTATCACTCCTGAATTCATTTTCCGAGTCAGTTGTTTTTCCAATGAGATGTTTCACATTGTCTACTATTTTTTCATTCTTTTGGTTTTGTTTTGTAATTTCTTGTTTTCTCATAAAGTCATTAGCTTTCTTCTCCTCCACTCTAATTTTTAAGGAATTATTTTCCTCTGAAAGCTTTTGGACTTCCTTTTCCATTTGGTTTATTCTGTTTTTTTAAGGTATTCTTCTCCTCATTGGCTTTTTGGATCTCTTTTTTCACTTGGGTTAGTCTTATTTTAAAGGTGTTATTTTCTTCAGCATTTTTTGGGTTTTTTTTTTTTAACAATCATTTTTCATGGTTTTCTTAGATCACTCTCATTTCTCTTCCCAAATTTTCCCCTACTTCTTTTGCTTGATTTTCAAAATCCTTTTTGAGCTCTTCCATGGCTTGGGACCAATTCATATTTTTCTTGGAGGCTTTGGATGGAGGAGCTTTAATTTTGTTGTCTTCTTCTGGTTGTTTGTTTTGATATCCCTTGTCACCAATGAGGTAAGAAAATATCTCTTCACTGAGAAAGTAAGAATTTATATTCTGTTTCTTTTCCCTTGTTTGCTCATTTTTCCCAGTCAGTTACTTGACTTTTGAACTCCTTTTTTAGTGGAGGACTCTGGAAGCAGCAGTGGCTGCCACTGCCCTGGGGATGATGACTGGATCACGCTCCCCTGTCAGCCAGGTAAAAGACCACTTCCATTGACCTTTGAAGCTCCTTTTTTGTCTTCTGTAGGTTGAGAAGTCTGGAAACTTTAGCAGCCACCAGTGATTCAATCCCTTAAGTTCTGATCTAGTTCTTTCTGTGGCTGTTCCCAGCTCAGTGTGACAGACCCTTCCTGTCAACCTTCCAGATTGTCTTGGATTCAAATCTGCTTCGTTCTATCATTGTGTGGCTTCTACAGCTCCAGAATTTGTTCAGAGTAATTTTTTATAGATTTTTGATGGGTTTGGGGGGGAGAGCTCTAGCAGGTCCCTGCTTCTACTCTGCTATCTTCTAAACACTATTAAAAAAACCCAAACATTTCTCATTATATTCTCACAACAACTCTGTCAAGTATTTGCTATTATTACTCTCATTTTACAGCTGAGGAAACAGAGACAGAACTTAAGTGACTTGCCCAGGGTAACACAGGTAATATGTATCTGAGGTCTGATTTGAACTCAGGTCTTCTTGAATCCAGGTCGAGTCATCTTTTCACTGCACCACCAGACTCTTTCACTGAGACTTCAAGGAAACCAAGGAATCCAGGTGATAGAGATGAAGAGGAAGAACATCCCTGGCATGAGTGATAGTCAATGAAAGTGCTCAGAAAGGGATATGGAGTGACTTGTTCCAAGAATGTCAAGGGTCCAGTGCCACTGGATTGCACAGTATGATTGCACAGAATTTCACAGTATACCCACAGTATGGGTGGGGGTGAGGAGAAAAGTATAAGATTGGAAACATGGGAAGGGGCAGGGTGATGGAGGGCTTTGGAATTGAAATAGAAGATTTTTTATTTGATCCTAGAAAGAGTCATTGATATTACTTCAGTGTTTGGTAGGGGATGAAGGGGACAAGTAAGAGGGGAGAAGAGTTGATATCAAGACCTGTGCTTTATGAAGATCAAGTAGAAGTAAATTAGTCTCAACAGACAATGAGCAACCCATACTACATTTCTAGTCAATTCATCTAAGCATTAAGTCCTATTTTTTACATTTCCAGTTACCTATAATGTGCAACCCTAATGTTCTACTTCTGCAGAGGGAAACCAATACAGGGAGAGCAGCTGCTCTAGATGACCTTTGAAACTCCCAAAGCACAACCCCCCTCATCTTACCTCAGATAAGGAAAGAACAAACACAGAAAGGAACAAAATGATCTAGTTGTGCCTGGATAAGGCTGCCTGATTGAGTCTATGCTCCTTGTGAGGTCAGTAGTAGGAGAGTATGTGAGTGTCACTATTAGCCATGCATGGGAGAGTCAAAGCAGAGGTCAAACTTCCTGTCATCCAGGCTGAAACCTTGGGGCCATAACACAGCTAAAAGCAATAGCTTTAGAGTTGATCATCCTGGAAAGGCCCAAGCAATGAAGTGCCATATGCTTAGAGTCCCCAGACGTTTCCCAGGGAGGGCTGGGTGCATTTTCTCTGGGATGGTCTTTGTAGGTAGATTCACCTTGGTTATACTTGCAATACTTTCTTCTTATCCTGATGTCATTGAAGCTAGATGTTATTGAATTTCATGCTCTTATTTCACAAAATCTCCTTTTGTCTTTTCATTCCTTCTGTTAGATAAGCAACCTGCCCTCTATATATCCCTACCATGCAAAACTTGGAGTCTGAGGTAACTGCTTAGAAATCTCTTGGAAGGTTATTTAGCCTTGAGAAATTTTATGCCAAACTAGAATACTTTGTGAATAGAGAAAGATCTTTGTATCAGGAGACCATCATCCAAGGAGTTGTTCCATATAACTATCAAATGTTTCTAATTGATCTTCTCCCTAAACATAACAATGGGTGATTCAACTGATTCATTTTGATAACTTTATGCAACATGAATTAAAGGAAGGTTCTTATGTAGTGTGTTCCTAATTGTGATGTTAGAATTCAACTGTTGTAGCTCTATTGTCATTGGAGAAAATAGAAATTGTTTGCATATATTTTCCATTTTTTTTGTCTGTCTATTCCTAATTTCATCCACAATGCTCCTGGGTTAATCTGCTTTAATGTGTCTCTCATCACTACTAATCATAATACTAACAATCCTTCCTTAGCAGCTCCAAGTAATGAAAATTTTGGCCACAGCAATCTTAAAGCCATTCCTGAATATATGGAAGGTTCATGTTGTGTTAGCAGATGTATATAATCTATACTGATCAAATAACAAATTTTTTGAAATGTTGAAGTCATAATCCTATGTATTTATAATAAAACACTGTACTTTTAAACAACTTTGACTCCAGTGCAATCATGACTTTGTCACCTTGCTAGATCAGAACGACTTAGAGAGGGGAAGCAGTTAATAAAAGGCCGGTGCTACACTTCACTGAAATATTGGAATGGATTATAAATCAAGCCCCAAATGGATGGTCCTATTTTTCATAATAGAAATAGTTTAGGACACATGAGTTGATTCCAAATTATTATAAGGAAGCATAACAATATTCCTATGAAAAACATTGACTAGCCTTTGAATTTTAAAGCATTTTGAAACTAAACAAGCATTTTAAAAACTAAACAAAACAAAGACACCAAACAGGCAGATACTTTCATAAGGTTTTTTGTTTTATTTTTACAAATAAGATCAGAACTGAGTCTGATTCCTGAATCAGACACTTAGCAACTGTGTGAATTGACTTGCAAGTCACTTGATGTCTTAGGCTCAGTTTTCTCATCTGTAAATACAGATGGTAAAAATAGCACCGATGTCTCAGAATTGTTATGAAGTTCAAATATAAAGTGCTTTGCAAGCCTTGAAAATGTAACATAAATCTTAGTTTTGATGGTAATGATAAGGACAGTGACCATGATTATGACTTGAATGAACTGTCATCTGTATCATCAGAGAGAGTTCTTAATGCCCATGAGAAACTAGATATAGTGAAATATTAAGGTATTATTGGCAAGATTTTGTGTGGCATGCTGTGGAGTGTATCTAGTAGCTTTCCTTCAATACTTCAAGGATGCATGATTTCATCAATGTGAGTGTTTCCTCATGGAATCAAGTTACAAAACCTCAGTGACTTATTCAATGCTTCTGTACGAACTATTCTAATTGAATAATATTCATCCCCTGGTGTTTAGCCTTCCATTGATGAGCCTCACCACACTTAACAAAACTTATCCTCAGATGATAGTTGCGCACTCTATTACTGTATCAGTACTTGTCACTTTCCAACTTGGTAGCACCTGTCTGAACTAGCATACAACTGATATAGCCCTGAGGATACAGAATCATTTCCAGTCCATTGTGAAGACCAGATTAGATATTTATAGAAATAGCTACACTAAAAAGCACAATGTGATAAAGGCTATTAAATAGGAACAAATAGACAATATAGTACCATCTCCTGTTACTTTAAAGTTTATTGTTAAGTCTCTGCTCAGAGATTTAATCAATCTGAGCCCTTATTTCTAAATTATTATGATGGCATGCTTTCTGTCCTCTTTGAATTCTGATTCTATTCATTTAATTTCTCTTGCTTATGTAGTGATTGCTGACCTTTCTATAACACATTACAGTTTCACACTATAGAAATCACAAAGTGATTTCCTCCTAATACCCCTAAAAGATGGGTAGAATACATATTCCCATTCCCATTCTACAGATATAGAAACTGAGACCCAGATAAGCAGAGGTAAGAGGCTCATCTTGTTAGTAAGTAGAAGTTCCACGACTCATACCCATATTTTCTGATTACAAGTTCACTGAGAAACACTGCTTCTCAGGTGGTGCTGGACTGAGAATTTTTATGTTAACCCTGATTTCACAACTAAATCCCAACTTTCAGCATTATTATTTTTATTGAGAAAGAAAACTAAATGTTATGTTTGACAGATATGGAAGGACAGGAGGGATACCATATGTGCTCCAGGAAAATAGCAATTAGATTGGAACATGTCAGCCTATCCAAAGGCATACAGGGGACCAGAGTGATTCAGATGGTGATGAAAATGAAATGACCATTTTCCTATACTCTGGTTCATGGGGAGAGTTAGCAATTTCCATCATGAAGATAAGACACTTTTCCATTTGTTTTCCTAAGGGCAGAGAAAGAGTAATAAACGTTATGAGTTACAGATTCACATAATATCGGGAGCAGTGGTCAACTTAGTGTAGCCCCTTAGTACAAACTACCTTAGAGAGAAACTCAGTTCCATATATACTAAGGGATCTGTATAAAGTTACAAAGTGGCAAGGCTAGAACTAGAAACCAAGTCTTTCGACTCCTAGATTAGGGACTACTCATAGAATCATGATATCAGAATCAGAAGGGGTCTCAGAAGTCATCCAGAGCAACCTATACCTGAATCAGAATCTTTGGGAACTGGTCATCAATTTTTTGCTTGAATACTTCCACTAAGGAGGAAAGTGCTATCCCCCAAGATTCCATTCAATTTTAAAATAACTTTATTGTTAGTGTGTGTATGTGTATGTATATATAATATACATATATAATGAATGTCTATAGAGTTATATATATTATATATATGTAATATATAATAATATGTCTATATACGTATAGACACACACACGCACACACACACACACACACACACACACACACATATATATATATATATATATATATATATATATATATATATATATATATATATATATATATATATATACACATGTGTACAGCAGAAAAGAAGAAATAAAATAGTTGTCCTCTGTGCAGAAAAAGAATTACTGTTTCTGCTTGGTCCTAGAGGGCAGAACTAGAAACAATGAGTATAAGAGTATGTATACATATATATATATATATATATATATATATATATATATATATATATATATATATATATATATATATGTGTGTGTGTGTGTGTGTGTGTGTGTGTGTGTGAATATGTATATATGTGTGTAATATATATGTCTGTTTATACAACATATAAATGCATATATATGTACATACATTCATACATATACTTATGTGGCCCTCTGGGATCAAGCAGAAAAAGTAATTCCTCTTCTGCATAGAAGGACAATTATTTTGTTTCTGTCTTCTTTCCCCTTGTGTCATACTGTTGAATCATGCTGAGCTTATAGTCCAGTACGATTCCCAGGTTTTTCCCACACAAACTACTTAACAGTCATTTATGCCTTCTCTTTCTTATATTTGTACAGGTGATTTCTTGAACCTGAGGGCAGGACTGTATATATTTTAAAAATGGCATCATATTAGATTTAACCCCTTTTTGAGATCTTTTGTATCTGAACTTTGTTGAATATGTTAACCATTCTTTTAAGCTGTGTGTCACTTGCAAATTTTTGTAGGTAGTAATTTTTGCTCTTAGCTAAATCACTGATAAATATGTTGAAAACTGCAAGATGAAGGAGAAAGCTAGAAGGCCCTTCCCTAGAGATCTTCTGTTTGGATATCTATCCATCACTCTGGAGGCCTTTAATTCAGGTAGTTCTGAACCTATCAAATTGTATTCTCATGCCACCTACAGATCTCCAGCTTATCTACAAGTCTTTCATGAAAGAATTTATCTAATGTATTTATGTCTGCCTCATTTTCATGAGAGGTTAGTCTGGTAATTGAATCAGAAAAGGAAGTGCTATGAATGTATAAAGCAGTAACCCTCGCCCTGCCATTCCTTTATCCCCTTTCCATACTTACAAATTCTCTATGCAAAGATGGCATCCATTTCCGTAAGTTGTGTAGTCAGAACCACACACGGGGAAATATGTAACAGGGCAGGGAATAGCTGACACTGGGTACTTCTTATAAATCCCACAGTCCTCCTAGCAAGGAGGATGAAGAGAAGGAGAAGGAGGAGGGGAGAGAGAGAGACAGAGAGAGCACTTAAAATTCTTGACCTCATGAGCTTATAAGATAGGCAAGTCACTATGGTTCAGGGAAAAGAATCCTGGCCTAAAGTCTAGAAATCTGCTTTCAAATTTTGACTCTATCCTCAACTTACTGGAAGCTCTCAGTTTAATTACTTCCTTTTTTAGGGAACAGGTTTTTTTAGCTATATAAAATGAATGGTTTAGATTAGGTAATTGCTGAGATCCTTTTCAACTCTATTATTCTGTCTTACTTTCTACCCTCTCACTTCTAATCTCCCAAGATCCATTCCACTTTGAATAAATAACACTCTTAGTTATAAAGACTGTTCCAGGTTAGATATTTCATGTTTTGTTTCTCAGGCTCATGACAAGTCTAAAGTTTTATGTTATAATGTCCCTTCTAGGTTGGACTTTTTATGTCCTTTGATATTTTATGAATCCATTTTACCCTTCTCTTTCTGAGGAGAGGTGGACCACAGACAAGGCAGAAGTTGAGCCTCTAGCTCTTGCTTTTTCAAGAACAGTGTATTCTAGAAAATCCTCATCTATCTATTCACCAGATTTCCTAGTATTCCATAGGTCATTTATGTAATTAGGAGAGGGTTTCACTCTTCAAGGAATTTTCTATAGGGATGGTGAGGTAGGAAAGTTACTTCCCTACTTCCAGCTCCACTTTTCATCTCTCCTGTCCATACACCTAGAAGTGACCCTTGCAATCAAATCCTATCTTGACATTCTACAAGTGAGGAAACTAAATTTCCAAGGAGTAGAAGCTACTTGCTCTCAGTCACATAGCTAATAGGTATTAGAACCAAAATTTGAGCATAGATCTCCTAGTCTCAAGGGTAGTTGCTCTTTCAATGAGAAATCACTGCATGTAATAACTCGTATTTTACAGAGAACTTTCTATAAAATGGCTTTGTGAGACTGTCGTTCTCATTTTATAGATGAGAAAACCAAGTTTCTGAGAATGACAAGTCACACAGCTAATGATGGACCTAGAACTCAAACCCAAATCCTCTGACTCCAAGTCTACCAAAATGAGGCCACTCTTGATCTTTTTGATCTCCATAATGTAACATAGGGTTCTACGCTCATTGAATTCTTTCCTAATGGATGGATGGCAATAAAAATAAGAAGGAAATGAAAACAATCTGCTTACCTTCCCTAAATTCTGTACAGGAAGTCCTGAAATAGAAATAGAGATAGAAGTTCAGGTGACTCATCACTGTACTCCTCCCTCAACTCAGTGACCAAGGCTGGGTTTAGGCTGTGAAAATTCTTTACTTCTGAACTATCATTGTTGGTCTACAATTTAGTGTGAGGCTGGTATCCTGGACCACTCTTGTTCAATCTCAGTCAGTCAGCAAACTTCTTCTTTTCTCTGTTATCTATCCACATAAATGTCATGGGAAGAACACTTGACTTGGAATAAAGAGACCTGAGCTAGGCACTGAGTTTTCATACTTACTAGTTCTGTGGCATTGGAAGGATGGAAGGAAACAAGCATTTATTAACTATATATTATATACTAGACATTGTATTAAGTACTTTGAAAATATTATCTCATTTAATCCTTGCAGCAACCCTGGAGTTTGGGTGCTATTATTTTCTCCATTTTATAGTTGAAGAAATTGAGGCAGACTGAAGTTAAATGACTTGGCTAGAGACATTCAGTTAGTAAGTATCTGAGGCTGGACTTAAACTCATGTCTTTCTGACTCCTGTTCCAGGGCTCTGTCTATTGCATTACCTATCTGCCTCTAGGTAAATGGGTAAGACACTTGATTATTTGACCTCTAAACCTCTTTTATTCATCTATAAAATGGAACTACATTCACTATTTACCTTACAAATAATTTAGAAAAGCACTTTGAAAACTTTAAGGGGAAGAGGAGAAGGGGATAAGCAATTATTTAGCACCAACTATATGTCAGGCACTGTAATAAGCGTTTTACAAATATTATCTCATTTGATCCTCAAAATAACCCTGTGATGTAAATGCTCCACTGTTATTATCCTCATTTTGTAGTTGAAGAAACTGAGGCAAGCATAGTTTGGGTGACTTGCCCAGAGTCACACAGTACTATGTGAGTCTGATGCCAGATTTGAACTCAGGTCTTCTTTAATCCAGGCCCAGCAAGCTATCCACTGTACCACCTAATTGCCTAGCTAGAAATAAAAACCCAGGTCATTTGACCTAGTGGGAATCTTAGAGTTTATTAATCTAACTTCACTTAATAGATGAGTTGGAACTTTAGAGCTGGAGAGAACCTTAGAACATGTTCTTTCTACATATATAAAAACTAGGACCCAGAGAAGTTCAAGGTCACTGAGTAAATCAGTGACAGAGTTCCAACTTTTCAGAACTCAGGTCTGTTGACTTGTAGGCAAGAATTTTCTCCACAGTGTCATATTGTATGTCTAAATCAATATAGCCAGTTAATTCTAGGAATAGCAGTAATGCATGGTTCTATGTAAGCCTTTATTATCACATCCCATATATTACTTCATCTGATCCTCAAAATAGCACCATGAGGGAAGCAGGACAAGTATTATTATCTTCATTTTACTGTCTGGGAGACAACGTCACTGAAAGGAAATTACAAAGCCCTGAAATCAAATTTCCTAATTTTCAGACCAGTACTCCATTTTGTCCCTGTCAGGAAAACTCATCCTGTTGAGACAAGTTGGGGAAATCCCAGGGTTAGGACACTTTCTGAGAAGAAATTCTATTTTACTTACGAGAGGCTAGGCAGAGATGAGCCAGGGCAAACAGCAGTAGAAAGCCCCCATTGATCTTCATGGTCTTATTGGGAGAGTTGGAATCACTGGCAAGGGACTCTTCCACAGAGAGTAGTGGATTAGTCCCCAAGAGTGGGATGACTTTTATATGACCGCAGAGGTGTCCCCCACCTATATATTGTAATCTTATAGAGACAGTATTCACAAGCTGTTGGTACACCCTGGGTGGAGTAACACTTGCCAACTAATTGTTAAGTTCAACCAGTCAGACAACTGGATTATTAACTTTATTTGATGTAACAAATAATCCATTGATGCTTCTGGAAGTGAAGATCATGTCATGTAATACTTATGATTTCACAGTTCTTTTTTTCATTTGGAACTTTTGATTTTGTTGAAATAGGAAATTCCAATGAGTTCTCTCATAGTTCTCCAGTGAAACTTCCTCCCTCTACCAAGGCAGACCAATAACTACTTTGCGCTTAAATTCAGAGAATGGGCTGGAGTCTTCAGAGATTAGGTGACTTACTCAGAGTCACGCAGTCAGTAGGTATTAGAGGGAAGACTTCTAGCCAAGTCTTCCTGACTCTGAAATTGACTTGATATCCACAGCAAATTTTAATTTATGGTACATTAGTAATAATGACATTTTTAATGCCTTTTAGCATTAAAGCACTGAACATATGAATAGAGACTTGGATCTGAGATGCCAGCTATCAGAATTACTAATTGTGTGACCATGGCTTCAATTTCTTCATCGATGAAATGAAAAGTGTAAACAACATTGGTTCCTTCTAGTGCTAATGATAAATGTTCCTCACTATATCTAGGAAGGAGGAAGAGAATACCATTATCCCCTTTTAATAGAGGAGGAGAGGTTCATAGATATTCAGTGACTCCCCATAGTCTCACAACTAGGAAGTGACAGAACCTGGATTCCACTCAACTCTTCTGTCCAGGGCACTTTCTAGTACATCACACTGCTTTTCTAGGGAACATATTATATAGGCAAGGGTCAGCTTCAGTGAGCATAGGAGAAGTTAGCTTGCTCCGAAATGATTTTGACCTATCATCTGCAAACTTGTGCAAAGTTCACCTAGAATAGGAATATTGTACTCTTGCTTGTCCCTTCTACAGGAGAAGATTTAGTAAGTGCAGCATGAGGACTTGAGCAGAAAGAGGAGAAGGACTCAAGGAGAAAGACAAGAAGCAATCAAGGAGAAAAACTGGAATGGAAGAATGACATAGTTGAGACAAGAGGAGGGAAATTAGATATACCTGAAAAGGTATTCATAAAGTAAAGAAGAGAGGCACCTACTACTATAGTTCAGGATTCCCACCAACACTTTGCTTTTGTCCTGGAAGGTTGGCTGTAAGAACTACCAGAGCAATGGCAACCTGGGTTCTCTGGATTATGGGCAGGTATCAGGTTGTCTGCGAACTTGGATGCAGAAAAATGACATCTTTACATTCTAACCAAAATCTAGCTTTCATTTGCTTATTTAAAAGTATTTTTCTGAGAAAGCATGCAAAGGCTCCACCAGACTGCCAGCAGGATATAGTCCTCCTGGACTAATCAGAAAGTGGAAATATGAAAAGTTTGGGAAAGTAATCATAAGCTTGGTGCAGAGTTAGGATATATTAGCGACAGGAAATTTCAATATCTTGATATTTGCTAGAGCAATATTTATATAAGAAGTAGAGTAGTTACCTTTTCCAGGATTTGCTTTATAGTAATAAGTTCATCTTTCAAAAGGTAGAGGAAATAACTAAGGGAATTGCTAGTCTGCATCTGATTCTTACCAACTAGGAAGAACTAGAGACAGAAGTAGAGATGTTGGGAAACTTATGGGAAAATGACCTTTCTGTCTTCGATTTTGTGCTAGAAGAGAGAAAAGCTAGGTAAAGATTGACATGTGCCCTGAATTTCGAAAGAGTTGATTCCAAAGAGTTTTGGGGTATACTTACAGAGAAGGTCATATTAGGAGGCATGGGAAGCTCTTAAAAATGAGTTCTGAAGATTTAAAGAGAAATAATATGAATAAGGAGGACAAAAAGGAGCTGTCTGGATTTAGAGGGAACTGAAAGGGAGCAGGCACTTATTAAACATCTACTTGTGCTAGGCACCATTCTAGGAGCTTTATAAATATCATCTCATTTGATCCTCACAGCAACCCTGGGAGGTACTTGGGAAGTACGATCTTCATTTTACTGTGAGGAAACTAAGACAGAGAGAGGTTAAATGACAGCTGAGAAGTGTCTGAGGTTGGATTTCAACCCAAGTCTTCTGGACTCTAGGTCCGCTACTCTCTATCCACTGTGTCACCTAGCTGCTTCTAATTAGGGGATGGAATATGAATGATGATCCAGCAAAAGATATCAAGGAGAAACAGGTGGATGGGGAGGAGAAGATGATAATAATAATATATTTATATAGTGCATATTATGTGGCAGGCACTGTACTAAGCTCTTTTGAGCTTTCATTTGATCTTCACAATAACCCTGGGAAGTAGATGTTATTATTATCCTGATTTTACAGATAAGGAAACTGAGGAAATGGAAGTTAAATGATTTGCTCAGGATCACACTGCTAGGAATCACCTGAATCCAAATTTGAACCCAGATCTTTCTGACTACAGAGCCAACCCTTTAACGTACTACAAGAAAGAGCAGTCTCAGAAAAACCAACAAATAGCAGTAATATTTATTTGCATAGTGCTTTAAGGTTTACAAAATACCTTAAATGTGTATTGCCATTTTATCCTCACAATAACTACATCCTTAAGATCCTGAAGGCGCTGACAGAATTGATTGCTAAACTTCCAGAGGTGATTGTAAAATTGTGGAGAATGGGAAAGATGCTACAAGACTAAGTCTGGACAAATGTTGTCCCAGTATTTATGAATGAAGTCTTTAAATTATAGTCCAACGAGCTTGATGTTGATTGGGAAAGCTCTAGGACATATTAAGGGGGTGGTGAATTGAGAGAGAGAGGATGATCCCTCATAATCAAGACAGATTGTCCCAGATTAGTTCCATTTCAGGAACATATCTGAGTATCACCCTCTTTACTACCTGACAGCCTAGAATTAAACCTTTTTTTGTAACAAAAGAAAAACAATTAAGTAAGAACAACTGATACAGTTGTACCCTTGGAAATGTCCACAATGTTTGGGTTTTAGTTCCTACATTCTCCTAAAAGTGGACAGAAAAGAGTTTCATTATTTCCCCCTGGGATCATTGCAGGTTTTTCCAATTATTCAGTTTGATTTCCTTTTAGTGATCTTTAAATTTACATTGTTGTTATCAATGTACACATTGATCTTCTGGTTTTTGCTCCTTTTCCTCTGGATCAGTTCATACAGATGTTCCCATGTTTATCTACATTCCTTATCTTGGTCATTTGTTACTGCACAATGATGTTGCTGTACATTCATTCACATGACATTTTTTTTAGTCATTCTCCACCTGATGGGCGCTTATTTTGTCTACAGTGCTTTGCTATCATAAAACATACCACTAAGATTATTTTGGTATACATTGGCTTTTTTGTTTCTATCTTTCAGTTCCTTGGAAGATGTGCTTAGTCATAGGATTGGTGACTCAAAGGGTTTGAAGTCGTTTACTCACTTTTTTTGCATAACTTCAAACTGTTATCAAGAAAAGTTAGACTATTCACAGCTTCATCAAACAATCTCTCCAGCATTGACTTTTATTTTTGGTTATCTTCAGCCATTTGATAGTTATGAGGTAAAACCTTAGAAATATTTTAATTTGCATTTTAAAATTTCATGTACCTTTTCTTCTTTTTTTGATGGGAATATTAGATTGGAAGATAAAGAGGATGCCATAGTCATAGTACTTGGAATTTAGCAGAGCATTAACAAAGTTAATATGTCTCATGCTATCTTCATGGATGGACTGTAGATATGAGGATTATACTGGCTTAAATGATTGGACTAAAGGAATTCAGTCATTAATAGATCATCTTAAACCCAGAAAGAGGTCTCAAAAAAGGTAACTCTATGGAATTATCTTTAATCATGTTCAACATTATAATTAATGCCTTGGATCCAGGTAAAAATGATGATATTAAATCTACAGATGCTGGTGGAGAAGAAGATAGATATTAAATGAATAATAGTGTCAAATCTCCTTCTCCAACCTCACCAAATAAGAGTAATGGGTGAGTCTTTATTGGCATTGATGCAAATCCTGCATTTAATTTCTAAAGATCACCTGCTCAACTAGAGGTTAGGGGAAATATGATGAAGCTGTTTATGTGAAAAATATGGTAATTTCATTGGACTATAAGTTCATTATGAGATAATAGTGTGGCATGGAAACCAAAAAACTTATCAGGTTCTCAGCCTACATTAATAGACGTAAAGGATACAGAAAGGGGGCAGAGGCATGATAGTCCTGCTATCCTCTGTCTTCATCAGACCACATCTAGAATGCTGTGTTTAGTTCTGAGTGTCATACCCTAATGGGAATGTAAATTCCTTCCATCTGGGATAGTTTTTGTATTTGTACCATCAGTGCCTAACAGAATGCCTGACATAGATTGCATGCTTAATAAATACTTAGTAAAATGAATTGGATTGGATATTGGATTGGATAAGGGTGGTCTTCTAAGATGTCAATGGGTCTGGGTAGAATCAATGAGACTTTTGGTAGAGACCATACTCAAGCTGATGCAATAATAGAGCCCTGACATATGGAATTTAGCATCATTATTATTGACATATCTGAAATACTCATAAGGAAAATAAATAGCTCAAGGCAACTGCATGCTATAAAGGTATTTCAGTGAGAAATGTCATATAAATTTATTCAGGATAGGTTTATGAATTTGCAAATTGCTTTTCCTGCCAACATTACATCACCTTTCACTATGCTGCATGAACATGTCTGACACTGCACACCCAGGACCTCACCCTTAAAAATATTTTGGAAGTAGGCTAAAGCTTTGTCTTTACAGAGGAAGAAATTGATACTTGGAGAGAGAAAATGATTTGTAGTGATTATGCCATAACTTTGTAGTTGAGAGAGGGTTATATTCCATGTCTCTGAATTCTCAGGCTAGTGGAACTTTCTGGTCCTGCCTTTCTAGAAACTAGCCTATATGGGTTCTGAGTGGCAAGACCTGAACTTTTATGCTCTGTAATAGACATTATTTGGTATTTCCAGCTGGTTTCTAATTTCAGCCTAATGTAGACTATGAAAATCCTGATGTCCATTCAATAGGGCATGTTCTAACAGGTATCTCTTAATTCTGCAGTTGTTTATCTCAGTCAATACTTTCTTCAGGGAAGTTAGAATTTGCCTTGTCAGAATGACTTCTTTCTGAAAATGTTAGCTCTTCTGTATTGAAGTCCCAGCTCTTCCATTTACAGGCCAAGTGACCTTGAGAAAACCCCTTTTATTCCCCTGAAGTTGTTTACTACATTATTTTCACCAGAGGAACAATATATTAATCATAGCTTGCTTCACAGTGTTGTTGTAAGGGAAATATGTTGTGAAATGTAACTCCCATTAAATGTGGCAGCATGCTATAGTGGGTAGAGAGCATGACCTTCAGTTCAAAAGACTCGTTCAGATTCTGCCCTCAGACATTTAGTAGTTGTGTCACTCTGGGAACATCATTTAATAACAGTGGGCCTCAGTTTTCTCATCTGTAAAATGAGATTAGGTTCCATCCAGTTCTAAGCATATGATTCTATGATTGTTCTGATTATTCTTATACTGTTATCTAGTTCAACCCCTACCTGAAGCACAAATCCTCTCTTTCACATCTCTGGCAAGTGATTATCCAATCTCTACTTGAAAACCTCCAATGACTTGGGGCTTTCTTTATTGTCATGAAGTTCATTGTTGCAATTCTCTAATATTTAGAAAGTTCTCCCTTATAATATGTATTTAGAACACAGAGGATGATAGGATCACAAATTTAAAGCTAAGAAGGCTTCATGAGGTCATCCATTGATTCCTCTGCCAAACTGCCTCTAGGAGGCCTATATTCTTCTAGCATTAGTTCTTCTGTGAATTTTTGACCTTTAGAAAGTTGCACCATTACTTTGCTCCTATTTCTTTGCTATGAAATAATAGGATTAATGAGATGTTTTCTAAGATCTTCCCCATTCTGCCAACCTAGTTTCCAAGATCAAGTTAATTTTATTACTTTAGAGTTATGTTCTCTTAAAGGGAAAAATAATTTATTCTCAGAAGGACTGCAAAGAAGTGAGTGGCCACCTGAGTTTGAGAAACAAAAATGTCATGGAAGTAAACAGTGTAAAGTATTCACATTTTATTTGATGACCCTGGTCAGGACATTCTTCCATTTTTAAAATATCAAGAACCTCCCTTATCAGTGGAAAAGAAAATCCCTCTAATTGATAAAATGAGACAGAAAGCAAATGAATCATGGACACAGGCTTGGAAGAGACCTCAACAATTATATATTTCTGTCCTCCGACCAAGGTGAGTGTCCCTTGTATTACACAGCCAAGAAGTAGTGTTCCTGACTTTTCATAAATATTTGCATTCACAAGGAGTTCAATGCTTCATAAGGTAGCCTATTTTATTGTAAATTGACTATATTTGGGGGGAAATTCCTGAGGAAAGTACAAAATTCTGCCTCTTAGAAATTTCTAACCATTGGTCCCAATTCTGCCTTTCAGAGACAACAGAACAAGTCTAATTCCTCTATCTCATGATAGCCCTTCAAATACTTGATGAGGTGATCATGACCTTCAAAATTCCATTTTCCAAGACAAACATCTCTTAGATACTTCACCTGACTCTCCCTTGACATTATCTCCAGGCCCTTTGCTATCCCAGTTTCCCTCCTCTGGATGTTCCTCTGCTTAGCAAAGACTTTGCTAAAAATAAACATAACACATCAAATATAGTCTGATGAGGGAAAAGCTTTAACTCTTCATTCTCAATTTTAGATTTATATTAAGCATAGTGGTGATAAAGTATTATGGTTGACACATAGCCCATATTTGTTTTAGGATTTTAGCCCTAAAAGATTAAAGCTTCTCTGGCTCCTATGAGGGAAGAAATCAGTGGAGCTTAAGAAGAGGACTGACCCATCTTCCTAGAACAGCTTCACCAAATAAGATGTTTCTTAGTACCCCAGAGACCTGAAATCAGTTTGTACCTTATGGTGTCCAATAAACCATTGAAAAAACATATGGGAATTAAGTAATTACCCTCAGGGCCACATTGGCTATTGACCAATAAGTTGTCAATGTATGACACATTTTTCCTTTTCCTGAATTCTGAAGTTATCCTTTTTCAGCTCTACTTGTAGCCCCTTTTGAATCAACTATTCCATTGTTCAATGGAGCTTCAAAATGGACTCACTCTTCCTAAGAAGTTGCTTCATTAAATTTCCTGCACTGACTTTGTGCAAAGACAAATTATTCTGTACAAATTGTTATAGTTTTTAGTAGCCTGCATTTAATGTGCCATGTCAACAAATAAATAAGTCATTTTACCATCTGAGAGATAATGTTCTCCACTTTAGGGTCATGTGACAGGAGCCTCAGCGTGGGAGTAGGAAGGTAGATTGCATAGAAGCAGAACATTCTGGAGAGAAAACATGGCCTTCTCCCTCCTGTCAACCAAGGTTCTCTTGGGCCTCTTTCTCTTGGAATTGTCTGGCTTCTCAGGTGAGCAATGTTTTTAGTCACTGGTTTGTTAGAATTTATGGGATGGAAACAGTGCACCCCATTGCCTGGCCTGGCTTGTTTCTGTAAGTGTTGGGATCCCTGAGCATCCATTAAGAAAAGATTTGCTATGTTGCTCATTATAATGTGTATTTCCTGATCAAACTCCACTCTACTGTCAGTCATTCAATTGCATTCTACCTTTATTAAGGATCTACTCTAGGCAATAATTGGTACTTTGAATTGAGGGAAAGAGATATCGTATAAAAGATTATATAAACCATGATCCTTTCCCTCATGGAGTTTATGATTTAGTGGGGAACTAGATAAAGATTAATTCAATATAATACACTATAAATGCATTTTTTTAGTCCTTTGATTTCTTAACTAGTTAATGCAATGGATAGAGTTCTAGATCTGGAGTCAGAAAGACCTGACTTCAAAGCTGGTCTCAGATATGTCCTGGCTATATGACTTTTGCCCAGCTACTTAACTTTTGTCTACTTTAGCTTCTTAATCTGTAAAATGGGGATGATAATAATAACATGTAATCCCCCAGAGCTGTGAGGATCAAATGTAATAATAATTGTAAACCTCTTAGCACAGTGTGTGATATATTCTAAGTTCTATATAAATGTCAGCTATCATTTTTTTCATTGACTTTCTGTATATAAACTCCTTCCAGTGATACACATATGTAATTCATTTTTGTCCCATCCTCTTAGAGAGATGCCCGAGGCACTGAGAAGAGTTAAGTGAC
Source organism: Notamacropus eugenii (assembly GCF_028372415.1). NCBI lineage: Eukaryota > Metazoa > Chordata > Mammalia > Diprotodontia > Macropodidae > Notamacropus > Notamacropus eugenii. The sequence continues at coordinate 410,457,399 of NC_092872.1, forward strand.
TTGCCTCTGGACACACAACAAATGTGTTTCAGAGACAGGCATATAGCAAATGCCCCTGTGTGCCAAGGCTGTGCTAGGTCATAGGGATACAATGACAACTATGGAAAAGTTGTTGGCCCCAAGGAACTCTTGTGTTGCACTAAGGCAAGGGGACTGAGCATGGATGTTAATCTTGTAAAAACCAACTGATGATTTTCCTGGCTTAAGTGAGGTCATCTAATAAATATGAGACCATTTTTCTAAGAAAGTTCTAACATTTGGAGAGCATAAGGTAAGGCCTTGCATAGAAGGTGATGCTTGAACTGAGTTTTGAAGTATTCTAAGGCATGGAGAAACCCAGGTCTTCTTGACTCCAAGATAGGTCCTAAATGTCCACTAGACACAAAATGTATATTAGAAAAATGCAAACAAAGCTTTATATCAGGTCAGCAAGGGACTATCATGAACCATGGGGGAACTAGGGAAGGCATGATGGAAGAGTTGGCAATTTAAGTTGGACTTTCAAGAACAGGTAAAAATACAATAGGTGAAGAGAGTAAGAGAGGGCCTTCCAATCATATGAAATGCCATGAGGGAAGACACAGAAGTGTGAGAATGTAGCATATCCTGGAGGCACAGGGGGCAGAGCAATCTGACTGGAGGGTAGAGTGTGTGGAGGGATAATTGTGAGACAAAGATGGAAAAAGTTGAATGATGCTGTATTGTGGCAAACTTTGAATTGAAGGCAAAGAATTTTTATTTTGTTTAATAGGAAAGAGGTCATCATCACATATTTTTGAGCAGAGGAGTGAGTTGACTGACTCCAACTAGAATAATATTCTTGGCAGTGATTTGAAGGAGAGACATCTGAGTCAGGAAGACCTGTTAGTCACCTACTGAAGTAGTTCAGATGGGTAACTGCATTAGAGTGGAGGAGGGAACAATTGTAAAAGACATTGCAGAAATGAAACAACAGGATTTGGCAATAAGCAGTAAGGGAGAAGAAAATCAAAGAGTATACTAAGAGTATATAAACAAGGGAGACTGAATGAATATTAATGCTATTAGATGGAAATAATGATGGAAAATGTGAAATAAGAAGTATAATCATCAGTAGTAGATGGGGAGGGGGAACATAATATCCTTGCTCTTAATCTATGAAACTTCCTAAGTGAAACTACTTAGTGGACAGAAAAATGTAGGTGGGTTCTTTGCCCAAGAAGGAGGAAACTATTAAATAGCCAATCTTTCAATCTAATTAAAGTCTTACAGAATGGTAACTGGTGACTGCTCCATTCCCTGGTCCTGTGCTCTGAGTACACCATACAATCCTTGTTACAAACCCATGGGCTCCTCAAATATTCAGGCCCCATATAGGTAGAAACAATCCTGAACAATGAGAAGACATTGTCTTATTCTACCAACACCTGGCATCACTTCTTGTGAAAAATTAAGTTCTTTAACTGCTCTTGTCCTTTGGTTGCAGAGGTTTTCAGTGGACTACAGTATTCTGGATTCCAAAAGGTAAGGAATCTACAGATTGGACCTCAGGCCAGATTTGCACTTGCTATCATATGATGTTGAGGTGAAAGGGAGCTTAGGGGTCACTTAGTTCAACTTCCCCATTTTACAGATGAAGAAATTGAGACCCATAGCCGTTAAGTGACTTGTCTATGGTCGTGCAGTGGTAAGTGGCAGAACTAGGCATTCTGAACCTTGGTCTTCTGACCAATTTAAGTGTTCCATCCATAACCCCCCCCCCCCCCCCTTTCAGTGTCATGCAGCCTTCTATGGACTAAATCTGAAGGGAGAAGCTAATACTAGTTTGTTTGTACTTCTTTTGTGTGGATAACATTCTACTTTCTCAGCAGAGTGTCTCAGCTCACTCACTATTTCATGAGCTCATGAGAGCAATATGGTTTAATGGAAAGAACATTGTTCTGGAAATCAGAAGACCTCCTTTCTAGTTCCGGCTCTCCTGATTCCTTACATGGCCTTAGAAAACCCCCATACCCCAATCCGGGACTTGATTTTTTCCATTTATAAAATGAGGAAATTGAACTGGATAATCGTTAAGGTCCCCTTCAACTCTAAATCCTTTGTTATATTTTTAAGCTATCTTACTGTTCTAACATTTTGTATTCTAGAATTCTTTTCCAGAATCCAATGGTTTGTGGTTCTGCAACAATATATCTGTGTCATATCCATAAGTGTTTAGTATAGGAGCCTTCATATAGTAGGCAGGCTCTTAATGATTATAAACTTAATAAGCTTACACATGAAGGAACAGTAACTGAATAGCTTTCATTTCACTTGTTAAATGATATATTTTATCATTAATCAGAAGACACAGAAAAAATGAAGTTTTAGAAAAGACTATCACAATAGATGCTTACCTATATTCATTCCATCATGCGCATAGGTAAGTTAGATGGTGGAATCAATGAGTAATAGTTGCTTCATAGATCAGGTGTCAAAACTATAAATTACACAATTATACATTATCAAAGGAATATATGGTGAGCATTTACCTGAAGAAATAATGATTACTGTAAGTCAACATGGATTAAGAACAAGTCACATAATACTAACCTCATTTCTTTTTTCAACAGAGTTTCTAGAATGAAATTGCAGAAGGATATCATAAGCATAATATACCTTGATTCCCAATATGTTTCTGGACAAAATGGAGATGCTTCCTAATTGACAGTAGTTTTAGGAAAATTCAGAAAATATAGAATCATTGGATTCAAAAAGCAGTGACTGACAGATCAATATTCATCTTGAATAAAGTTTCTAGGGAAATACTTCAGGACTTCCCCAGCCCTAACTGTTCCATATTTTTATCAGTGATATAGATGAATACATACATGGTGTGACTATCATATTTATGGGTGATATGAAGCAAGTAGGAATAGTTAACATGTTAGATTGCACTATTGTACACTGAAAAGAATACTTGACTTGGAGTCCAATAAGTAGGTTTGAGTTTGAGTCCTTGTACTAACACTTAATAGTTCTGTGACCTTGGAAATCCAGACATCTCTAAGCTTCACCTTTTTTATGTATAAAATGGGGCTAATGATATCTCTGCTATCAATTTTGTAGGAGTGTCCACATAAAGGGCTTTATAAATCTTATGGTGCTATGTAAAGTAAAATATTATTGGTATTAATTAGAGATTGGCAAACTATAGTCCATCAGCCAATGTGGCCTGGCACCTGCTTTGAATGCACCAGAACTAAGGTAATAGAAAAAGAGTAAGGTGGCCAAAGTTTGCTGATCATCATTATTACTATTATTGTTATTAATAATAATATTGATGATAATTGGGCATCCCCAAAGAGCTCAACAAGACAGAATAGTGGTCTCACTTAAATGATAAAATTAAGTAGTAATACATATAGTCCCACATTATGAGTAAAATAAATTAATCTTGTAAGTATGTAGAAAATGTGGGTTGGCAGTATTTTATATTCAAGTTATCTAGAAGTTTTAGTGAATCTAAAGTTTAAGGTGAATTAATGTTGGAATAGAGCAGTCCCCAAAGCTATTGTGATTTTTGTGGCATAAGAAGTGAGAGAGGTGATCTTTTATACCATCCAATGCCCTTGTGAGCTATCTGAAATATTGTATCCAGATATGGACACTACATTTTGGGAAGGATATTGATATGTAAAACATACTTAGAACTTGAGGAACAGGATTCTGAAGGGAACTAGACATCATGTCATAGTCTGATCTGCCATAGTCTAATTTATTGATGAAAAGGGGAATGTTGGAGCTGGTGATCTGGAGGAGGAAAGGCAGAGGAAAGATTTGGGTGCAGGTTATGGGGGTTGAGTGAAGATAATTTTTGACTTCACGTATTTTAAGTGTTATTATATGAAATGGATATGAGCCAAAGGAGCAGAAATCTTCAATTTGAAGCCAGAACACCACTGTTCAGGGATGTTGAAGGAGGGTTTCCTACTGTTGTGTGAGCTGTACTAGATAGATGCTGTCTGAGTTTCCTTTCAGCTCTGAGATTTTGTTATTCTATGATTACTCTTAGAGCAGCTAGGTATAGAATGCAGATCTAGGTTTTATAGAAGGAAAAACTTCCTAATAATTGAGATTTTCTCAAAGTGAGATGAGCTGTGTAGATAATCAGATGGATGATTGATGACTCAAGTATAGATTGAACTAGATGCCCTCTTAGACTCCTCTTATCTTGGAATAGAGAGAGTTTGTAGTGTATAAACACCTGCCTTAGACCTGAACTCTTATATATTAGGACCTGAAGCCTAGACAGGATTAGCCTTCCTTTACTTGTAGGTTGTACTAAAGCCAAGGACATTCACTAATCATCATTAATACTATTGATTTGATGAATTTCAACCTGTGGCTATAGGACTTGCTCCCTGATTTATATTCTAACGTTTCATGATTTTTTTTCAGCCTAACTGTCAACAATTCTTAAAAGAATTTGAAAAACAAAGTAAAGGAGAAAATAAATGTTCACCAAATGTTGACCCAATATGTGCATCTAACCGTCAAACTTATAGGAACACGTGTGAATTCTGCTTAGCATACAAGTAAGGACAGACAAACTTCTTATTTCTTTCTTAATCTTTTGAAATGACTCAAAGGAACATTGATGGGCATGACAGAGGTTTGGAGTTTTACCGATTTGCTGACTTGTAAAATAGCAACTACTTTGTAAAAAAGACCAATGAACTCAATCATGACTATTCTATCCTGGGGAAAAATGTCTCTAAAATATCAGGTTTGTATTGGGGACATCTAACTTCAACATTCATTTAATCAGCATTTTTTAAATGCCTACTACATAAAATGCCCTAAATACCTGTGATGTCGAGAGGTAGTTTGATGTAAAAGAAAGAATTCTGAATCTAGAATCAAGAATCCACTGGGGTCTTGGTCAAATCAGTTCTCCTTGGGCATCAGCTTCCTCATTTGAAAAATGTTATGTTCAGAGCATCACTAAAGTTCCTTCTATTTCTAAATCTCATGGATATTATAAATAAGACAGAAAAAAGCATAAAGTAAAGAAATCTGTCCCAAGACCTAAGAAGATTTAGATCTTGCCTCTGACACCTACTGGCTCTATGACTCTGGGCAAGTCACTTAACTTTTTAGTACTTTAGGCATCTTTGTAAGAGTGCAAGTTGTAGAGAGGTTGATGTCCTGCATTGGTAGAGAGAGTTCCCTGTATCAACAAAATCACAAATTTAGTCTCTATTACAACCCCTTAATTTTAAGGAACTTGTAGTCCATAGGAGAGGTAAGACTGAGCACATTTATAACTGTGCCAGAAATCATACAGTGGTCAGTACATAAGAGGGGCATAAACAAAATGAGTCAACATCAGTTATTAAGTCAATTTTGTAGCATATTAAGGGTTTCAAGCACTTTACTCATAATGTGCCTATTAGCTAAGCAATGTTAGTTTCCCTTTTAATGGATAAGGGAACTGAAGTTCTGACAAGTTAAGTGACTTGCCCAGGGCTGCATAGTTACAGTAGTAAGTTTTCCATTGTGGTAAAGGACTTAGTTTTCTTGATTCCACTTGGAGAACTTTCCCCACTCATTATTCTGCCTAAGGTCACAAGAGGGAATAATCCAGAGGCAGCTAATGGACCAGTGGATATAGGACTGGGTCTGTGTTCAAATCCAGTCTATTAATAGCTATGTGACCCACGGCAAGTCACTTAATCTTTGTCTGGCTTTTCTTAAATGTAAAATGGAGATAATAATAGAATTTACCTCATGTGATTGTTGTAAGGATCAAATGAGATATTTGTAAAGTTCTTAGCACTCTGTTTGTTCCATTGTAGTTGCTATATAAATGCTTATTCCCTTCTCCTCCTCCTAATCAATGCTATTTGGAGGGAAGATTACAGATAGAGATGGCATTGTATCTGGGCCTTGAGAAATGACAAGAGTTTTAATAAGTTCAGGTATCTGGAAGAACATTTGGGCCTTTAAGAATTAGTATCAGCAAAAGCATGTGATGTGCTCGGGCACTGGAAAGTTTATCACACGATTACAGAGTCTAAGAAATGGAAGGGACCTCAGAAGGCATCTCATCAAACTCATATCTAAATGGGCATCCCTGTTAACGTATTTCTGACTGCTTAACAAACAATTCAATTCAAGAAACATTTATCAAACATTTCCTGTGTGCTGACCACCAGTAGATATCATGTTTAAGACTTGAATCTTAGTCTCCTATGAGGATGGCCTGCTATGCACTACTCTATTAATGTTGAACAATTTAATTATCTTTTAGGCTTTAGGTAGCAGGTTGGGGTTATTGATTATGGGTGTGATTTCCTAAATTCTTTCCTATTTATTCTTCCCTCCTATTTCATTATTCACTCAATTCATTGTCCAACTACAGGACTTGTGTCAGATGTCTGTACTGATGGAAAGATTCAGTGTGTTGTCAATAATTCATCTGTTTTTCTCAGACTGGACAAAATATATTTTTATTTTGTCAATATCTTTGAATGGTTATGGATCATGTTGAGAAAAATATGTCATCATCTTGGACTTGACACAATCAGAAGAATTAGGAGCAAACTGGAAAACCTCATCATAGATATGAATACACTTTATCCATTTGGATACTTTGAAGGGCATCTTCCAAGATGAAAACTTTCAATGAGCACATATCTCACTGTGTTATCTTTTTGCTTGATAATAATCACTGTTGAATCCATTTATCTCTATTGTTTCATATTCCTAGGATCTTATATGATCTGAACATATGATATGCATATGGCACTCATTGGTAAATGAAAGCCTTTATGTTTATATTTTACTTCATTGAAACAATTGCTTTTTTTTGACAAAAAGACAAATACATTGGTCTGTATGTCTTTGAGTTAATTTTACGATTATGGAGATGTGATTGGCTACAGACATTTTTTTCTTGGCAAATGTCTGTTTAATCCCTTTATTTCCATCAAGGATGGCCTCAATACATATATAAATAATTTTCATAAATATTTTGAATCTTTATAAGGAATCTTGATGAATCAAGATGATGAAATATTTAAGTGGGTCAGCTGCTATTCAACCTCTATTTAAAGATCAAAATCAACACCAGGTTAGATTCAAGAATAAAGCTAAAAAGATGCCATATGCAGTTAAACTGCTATAATCTCACCTATTAAGCTAAGCTGTTGATAATGAAAAATAGGAAATATAAAAAGGGAGAGATATTAACCTTGATTTTTCATGATTTCTTGACAAAGGTGAAGTAATGCAATAGAGTAGCCTTCCATCTGATCTTTCTTCTCTCCCATATCTATGACATTATGCACACACCTACCTGAGTGATTTTCCTAAAGGCCTGAAACCATTAAACCCCTCCACAATAAACTCCACAGACTCCCCTATGAAGATAAGTATTATTTAATCTTCATCTTACCTTTGTAAATGTCGATTGTCAGCGCATTTCATAAAGGATGCTGTAGTACCATGTAGTAGCACATGAATTACAAATCAGTCAGTATAAATAGACATATATTGGGGATGTATGTCCAAAGTTGTTTTTACTGGTGGAGTGCTTGATAAAAAATTGGAGAAGATCCTCCTATATTAAACAGGTCTAAAACATGTCTTCACTTTATTGTCAATTATTAGACCTTGAAGAGGCCCTTCTATGTCAGTTATTTATAGTATGACAGGTAAATTTTGAAACCTCAGCTTCCTCAGCAGTAATATAAATAATCTCTGAAGCCATGAATTTCTTCCTTTCATTAATCTTCCTCTGGTAGACAATAATTACACCCTGATGATATACTTCATAAGTCTCTTCCAGTGAGTCCTTTATATTCATTTTTGATCTACCACATGCATTATTGCACTCATCTCCTGATTTATCTGACACAAACATCTTCTACTTGAAAAAAATCCTAAACCTAGTATCAATCATTTTCCTAAAATGTCCCTCTCCTGTCCAAACTCTGAAATGTTAAAAGGTCACAGATGTAGATCTTGAAAGTGATCTAGTCCAACCATTTTTTCACAGATGAAGAAACTGAGGCATAGACAGGCTATAGATGATTCGCTCAAGGTCACGTAGCAATATGTCAGAGGAAAGATTTGAACTCAGGTTCCCTATCAATAGAAAATATCAAATATAAATATTAAATATCAGGTTGTCTATCAGTGATAAGTGTCACAAACATTTTCTTGTACATGACTCTTTGTATTTCTTGCCTATTTTTGCTTTGTTTTTCTTGGACACAAGAAAGGTGCTTAAATTTTAAGCCCCTTGAAGACAGACCACATGAACAAACATATCTCTTCTTATCCCAGTTCCAAGAGAGGGTTTCATATGCCAGTATATTTGAAATATTGCAATTTAATCACAAAATCTTACAGCTAGAAGGAACCTCAGGGGATCAACCCTATTTCAGCAGGAATCTTCTCTAACAAATCCTGACAGGTAGTCCTCCAGACTGTGCTTGACCCCTTCCATTGCTGGAGAATTCACTATCTTATAAGGCATACATTTGTCCTGCTGAATCTTTCAAATAGTTAAGAAAATCCTTCCTTCCTTCCTTCCTTCCTTCCTTCCTTCCTTCCTTCCTTCCTTCCTTCCTTCCTTCCTTCCTTTACCCCCCCTCCTCCCTCACTCTCATCTTAGGACAGTTTTGATTTTTGGTACATTCTGTATTTGGTTAAAAATTGCCTCCCTGTAACTTTTTCCTTTGACCCTAATTCTGCCTTATGATCTCACAAAAAAGAAATCTAATCATTTTTCTATGTGTCACTTTTTCCAATAACTGAAAACAACCCTTATGTATCTTTCAGTTTTGTCTTCTTCAGGCTTTAAGGTTATTAGTGTCTTCAGTCATTATTCATATGACACGACTTATAGTTCCTTTATGGGGTATTCTAACTTATAGAAATGGTGATTTGAGCTGATCATGATACTTCAGATGTGGTTTGACTAGGGGAGACGACAATGTGACTCTGAGGAAAACGGATTAGATGATCTCTAAAATTGCTTCTAACTCCAGCTCTATGATTTTATGGTCTCATGATCCTATGTCTTCCCTCAATTTAGTCTCTAAGTCTGATGATGACCTTAACGTTAAGTTCAGAGATGTTTAAAACTTCAAATTGTAACATTGGATTTATATTCATTTCTGTCTTTTCTTCCTTAGATATTTACAAGCAACAATTTACTTTATGCATTATGGTGACTGCTGATTTTGGGGTTTCCATAAGATGATGTCTGTCCTCAACCCTTCCCTGTTGCATGCTCCTCAAGAGAACTATTCTTCATTTTTGCCCAGGAAGCTCCTTGTGATTGTTGCTTGATTTGTTTATTGAAAAATCATATTCAGATATTGCTCCTATAAAGTCATCAAAACACTTCCCAGAGACATGTTCTTTTGGTTATAGGAAAATTTCCATAATAAAATCTATTTCTCTTGATGACTCTGGTTATTTAATCACTAAGAGAAACATGGGCCCTAGTTGGACTTCTGTCTCTCTGACAAGGCTAACTTATGGGCTCATAGATATGGAACTATATACAGGAGGTCCACTTTCTTTGCAGCTGATAGTCTTATCCAGACGCTATATCTCCGGTTTCATGTTCCAGCCTGTATGAAACATAGATGTCTTTCTTGCTTTCATACATATATTCTTGAGCTCCCCAAATCTATGACTACCACATTTAGAACATAATTGGGATGGACCGACAGGATTTTTTCCTAGGATACTGAATATAGAAGGTGCTGATAGGACTTGAAGTCCTTTTGTAGGTAGAAACAACACAACTTAGCATCTACCTACTCCCTAAGAATAATTAGTTAAAATAAGAGTCCCTCCATCCAAGAGGCTCTGTTTTACTCCCATGAGCAAGTGTTCTGATATTCTTTTTACCTGAGGGTGCTACTTATCTGAGGCTTTGACATGAAGATTCCTAATTTCACATGTCTGTACTGATGACCAATTTTCAGAATCTGCTTCTATCCATTTCCATATGTGCTTATTAAATCCAAGGGTTCTCACAGTAAAGGACAAAGAGGAAACTGAGGGTCAGAGAAATTAAATGATTTTTAGGAGTTAACATAGATGTAAGGTATTAGAGTCAGGATTTGTAACCTGTCACTTTACAAATTCAGTCACCTTTATAACACACCAAGCCACCTCTCTTTCATTAGTGTACCCAGATTCCAGGATATTGTTCAAAATTTTCTTGAACAGATAGGGAGGCAACATTAGCTGTAAAGAAGTTATGCACTTGTGTGATCTCTGGGTCTGCCTAGAAATGCCAATATGATATACATATTTTCTATGATTGAAGCCTTAGGTGACTGGTAAATTCTTCTTGTCTTACAAGCAATCATCACAGAATGATAGACCTAAGACCTAGAAATCATTTCGTTCCAAATATCATACTTAATCACAGAAAAAAAGAGGCCCAGAAGGGGGAGGATGACTTGCACAAAAGTATTAACATTTTTATTTATAGACCATGACTAGGAAAACATGTATGAGCAAGAACAAACAAGGCCTTTCTAAAACAGATTTGTACATATTACTCTTGATAACCATTATATTCATAGTAGATATTCACTTTCATTTATGATTGGGGTGTAGGGTGTGTTCAGGGAGGACCAATACCTTTGGTGTGATGGCTGCTGAGGCCTTTTCAGGTCTCTTTCTACCTTTGGTGTCCACCTGTTCCACCCAATTCTCATCTGTTGCTCCAGAAGCTGCTGCATGCACAGCAACCACACCCCAGTAAACTATCTTGGCAGACAGGCCAAACCAGATTGAGGGTAGCCAAGGGGTCTCAAACCCTTTGGTGAGTTAGGGGGGTGTCTACTCCAAGCATGTGAAGACTTACTCTGGTGGAATGGATGGAAGAGAACAATTTGTTCCAACTGCCATGAAGGCAGCTGAAGCAGGTGATGTGGAATACTTAGAGCTTGGTTAGAAACCAAAGATGCCAAGGTCATCCACTACAGCCTGAGCCATCACCAGCCATCTTGACTCTTTCCTGCCACTGGACTATGATGACTCTGGAGGAGACAGTGAGGCTGATGACTTCATGTAACTCTATCTCACTAAAATCCAATTTACATATGAATCAAAATACATTACCCATACCATTTTACTATTATGCCTCAAAGTCCTGTGGCACCAGGCAAGTGATGAAGCAGCAGGTATGAATATACTGGGAACTGTAGTCACAACCCTGTACACAGGTGGCCCAGGCCATAGTGTCCTTTCTCACTGGAAGCAGCAGTGGGACTTGGCAGCCCCCTGGGTGTCTGAGCAGCCTTTTAAGGATTGCACTGATCACTTCTTGGTGTGAGGAAGAGGGCTTGAAAAGGTACCCTAAAAATTGTCTGATTATCTAACCCTGGCCTGATTACTGGGGCAGGTGGGGAATCCCACTCTGTGGTCAAAACACACAAAAATGTACAAAATATACAAAAACATCTGCAAAGATGATTCCACTCATCATTGGCACATAGAACGTGCATACAGTAATAGACAACACAAAAACCAGTAGACCTGAAAGACGAACTGCTCTTATTGCAAGAGAACTCAACAGATATCGCATACAAATAGCAGACCTGCATGAAACAAGGCTGGCAAATGAAGGTCAGCTTACTGAAGTTGGAGCTGGACACACCATTTTCTGGAGTGGCCACAATGAAGAGGAGCACTGTGAAGCTGGAGTAAGTTTTGCAATCAAAACTAATCTAGTCAACAAGCTGGTTGGTATGCCTGCCAAAAGGAATGAATGACAGGCTCATGACAATGTGATTGCCACTTGCAGGAAAATGCCATGCCACCATCATCAGTGACTATGCTCCCACCATGATGAATCCTGATGAGATCAAAGAAAAATTTTATGAAGACCTAGAGATCCTTGTCGTCAATGTGTCAAAATAGGACAAGCTTATAATTCTGTGTAACTTTAATGCTAGAGTAGTCTCAGACTACCAGACTTGGCAGGGAGCCCTAAGGAGGAATGGAGTTATAAACAGCAACAGCAATGGTCATTTACTGCTGAAGACTTGTGTATCACATGATCTTCTTATCACCGATACTGTTTTCCATTTACCTAAATGCAATAAAGCTTCATGGATGCACCTTTGAAGCAAACACTGGCATCTAATAGACCATGTGATTGTAAGGAGAAGAGACGACAAGATGTGAGAGTGACAAAGGCAATGTGTAGTGCGGAGTGCTGGACTGATCATAGATTTATCCTTTGCAAGCTACATATTCTTGTTCATCAAAAGTGCTTTCCACAAGGCAAAATGATTATGAGAAGAATTAATGTCAACAAATTAGAGCTCTTCTCTGAGCATGAGCAGTTTGTTGCTAACTTGGAGGGAAAGTTGAGCCAATGCACAATTGGCAATAGTGGAGCAGAAAAGAAGTGGGCATTTTCAGAGATTTGATGTACAGCACTGCATTTGCACATCTGGGTCAGAACACTTGCAAACACCAAGACTGGTTTGATGAAAATAATGGGGAAATTCAGAAGCTGCTAAATGAAAAATGAGAACTCCACAGGATTTACCCGCAGGATAGTTCATCCATCTCTAAGAAGGCAGCATCTAAGTTCATCAAAAGTAAAGTACAAACAAAACTTAGAGAGATGCAGTATTCCTGGCTCAGTAAGAAAGCAGATGAAATTTAGTTTTATGCTGGTAGTAGCAATCCAAAGCAATTTTATGATTCCCTGAAAGCTATTTATGGATCAAAAACCTGTGATGCTACTCAGTGCTCATGGAGCCACATTGACTAGTGATAAGAACATGATCCTAGAGAAATGGGCTGCACACCTCCATAGTGTTCTCAACAGACCATCATCAATCAATGCTGAGGTTGTTGGCTGTTTATCTCAGGTTGAAGTCAATCCCTCCTTAGCTGAACTTCCAGCTAAAGAAGAGATTTTGAGTGCCATTAGGCTCCTTTCATGTGGCAAAGCATCTGGTGCTGATCCTATTCCAGCTAAGATTTACAAGGTAGGGGGACCATTGCTCATACAAAAGCTGACTGAAATTTTCCAGATTATATGTCAAGAGGAGGTTATCTCACAGGATTCAAGGATGTCTCCATTGTCCATCTCTATAAAGGTAAAGGGAATAGATTGTCCTGTGAGAATCACAGGGGACTCTCTCTCTTAGTCATTGCTGGCAAGAATCTTGCTAGAGTTCTCCTTAATAGGTTGATCTTCACCTGGAAGATGGTCATATACCTGAGAGTCAGTGTGGCTTCAGAAAGCACCAAGCAACAGTCGATGTGGTGTTAGTTGCCTGAAAACTCCAGAAGAAATTCCAGGAGCAGAACAGTGGTCTATACACAATGTTTGTAGATCTGACCAAGGCCTTTGATATTGTTAATCATAAAGGCTTATGTAAAATATGTCAAAATTTGGTTGCCCAGAGAAGTTCATCAGCATTGTATGTCAATTTCATGATGGCATGTTGCCCAGGTTCTTGATAGTGCACAATGCTCTTGTGCCTTCCCAGTCACCAATGGAGTGAAACAGGGTTGTATGCTTGTTCCCATGCTTTTTAGCATGATGTTTTCGACCATATTGTCAAATGCTTTCAATGAGGATGAATATGACATCAAGGTCAGCTACCGTGCTGATGGCAAATTCTTCAATTTGAAAAGGTTACAAGCCAAGACCAAAGTGGAGGGAGTGTTGGTCCATGATTTTCTGTTTGCAGATGATTGTTCACTCAATGCAGTCTCTGAAGCTGAAATGCAACAAAGTATGGATCAATTCTCTGCTGCCTGTGCTAATTTTGGCCTAATAATCAATACCAAGAAAACACAGGTGCTCTATCAGCCACCACCACACCATCCATACATGGAACCATTGATTACAACAAATGCAGAAGTTTTGAATTCTGTGGATAAGTTCATTTACCTTGGTAGTATACTTTCCAGGGATGTACACATTGACAATAAGGTTGACACATGCATTGCCAGAGTTAGCTCAGTGTTTGGGAAATTCTGAAGAAAAGTTTGGGAGAGAACAGGTATTAGACTGACTACCAAACTGAAGGTCTACAGAGCCATTGTACTGACCTCATTGTTGTATGCCTGTGAAACATGGACAGTCTACCAGTGCCATGCCAGGAAACTGAATCGCTTCCCTTTGAACTGTCTTAGGAAGAGTCTGAAAATCATCTGACAGGATAAAGTACCAGACACTGAGGTCCTTGCTCAAACTAAACTACCAGACATTCATACTATGCTTCAGAGAGTGCAACTTTGATGGGCTGGCCATGCTGTTTGAATGCAAAATGTATGCTTGCCAAAAAGACTATTTTATGGTGAACTCGCATGGGGCAGGCTATCACATGGTGTTCTGAACAAGCAATACAAGGAAACTGTCAAGGGGTCTCTTTCAAAAACTTTGGATTTGATTGTGGGACATGGGAGACACTGGCACAGGACCGCTCAGCATGGCGTACCCACATCAGAACAGGTGCTGTGCTCTATGAGTAAAGCAGAATTAAAACAGCACAAAGGAAATGTAGGATGCACAAATTTGGAGTAATCACCCCAAATATTCACAAGGACTATCAGTGCCCAATCTGTGGTAGAGCATTCCAAGCACTGATCAGCCACAGTTGTACACACTGAAACTTCACTTTATCACCATGATGTAATTTTGGTCCTCTTTGAGAATGAAGGACAACCACCACCACCACCAGCATGATTTTCAGCAATAACTCCATAGAGATGGGTTGACATTGAGAATAATATTTTCATTCTGATCAAAGAATCACAGTCTCATAGATCTTAGATCTGGAAAGAATCTTATGGATCATCCAATCTACCCTTTCCTTTTACAGTTTTGGAAGCTGAGGTGAAACTATTTGCCCAGAATCATATAAATAGTAAGTGACAAAGCAGGTATTTGAATTAAAATTTTGGATTTCCAAAGTTCAGCCTTTTCCCCACTGTATTTTCTTTCTTTCTTTCTTTTTTTTCATTCCTGGACAAGTTTTTATTGAGGATTTTTCAAAAACTAAAATGATTGGATTGTTTTTCATACAGTTGATTAAGTTAAAAACACTCAGTTTCAGTTTTTAAAAGCAGTTTTAACATGACTATCCAAAACTAATTTTGAAATGGGTAAAACAAAAATCAGGCTACCTTAGACCATCGCCAATGTTATGGCTCCTTCTGGTGTGTATGTTGTGACACGAAATTAGCAATATTACACAGTTCAGGTGCAGAAAAATTAAGCAGAACACATTGTCAATAGAGAATTAACTAGGAAAAAAGCAAAGAAACTTGTTGGCTAAGCATTTATTTTGGCCTCCATGTATGAAAAGAGTAACAGTTATTTAATTTGGGCTAATGCAAATAAAA
Organism: Notamacropus eugenii; assembly: GCF_028372415.1. Lineage (NCBI taxonomy): Eukaryota > Metazoa > Chordata > Mammalia > Diprotodontia > Macropodidae > Notamacropus > Notamacropus eugenii. Next base: position 410,472,777 of record NC_092872.1, read on the forward strand.
AAGAATAATGTACAAAATGCTATTTATAATTATCTTCTGGCTAGAAAGATTTTCTTCTCTTTATCATTTCACTCTATTTTTAAAAATACCAATCTCTGACTCTAGGGCAAATACAATTAGTTTAGGATGTAACTTTTTAAAAAAAATTCCCAATACTTCAAGACCCACTTCTCCTCCCACACAGACATTCCCTATAGCAAAACGTTTTTTGTTTGTTTTGAAAGAGGGAGAAAAGTACAGAAAAACCAACCAGTATAACAAAAAATTCTGACATTATATGCAGTGATACACATCGATTCCCCCCACCTCTGCAAAGAAACAGAAAGATGTCTTCTAGTATATCTTCTTTGGGACCAAACTTGTGACCTTTTAAAATGAATGTTCTGATCTCTTTCTCTGGACCCACAGCTCTTTATTTGAAGACCTTAAGTACACTGGCAGTTTCCTAGGCTATCATCCATGGTAGCCAGGGCCTCTCAGTCCTCACTCCAATGAGCTCCTCGCTTCTCCACAAGTTCAATGCATTGGGAGTGGTTAGCGTAATGATTTCCATCCATTTCACCTTCCCAGCATCATCTCCTGCTTCCAGAGGCAGATCATCCGTCGTCTCACCTGTTTCATCATGGTGGTTCACAGCTCCTGCCTCCATCCAGGCACTATCAGTGTTTCGAGGGTCACCCACATATCCCTTATAAAGCACTAAATGCTCCTGGCTGAAGAGTCTGTGTAACTCTTCCTCCAGCTCCTTCTTCTCTGCCTTGGACTTCTCTAAGGCATTCATGGCTTCTTCCCCAAACTCTCGTTTCAAGGTGGCGCTGATTTCCCTCCTGGTTCCACCGTGCCCCCCGGGATCGCCCACTCTCCACAGTCTTTCCGTTTGATGGCTACACACTGCAGGATGTCTTTGCCACAGACGGGGTGGGAGACCTTCTTTCCACAGCTGTCCCTTTTCCATCGAGCGATGATGGGGTCTGCCGCGTGGTTTGGGCCCCACCGCCCCAGAAGGCCCCGGCCAACGAGTCCCGTGCGGCCTGCGGGATTTCTAGGTCACCATTTGCAACCTCGTAGGGGTCATTGTGGCTTTTCTGGTCAACAAGTCCTTCCCTCTCATTGGACTTGGGAGAAAACCCCTGCCACCTACCTGGGGATGGGCCCGGGAAGGCCCCGCCAGGACGGCCGCCGCGGCCTCCACGGGCTCGTACTCGGGCACTCCGCCAGCCAGGACACTTTGTCCGGGCACATAACATCGCTCCACCGCGGACCGCGGGTAAGGCGACGAGCGAGCCTTGCGGTGGAGGCCCCTCAGCACGCGCGGCGGAGTGAGCCAGGATCGCGGGAAGCCTGGGGAGGCCGCCAGCGCCGTCCCTCGAAGCAGCGCGGAAGCCCCGCGGGCCAAGGTCCAGCCCAGCGTGGAGGTGGCGGCTCCCCGGGAGAGGCTTCCAGCAGGTAGGCCGCTCCCGGCGCAGCCTCTGCGGCTCCTCGGATCCGACCGGGGGCGGCCGGCCTGGCCCCTCGCCGGCCCCTACTCGAAGCGCTGCTTTACCTTTTGTTGATGTGGGTCACCCACGGCGCGGCAGCGGGCACACCCGCCTCCCCACGACAATGCCCCGCTGCATTTTCAGTGCGTCTCTTCAGTCACCAGTGCTGGTACTTCCTACAGCTGCAGCTAGCTGGAGCAGTGATTGGAGTGCCAGGCCTGGAGTCAGGAAAACCTGCATTTGAATCCTGCCTCTGACGCTACTTAACCTCTCTCACTTTCCTCATCTAAATATCATAAATGCCAGCTATTCTTCTTCTTATCATATGCAGCTAGGTGGTGCAGTGGATAGAATGCCAGGCCTGGAGTCAGGAGGACTCATCTTCCTGAGTTCAACTCAGGCCTCAGACCCTTACTAGCTGTATGACCCCTGGGCAAGTCACTGAACTCTGTTTGCCTCAGTTTCCTCATCTGTAAGATGAACTGGAAAGGGGTCATGAAGAGTCAGATACAAGTGAAAAACAACTAAACAGCAACTAGCTGCACAGGTCACAATTCAGACATACTTTTCCATCCCATAAGGTTCCTGTGCATGTCTTCTATAAGTATTACAGGAGGGTATTCTGTCCTCCTCTCCCTTAACCTGCTGGAGACCTCCCTCTGTGAAGTCAAGAAGCATTTATTGTCTTACTATATGCCAGGAACTGTGCCAAGTTTTGGTAATAGAGTGATAGGCAAAAAACGTTTCCTGCTCCTAAGGGATTCACAGTTTTAATGTGAGGAGACAGCATATAAATAAATACAAACCAAATAAGATTAAGGACAGGATAAGACATTTTGTAGAAGGTAAGTGCTCACTATATGTTTGGCACTGTGCTAAGAGCTTTCATTTATTTTTTAAAAATAAATATTATCTCATTTGATTCTTACAACAACCCTACTTGGTAAGTACTGTTCCCATTCTACAGTTGAAGAAACTGGGACAAACAAGGTTAAGTGACTTGCCTGGTGTTCCAGAGTAAGTGGTAGGCCAGTTTGAACTCACTCCAGGCCCAGAGCTTATTTTCTTGACTGTAACACCAGACTCTTTAGCTAAGATTTGAAAGAAGTCAGAGAAGCAAGATGTGGAGATGAAGGGGCAGCATTCTAGAAATGGGGTGAGGGTATAGCACATGAAAGTGCTCTGAGTCACTCTGATGGAGTTTTGTCCCTGGAACAGCAAGGGCACTGGTACTGCTGGATTACAGAATACATGAAAGAAAGCAAGGCAGAAGACTGAAGAGGCAGAAAGGGGCCAAATTATGGAGGGTTTTAGATGCCAGACAGAGGGTTTCATATTTGACCTTAACAGTAATGGGGAGTCATTGTGATTTCTTTGGGAAGTGAATATCATGGTCAAACTTATGCTTAATGAAGATAAAGTCAATTAATCTCAATAAATAGAGAGAAACCCAAACTACAGCTCTAATCAATCCAGCCAAGCTTTAAGGCCTAGCTTTTACATTTTTTAACTCTGTATAAATATGAGACCCTAATATTCTCATGATACAAAAGGAAACCAGTACAGTAAGAGCAGCTTCCCTAGATGACCTTTGAAACTCTGATCTTGCCTAAGATCAAGAAAAAACAAAAATAGATAGAGACAAAGGCATTCAGAGACATCTGCATTAGGCTGCCTGGTTGAGCCCATGCTCATATTGTGGCCATTTGTGTGAAAGAACAAGAGTGTCACTCCAGCCCTAAATGTGACCACCAAAGCAGAGGTCATACTACTTGTCACCCCAACTGAAGCATCTGGGCTACCACATGGCTAGAAGCAATAGTCATATAATTGATGATCCTGGAAATGCTAAGCAATGAAAAAACTACATGCTTGGAGTTCCCAGAGGTTTCCTAAGGAATTCTGGGTGCATTTTCCCTAAGATGGCTCCAAAGGTAGATTCAGCTCTTTTATATTAGTAAGACCTTCATCTTATCCTGGTGACCTTTAGGCCATATGTTATTTAATTTCATCTACTCTTATTTCACAAAATCTTTGTCTTTCTGTTAGATCAGAACCCTTCTTTCAGTACAACACTCTTCTCTTAGTATGATACTTCAATGGAAATTTTGTGGTCTGAGATAATTGCTTAAAATTCTGTGGAAGCCTCTTGGAAGGTCATTTAACCTTGAGAAATCTTATGCCAAACTAGAACACTTGGTAGACAAAGAAATCTTTGTATGAGGAAACCATCCTCCAAGGATCTGTTCCATATAATTCACAAAGGTTTATAATTGATCTTATCTTAAACACAATAGTGTTTACTCATTAACTTATTCATTTTGATACCTTCATGCTATATGTGATAGGGAGTTTACTCATCCATCACATATTCAACTGTGACACTGGAATGCAATTATGGTAATTCTACTGTTATCAGTGGAGAAAATAGTTTGCTTTGGAAATTGTAGATATTTTCCATTTTTGGTTGGTTCTACTCCTTCTAGTTTACTTGTTGATATGCCTGGGCTGATCTGGTTTAATTGGATCTCTCACCAGTACTAAGAATAGTGCTAATAATCCCTCATCAACACCACTCACCAGGTAATGAAAGTTTTGACTGAAGCCATTTCTTAAGGTTTGTGTGGTTTATAAAAGTACAACAGCAGCTAGGTGGCATAGTGTCAAGAGCTCTAGGCCTGAGGTTAGGAAGACCTCAGTTCAAATCCAACCTCAGACAGTTGCTAGCTGTGTGACCCTGGGCAAGTCGCTTAACCATTGTTTGCCTCATTTTCCTCATCTGTAAAATGAGGATAATAATAGCACTTACCTTGCAGGGCTGTTGTGAGACTCCAATGAAATAATTGTAAAGCACACATAGTATAGTGCCTGGTACATAGTAAGTGCTATATAAACATTAGTTATTATTTGTGATGTGAGACAGCTGACGCATATATAATCCTTGTTGAAACCACAGATATTTGGGAGTATTGAGGTTATATTTCTCTATATTTATAACACACCCTTGCACTTTCATGGAACCATGACTTTGTCGCCCTGCTACAGGATCAGAGTGGCCTGGAGATGGGAAGCAGGTAATGTCTTACCGTATCCTCACAGATAATGAGGTAATTTTCCCTGCATGTCTATGCTTAATTGTTATTATGTCACATAGAAAACTGTGATCATTTGTTCAATCTCTTATTCAACATTTACTGAATACCTATCATGGAACAAACCTTTAAGTTGCCAACACTAGATTCAATTCCATTCAGAAACATCTGTAATATTAAGTGCTTAATGTGCCAGACACTATTCTAGGTTCTGGGGATAAAAGGGCAGCAATGAGAGAATCCTTGCCTTCAAAGAGATTATAATCTACTGGTGAATTCATCATGTTTCAGCTAAGTACTTACCAGGTGCATATAACATAAGCTATAAAGTAACCTGGGTGTAGACACTGGTAACTGGAGGAATCAGGAAAGACCTCTTAGAAGAGTGGTACTGGAGCTAAACTTTTAATGAGTCCAAGGTAGAAGGTGGAAGATCTGTTCTGTCCTGATTATGCCACTTCTAGGGTGGCAGAGTATCCTGAGGGATGGTTCTGTCTCCAAGAGAATTCTGAGATACTGAAGAAAGAGGGGCAGTCCACATCAGCATGCAAGTAAATACATTTTATTGGGGGGAGCTTTCTCATGAAGCCAGTTGTCTTGGGTGGTGGCAGGACAGTATAGATCTTCATACTACCCTCAGGCCAGGCCAGGTATTTTATAGAAACAGAACACAGAAGGCATAGTGCCAGGAATGGTCTGTGGTTATGTGGGATAGCTGGAGATTTTTGGTTTTTTGCTGTTTACATTAACGGTAGCTTACATTAACTGTGTGGTCAGAGGTCAAATTGTCATACTCTGGCTTCCCCTGTACATGAGGATTCTAGGACTGGGAGTTGTGGAGAAAGATTATTGTATGCATGAGAAAAAAGGTATGGAGGTAGGAGAAGTACTGCCTTGCATAAACAATAAGAAGTAGATCAGTTTGAATGGAACATAGAGCACATGAGGGACAATAATGTGTGATCTTCTAGGGAAAAGAATAAAAGCCCAAGGTAAAGGGCTTTTGGTATCAAGAGTGAGAGTTTATATTTTATCCTGGAGGCAAATGGAACCAATGGATCCTCCTTAAAAAGGATATTACAGTCAGATTTGTGTTTCAGGAGTAACAGTTTGGCAGCTAAGTTCAAGATGAACAGGAAAGGGCAAAGACTGGAGGTGGGGATGCAATTGGGTTTCCCCTGTGATCATCAAAGTGAGAAGTGGTAAGGGCCCGAACAAGGGTGGCAGATATTACACTCTTATGCATGAAATATTAGAAAACTTAAACCAAAGCTTCCAGTTTGTTGAGTAGCATTTTTGTAGTATTAATTAAAGGAAGTGGATAGAGCACTGGGCATTTTCTCTTTTCCCAGATATCTCCAGAGGAGCTAGGTGGTACAGTGGATAGACCATTAGACCTGGAGTTAGGAAGATGTGGCCTGAGACGCTTACTAGCTGTGTGATCCTGGACAACTCCCTTAACCCTGTTTGCCTTAGTTTCCCCATCTGTAACATGAGCTGGAGAAAGAAATGGCAGACCATTTGAGTATCTTTGCCAAGAAAATCCCAAATGAGATCTTGAAGAGTTGGACATGACAAAAAATAGCTGAACAACTATACAGATAAGTAAATATAGGCATAAATACATATCTATTTACATATAGTACAAAACAAATATATACACAATAATGTATGCATGTACACACATGCATGTGTACATATGTATGTATATGTATATTATGCATAAATTGTACATTTCTGTCTCTAGTTATATATAGTAATCTCAGAGGGAAAATCCTGGAAAGAAGGGTAAGCAGGGTGGTGACATAGTAAAGCATTCTAGGAACAAAAGGCAGGTAATAAAAAGGAATAAAGATAGGACATGTAGAATCCTGTGTGAGGAACTGCACGTAGACCAGTGTATTACATCATGTAGGGTGTGGAAAGGAGTCCTAATAAAGGCTGAGTTATTGACAGCTTTAAATGTCAAATAGAAGAGTTTATATTTCATTCTCAAAGTGATGGGGAGCCACTGGAACTCATTAAGTGTTTGTATGTGGAGTGTGTGTATGTGTGTGTGTGGGGCATGGTTAGATCTCACATTAGGAAAAAAACACCTCAGTAACTGAGTGGAGGAAAGATTGGAGTAGGGCAGGGAGAAGAAGAAATGGAGCAGGGAGACCAGTTAAAAGTTTCTTGCATTAGCTCAGGGGCAAGATAAGGCAATGAATTAGACTGTTGGTTGTGTGAATAGAGAGAAGGGGAAGCATAAGAGCTATGTTGTGAATGTCAAAAAAACAAGATATGACAGAGAGTTAGATATGTGGAGTAAGTGAGAGTGGATTGTTGAGGATGAAACCAGAAGTGTGAACTTGTATGACTGGGAAAATTGTAGTGCTATCAACAGTAATAGGGAAATTTGGAAGAGGCAAAGATCTGGTGAGAAAGATTAGGAGTTATTTTGTTTTGTTTTTGTTTTCTTCAGAACAGCATGAATTTGAGATGTCTAGAAGACATCCAGATGGAGATATCCAAAGACAGTTGGTGATGTGGGACTAGAGCTCGGGAGAGAGACTTGAACTGGATAAATAGACCTTGGAATCATCTTCATAACAATAATAAAGTAACCCATGGCTTGTAATGATATCATCAAGTGAAATACTATAGAGCAAAAAGAGAATAGGGCCCAGGACAAGATTTTTTGAGAGAAATATATGGTTGTTAGGGGTAACGTTGGTGAAAATGAAGAAAGGAGTGGCGTGGCATGGCCAGACAGGTGGGAGAACCAGGAGAGAGAAGAGTCACAAAAACCAGAAACGGGAGTCAATTGATCCTATCAAATGCTGCAGGTAATTTTGGGGGTGGAGGTAGAGAGGAGACTAGTAAGTCAGGATGGGTCAGGAATCAGGAAAGACTTCCTGTAGAAGGTGGAGCTTGCATAGAGTGTGGAAAGAAACAAGGGATTCTAAATTTCTCACACAAAAAGTGAGAAGGAAGTGCCCTCCAGGCATGGTGAGGAGAGAGTTGGAGAGCCAAGTGGTGAAGAAAAGCAAGAATTTCAATTTGAATGGAATGCAGAATGTCTGAAGGAACATAATGTATAAATAATGTTTTAAAGCTAGGCTGGGGACCATTTGTGAAAAGTTTAAATGTGAATGGAACCTACATTCCACCCAAGAGGCAATAGGGAGTTATTGGAGTTTATTTAGTGGGGAAGGGCCATGGTCATGCCTATGTTAGCAAAATCACTTTAATAGTTGTGTTTATGATGGATTAAAGAAAGAAGTGGCTTGAGAAAGGAAGACCAATTATGTGGCTATAACAATGGTGATGAAAAAGATGATTAGGGCCTCATCCAGGGGAGTGGTCATGGGAGAAAAAGAAAGGGAGGCATGCAAGAAATGCAGACATGTGGGCACAATATTTGATACCTAATTGAATATGCAGGAGAAGGGAGTAGAGGACTAGATCATTTCATTTCTTTGCAGCTCAGTTTTATCACCTGTGAAATGAGGATACAAAAGTTTACACTAATACATCAATGGGTTATTGTGTGGGAAGTGTTTTCTAAGAGCTACATAAATAGTAATTAGCTTGTTATGTACCTCACAGGGTCTGTAATGATAATGATATGCTGATGCAATGATAATGTAATGATAGCTGATATCCCCATACAGTTTAAAGGGCTACAAAGCTTCCTTGTTGTTCCTGGAATAAGACACTCTGTCTCTTGACTGTATTTTTTCTAGTTGTACCCCATGTCTAGAATGATCTCCCTTCTCATTTCCATCTCCTGACTTCTCTGACTTGCTTCAGATCCCAGCTAAAATCCCATCTTCTCCAAGAAGCCTTTCCCAAACTCCCATAATGCTAGTGCCTTTCATCTGTTATCTCCAATCTATACTGTACCTATCTTGTTTGTATACAATTGTGTGCATGTTGTCTCTCCCCTTTTGTTTGTCTCTCCTTGAAAGCAGGGACTGGTTTTTGCCTTTCTTTGTATCTTCAGTGTCCAGTACAGTGCCTATTTATTAAGTAATAGGTACTTAAAACACTTGTTGACTTGCTGACTGATGAGATGATTAACCCCTCTGCAATGCAAGTAGTATAGATATTAAAATGCCCATCTCACAAATAACAACACCCAGTTTAATGGTCAAAGCCTGTCCAGGAGTCAGGAAGACCATGGCTCAAGTTCCATTATCTGACCCATAAAAGATATCACTTGTATTGGATGAGTCATTTAGCCACTCAGTACACACCATAACGTTACTTACCTAAATTGGCAAAGGCAGTTTTCTCATCATTACACCACCTGCGTTTTAAGCCCCAGGTATTTCTCAGTAGACAAAATGGACCACAGATAAAATGATCCTTCTAGGGTCAGGCTCCAGAATTGACTCCAGTCCACATGAACCTACAAAGATTTGTGAGCCTGGGACATGGATAACATATTGATGGTACTCCTATCTTAATCAAGCAGAATTTGAGTTATTGTTTTTACTATGCCCCATGGAATTTATTAATAAAATTTCCTGATTTTGCTTCCCCAGTATCTTTTACATCCATTTCCTCCTTTCTATGTCCACACCTTAGATTTCATCATATTTTGTGTGTATGACTTGTGACAGTTAAAATTAAGGTAGACTGAGACACAAAGTTCTGAGTACAATTTATTAGTAAAGCATCAACTTACCACTAAAAAGGTCTCAGGCTTCCCAGTTAAGCTAAGAGACTTAATGAGGGAGTCATCTCTCTTTTATAGTTTTGAGGAGTACAGAAAATAGCAAAGCTAGCATCATAGGTAGAAGAAAATATAATTGGATAGAAATTAGGAACGAAGGCTAGCAACAACCCTCTCTTTCCCTCCTGTGACTAAGAAATGTTCATTTTCTGAGTCCATCTGCATCTACAGGGAAAGAGATTGCAAGCCAGAGTTCTTGGAATAATAAACCAGACATCCTTGAAGAATAGCTTGATAGTAACGAGGTCAGACGCCCTGGTGTCCAACTACTTTCTTCAAGGGTAATAGATTTCCTTGATACAAAAATAGAGCAATGATTAACTAAAGAACTGGATTTTGAAAGCCATTATAAGCCAGCTGAATTCTGAGCTAAGTTCAGAGACAAAGAAATATGACCTAGGCAGTTACAGGACAAAATCAATGAACCGTAAATAAGATCAATTGAATATGATGCCAAATCAACTTGATTATTTCATACTTCAATTGATTTCTGACACATCTTCCTTATCACTGGTGTCTCTCCCCCACCTCCATCCTCAGCATATCTTGTATATGCTTCCCTTGCCTTTCCTTTCTTTTTCTCCCCTTCTACAGTTTACAGCTCTTAACCTCAAGCTTATTCTTGCTTCTGCCTTTCTAGTAGCAGAGATCACAAGCACATGCCACCATGCCCAGAAAATTTAACTCATCTCTAAATCAAACTCTTTGTGTTTTATATATCTATATCTATGTGCATGTGTGTGTGTGTGAGATTTTTCAACCAATCTTTATCTCTCCTTTCCAGAAAAAAACGCCCATAAAGAGTCATCTACATCACCATATCTACATCCTCACCATCCCCCTCACTTTAACAAGCATTTTTAAAGTATCTTTTACAATATGTACCAGACATTGTGCTAGGCACCAAGGATGCCAAAACACAAATCCTTGCTCGTATGTTTTGCATCCTTTCTCATGTTCAAATTGTTGTCAATAATAGGTTCATATTTTTTCTTCTTATCAGATACCCTCTTCTTCCAGCTTCCTTGGGGAGAAGTGAGAAGGGCTTGAGCCAACTGGAGAGAAGGAAATCATGTAGGTGACTTGGAGAATGTGAAGGTCAGTACTTAGATTAGGGCACAAGATATTTTGACATTCAACTCCTTTATCAACTTTAGATAAAATGATGTGATGAAATCCTCACTCCTACTTTATACTCCATTTGTATTATATTCTTGTACACTATTTATTTGAAATAATATTAGTAAAGCAAGCAATGCCTCTCCACTTCTTCCAGGGGTGACTTGCTTCACAGTGAGCAGGTAGTATAGCCCGAGGAAAGAGACATAGATTGGATGGGTCATAGAGGATTATTCAGTTTGGACGATGAATAGGAATCAATTGGAGTTAGAGGAGACAGATCTCTTAGGGCAGAAGGTAGAAGATAGAAACCTAATCATCAGTTGGATTCAGAAATCTGGGCAGAGATATCTGGAGCCAAGGCAGACTTTACTTACATCCTAACCAAGATGAAAATTTGGGATTTATGTTTTACCAGGTCCATGTCACACGTGGGACCTAGACAGAGTTGGTGCACCAGCTAATGGACTCCTTGAACTTTCAAGTAAGGTTCATGTGGTTATCCTTAGAAGCATATCTTGAAAAGTTATGCCTGTCCTGATGATTACTGCTTGTTCCTGGGGTGGGTGTCAGGGGGAGGGGGTTGAAAAGGAAGGCTCTGTTCCTAGTGGTACAACCATGAGTCATAGCTCCAAGTTTGAGGGTGCTTGCAGGGAAAGCAGGGATCTTGCTGTGCCAGGATGATGTGTTCCTAGATCACTGAGGTGAGATTTGTGTTTTATTCCCCTCTCACCACCAGAGAACATCTACATGTGCCCTCCTTCTCCTCAGCTATGAGTATTCAATATTTCATGTACAAATATGTCCTTTACTTGACTCTAGCATTCAGTCTTTATCTCTCCTTTGCAGGGAAGTCACAGGATTTTAGACACAGGAAGACATCTACACCAACATCTCTATATCCTCCCCTCCCCCTCTAACAGGCATTTTTAAAGTATCTCTTACAATTTGTGCCAGATATTTTAACAGGCACCTAGGATATCAAAACAGAAGTCCTCGTTTAGATAGTTTATGGCTTCTCATGTTCAAATTATTGTCAATAATAGGCTTATATTTTTTCTTCCTATCTGATACTCTCTTCTTCCAACTTCCTTGGGGAGAAGTGAGAAGATCTTGAGTCAAGTGGGGAGAAGGAAATCATGCAGGTGACTTGGAGAATGTGAAGGTCAGCAGTCAGATTTAGGCAGATGATATATTTAGGGAAATTGGGGAAAATTGGAATAATAATAACTAGCCTTTACATAGCACTTTAAGATTTAGAAGTAATTTTACATATATTTCAGTTTTACTTTCCTTGGGAGGTAGGTGCTATTATCACCCCCATGTTATAGGAGGAAACCGAAGGCAGGATAGGCCTTCATATGGCACATGTCTGAAGCCAGGATTTGAGTTCAGATCCACCTGATTGTAGGTCCAGTTATTCATTAACACCACTTAGCTTTCTAGGGTACATATCCAAATTCTGCTTCTGGTTTTAAAGAAGGATAGGATCTAAAAATAATTAAGGAGGATCTAAAAGGATCAAGGAGGAGTAGACCTAGAACCTGAAAAGGAAGATTTGAAAGAAAAGGAGAAAAAAAATCTGGCAAGATAAGAAAGGAGAGATAAGTGATATATTCAAAGAATATAGTGATAAGAGTGGGTGAATGAGTGACACAAGATGTTGAAAGAGATAGGAGTGGATACCACACTGAAGAGGGGTGGTGGGTACAACTATGAAGTTGCAATTGAGACTAAGGACAACAAATTCAAGGGGGTTGTCAGATTAAGTGTTGGTAATTGACTGTAACAATGTTAAGAAGTGATTTAAAGTTGAAAAGTAAAGATCCACAAGTAGTTTTTTGTTTTACAAAACACCCAACAATCTCCACCTGTTGTGAAAGTTCCTTCCACCACTTTATGCCTTATATCATCGACCAGCTACCTGAAGATAAAAGACTTTAAATGTTTGCCCTTTGTTAATGTCAGAGGTAGGATTTGAAGCCAGATCTTCCTAACTTAAAGTTTAACACCCTCTCCATTATGCCAGACTTCTCTACACATTCTCATATTGACCTCTTTAACTTTCAGATCTTTAAACAAATATCTCCCACATCTACATATCCAGCACTAGTGTCTCTCCTAAGCTCTAATCCCACATCACCAAATGCCTACTTAAAATTCTAACACACACACACACACACACACATGCATGCACAAACATGGAGTGTGTGTGTGTGTGTGTGTGTGTGTGTGTGTGTGTGTGTGTGTGTGTTTATAACATCTATATGGGCAGCCAGGAGGCACATCAGATAAAGTGCAGGGCTTGGGGTCAGGAAAATCCTAGGTTCAAATCTGGCCAAATCTGTTCATACTTACTAGGTGTGTGACCCTGGGCAAATCACTTAATCCTGTTTGCCTCAGCTTCCTCATCTGTAAAATGAGCTGAGACTGAAATGGCAAATTAATCCAGTATTTTTGCCAAAGAAAACCCCAAAACAGGGTCATGAAGAGTTAGACATGACTGAAACTGATTGAACTTCTATGTATCTCCTGTTGTCTCTCACTCATATAGCTGCCACTCTTAAGAGGTAGAAGACTCTGAAGACTGAAATTCTGAGGACAGAAGGGAAAGCAATTCTGATCAGTAGTATTAATTGAAATTGTCTGAAGAATTAATGCTGCTCCAAAGGGAATTCAATTAAGATTTCGAATATATATACACACATATGTATGTATACACACATGCATGTATATGTGTATACATACACATGCTTATATATACACATATGTATATATGTCTGTATTATGCAGAAAAGCCAAGCAGCAAAAGATCACTGTAAGAGGTCAATATGGCCTTGTAAAAAGGAATGTTAAGAATGAGCTGAAGCTCACAATCGAAACCAAGGACAGCAAAACCTTCCAAAGATGTTGACTTTTAAAAGCTATGTTATGAGAAAGAGAAAGCTCAAAGAGGAGATAGAACTAATGAATAAGGTAGATATGATGTTGATAACTGAAAACAGGTAGAGGGCAGAGTTGCTCAATTTTTGTTTTGTTCCTTTTTTTCCTTCCCAGGAGCATGAACTTTGCCCTGGAAATGGTAGAATTAAATGGTAGAACAGGTACTTGATATCCGTGATAAGTAAGGAGATGGCAAATACCTATTCTTGATAAATTCAGTCCCCTGGCTCAGGTGAACTAAGCCTTCAGATTTCTTTCTGTTTTAAGTTTTTTCCTATTACACGTGAACAAAATTTTCCACCTTTGTTTTTTGTTTTTTACAATTTTGAACTCCAAATTCTCTCTCATTCTCCCTTCCACTCCTCCCCCCCATTGAGAAGGCAAGCAATTTGATTCATGTTATTAAATTACTAGATACCAGAAAAAAACAATTGACAATTGTACTTATGAACCATTGCCAATAATACTTAAACGGATACTATTTGGAGAATTATAGAGATACTACAAGATTGTAGTAGGGATAAATGTCCTCACAATTTTCTAAAAAGGAATGAGAATAGAGCAGGCCTGCACAACCTGTGACCCACCAAAGGATTTTAGGTGGCCCACAAAAAATATTAACATCCTCTACATTTTTTTGCAAGCTTGGAATAGAATGTGCAAACTATAGACCAATGAGCAATGTCATCGATTCCTGGGGAAATTCTATAATGGATCACTAAAGATAAGTGAAATCAACCTCTAGAAAAGGAATTAGTGATTACAAGCAGCCAACATGACTTCATCATGAGCAGGTCATTCCAATTTCCTTTTTGATAGAGTTACCAAACTGGGTATATCAGAGGAATGTTGTGAATAAGTTTTACTTGTACTTTTAGCAAAGTGTTTGACACAGTGTCCCATGCTACTCTTCAGAAAAGGTGCCAACGTGGAGTAGTGAGAATAATTATCTGGACTCGGAACAAAGTGAATGATCAAATTAGAAGAGGAATCATTAGTAGATGAATATGAATGTCAGCTGGGCAAGAGGTCATCAGCTGAGTGTCCAGAGATTTGTGTTGGGTCCTGTGAAGCCTCACATTGTCATCTGCTACTTGGATAAAAGCCTGAATGTCATTCTTACTGAAAATGAGGAAGATACAACTTCATGGGGAAGCATATAGAGATGAGACAAAGGAACCAAGAACGTAACTTTGGGGAACGCCTAGTGTCATGGGACAAAGCTCTGTCTTCCTCCTAAGGGATAAGAGATAGGAGCTCCCTGGGAGTAAGAGGCTAAGACCTCAACTCAGGAATAGAAACCAGAGCCTAATGGTATGTAAGGCTCCCTGACTTATACCTTAATCCCCTACCCCCACACACATTCCCAATGACCCCTGGATGTTCTTTGGCATTATTTCTTCAGCAACAGAAACTTCCCTTTATTGCTTGTGAGAGCAAAGAGTTCTCAGGACAGCAATACCCTGAGGCCACGATTGTGAGGGCATTCATAGGGGCATGGCTACACATTTTTAGATAAGAAGTTTCAAGGACATCAACTGTCCCTTGGTTATCCATGATAGGAGGCTGGAGAGAGACAATGCCCAACATGTCCCAAATTCAGAAAGATATTTAGAGTTTAGAGGTCTGAATTCAGATAATTCCTGGTCATGGATCTTTTGCCAGCTTCCCTGAGAGATCTGCCTTATTTTTCTATGTTTAATCTATTTCTCTTCTCTCTCCAGTGCACGCTACTCTCTACTGTCTAACCAACTAGCAAATATGTTCCTTTTCATGTCTCCCATCCTATCCAGACTGCACTCTTCTAGCACATAAAAAGTCTTTCCCCTTCTTTCTAACACTAATTCACTTCTGAAGACGTAGATGTCAAGAATCTTGAAGTTCTACAAATGGGTACCTTACAGGGCAGTCCTCAACCCAGAAAGAGCTGCCTCAGTGGTCCCTGGGGAAGACAGAAAGGGATCGGCATCCTTTGGGGAAAACCAGTTTTCAATTCATGCAAAGAGATTTAAAGGTAAATGCAGGAAGATTTTAGAATGAAGGCAAATTTTCTTACACTTGAGTTCAATTTTTGCCTCAAACACTTAAACTATATGACTCATCCTTTCTCAGCCTGAGTTTATTCATCTTTAAAATAGGATAATAGTAACACCTACCTCAGAGGATTGGTGTGAAAACAAAAAGACATAATCTGTGTAAAGTGTTTTGCATAATTTAAAACTATTCTATAAATGTTTGCTATTATTGTCATCATCATCATCAATATTAGCAGCAGCATCTTCATCATCTATGTGCTTAGTAACTCTATGAAGGCCAAGAGCAAATCTATGGCCATGGTGGTAACTGGAGAAATCAAGTCATAGGATCATAGATATGGATGTAGAAGCATTCAATCCAATATCCTTATGTTAGAAATGGGGAAACTGAGACCCAGTGAGGATAAATGACTTGCTGGAGAATATACATGCAGTAAGTACCAGAAGTAGAGTTGAAATTCAGGTCATTGGTAGAACTAGAAGGAATGTTGGAGACCATCTAGTCCAAAGTTCTCATTTTGTAGGTGAGGAAATGGTCAAGGGAGGGCTAGTGATTTGCTGCAGGTCATATGAACAATAGGCATTAAAGGTAAGGTTTGAATCCAAGTTTTGACTTCAAAATCAAAATTACTTTTTCACTGCCTTCTTCATTTCAGAGTTAACTTGGCACAATTGGAGTGTCATGGTTTCAGGCCGGCCTCTAAGATCATATGTTTTCTGAATATCAGGAGTTTCCAGAGACAGTAATAGAATGTATATTTTTGTTGCTTGGGTTTTACTTTCAACGAAACTCCACATATACTTTAGGCAGTACATGATGTGTGTGAAATCCTTTTAAATGAAGTGAACCATTCATGGTGCAAGCACAGGACTTTCCTCAAACTTAGACCCATAGAAAGATATATCAATTTTGAAGGATAGTTCATAAGCCCTCATTAATGTGTTGCTTTTTACTCTGTTAGATATAGAAGACAATTCAAAATAAAAGACATTAAGTTAAGTGCCATGGCAAAATAAACGAGGAGAAAGAATTCTTTAATATATACAGGGTTATATTTTTCCCATGTGTTATAACACACGGGAACACATGGGAATACCTGAGATATTTTGCCTGCTTTTGGACACCATATTTCAGTACAAATTCAGTAATTATCTGGACTCAGAACTGGGTGAATGATTCAGGTAAAAATTCAGTAAGGACACCGACAAGATGATGAGGGGTCTTACTGTTTGTACTTGTATTCCACACAAGTGTTACAGATTTGTTTCTACTCTCTTCACCTCTATCCACAACACACTATCACATATATACACACATACATACTTCAGTTTATGTTGGCATTGAAAAGCCAAAATATAATTACAAAGTGTTGATGAAGTGTTATGTTAATGATAAAACTCTGTGTCCTGATCCATTATAGAGACATAATCTCTTTTTTTTTTTGAGACAAGAAGAAAACCAGAGTGAATAAGACAAAATAAATTAACTTTTATATTTTATATAAATATAACTGGGCCTATAACTAAACCTTGATTAACTTGAGGTGGTTGAAGTTAAATTGAATCAATTTACTGGTTAAGGGGAAGCCCACAGTGGAGGGACTTTGAGTTATAATGTTAAGAGTTGGGACCAAACCTGCAAATCTTCAAATAGGAACTGGAAATAGTACAGAAGGGGTACTACACTGTTTGTATATAATATTTGTTTTTCACTCATTCCCTCTAGTATTTATCATTTCTGAGAGGTCTAAGGTGGTATCTTAGAGTTGTTTTAATTTTCATTTCTCTAATCAATAGGGATTTCGAGCATTTTTTTTTCATATGATCATAGATAGTTTTGATTTCTTCTTCTGGAAACTGCTTGTTTATATCCTTTGACTATTTATCACTTAAGGAATCCTCTTAGTTTTACTTTTTTAAAGAAATTTGTTTATGGTGATGCTCTTTCTGTCTAAATCACATACCCATTTTGACCTTATTTTGGTACATGGTCTATATCTAGTTTTATCACACTGTTTCCCAGCAGTTTTTGTCAAATTATGAGTTCTTATCTCAGAAGCTTGAGTGTTTGGGTTTATCAAACCTAGATTACTGTGGTCATGTATTACTGTGTATTGTGTACCTAATCTGTTGCAATGATTTGTCACTTTTTCTGAGCCAGTACCAGATTGTTTTGATGATTACCATTTTATAATACAGTTGGAAATTTGATATGGCTAGGTCACCTTTCTTCACATTTTGTTTGCATTTATTACCTAGATGCTCTTGACTTTTGGTTCTTCAAGATGACTTTCGTAAATATTTTTTCTAGCTCTATAAAATAATTTTTTTAGGTAATTTGATTGGTATGGACCTGAACAATTGCATTAATTTAGGTAAAATTATAATTTTTATTATATTGACTTGGCTTACCTATGAACAATTAATATTTTTCCAGTTGTTTAGATCTGATTTTATTTGTGTGAGGTATTTTAAAACTGTGCTCAGAGAGTTTCTGGTTTTGTCTGGGCAGGTACACTTGCAAATATTTTATATTTTGTACAGTTCTTTCTAATGGATTTCTTTTTTCTATGTCTTGCTGCTGGACTTTGTTGGTAAGATACAAAAATATTGGTGATTTATGTGGGTTTATTTTATATGCTGCAACTTTGCTAAAGTTAATAGTTTCAAATTTTTTTTAGTTGATTCTCTAAGTATACCATCATATCTTCTGCAAAGAGTGATAACTTTGTTTCTCCATGTCTATTCTAATTCCTTTAATTTTTTTTCCTTCTCATTAGTATGGCTAACATTTCTAGTACAATAATGAATAATAATGGTGATAAGGGACATCCTTGCTTCACCCCTGATCTTATTGGGAAAACTTTAGCTTTTCCTTGCTGTAGAGAATGCTTACTGATGGTTTTAGATAGATATTACTTGTCATTTTAAGTAAAATTCCATATCTTTTTTCTAGTATTTTTAATAGAAATTAGTGTAGTATTTTGTAAAAAAAAAAACATTCTGCATCTATTGAGATAATCATATGATTTTTGTCAGCTTTCTTAGTGACATGGTCAATTATGCTGATAGTTTTACTAATGTCAAATCAGCCCTGCATTCCTATTAAAAATTAAACCTGATAATATTGTATGATATTTGTGATATTGCTGTAATCTCATTAGAAATATTTTATTTAATATTTTTGTTTTGCATCAGCATTCATTAGGGAAATTGGTCTATAGTTGTATTTCTTTGTTTTTGCTCTTCTTGGTTTAGTTACGTGAACATACTCCTGAAATTAACATTTTTATTTTCCATAATCTAACTATACAGATGTAGGAGACACAGAATAAACCTATTTGCTAAATGGAGCCAATGAAAAGCCTGAACCAAGATCCTACTCACTTCCAGACGCCTTTGTTGGTGCTTACTGGCTGACCTTTCTGAGCTGCGTACCTTAAACTGGCTAAAACCAGCTTTGTGGTCAACAATTCCTGTAAAACATCCTGCTTCTGTGCCTCACCAGTTGCTGTGAATATTATCCATTCTCCACCATAACTCCTTCTCTTTGTGGTTTTTAAGCATAAATTGTCCCTGCCCCTCCTAGTTTGTTGATTCCACTGTAAATTTTGATTTGAAGCTCCAATATGCATGCCTAACTTTCCCTTTTAATAAATAATTTTGTTCTGACTCAAGCAGAATTCTTTTATATTTGAGGAGTGTTTTGTGGTCTGTTTGTTTTTTTTTTGCATTCATATGTGTCAGCACCATATTTGTGTTGTAAAAGAAATTTGGTAGGATCCCTTCTTTGCCTGCTTTTTGAAATGGTTTATATGGTATTAGAATTAATTGTGCTTTAAATGTTTGATTAATTCACTCATGAATCTATCTGTGGGGATTTTTTCTTAGAGCGCTCATTTTTTGGCTTGCTCAATTTCTTTTTCTAAGATAAAGTTATCTATAAATTCTATTTCTTCTCTTAATTTGGCAATTTATATTTTAGTAAGTATTCATCTATTTCACTTAGATTGTTAGATTTATTGGCATATAATACAGCAAAATAGCTTCTAATAATTGCTTTAATTTCATTTTCATTGGTGGTGAATTTATCCTTTTCATTTTTAATGCTGGCAATTTGGTTTTCTTCTCTCTCTTTTTTAAAATTAAATTAACCAATAGTCTATCAAGGGTTTACATTAAGCCAGTTACTAGTTTTATTTATTAGTTTAATGTTTTTCTTACCTTCAGTTTTCTTAATCTCTCCTCTGATTTTCAGGATTTCCAAATTGATGTTTAATTGAGTATTTTTAATTTGTTTGAAATTTTTTTACTTGTTTGTACAATTCATTGATCTGCTTTTTTCTCCATTTTATTGATGTGTTTAGAAATAGAATATTTCCCCTAAGTACTATTTTGGCTGCATCCCATGAATTTTAGTATGTGGTCTCATTGTTGTCATTCTGCTCCATGAAATTATTGTTTGCTTCTATAATATGTTCTTTGTGCCACTCATTCTTTAGGATTAGATTACTCAGTTTCCAATTCATTTTTAATTTATGTTTTCACAACTCTTTACTGAATGTAATTTTTATTGCATTATTATCTGAAAAAGATGTATTTACTATTTTTGGTTTTCTGAATTTTGTTGAGAGATTTTTATGACCTAATACATGGTCAGTTTTTAAGTAGATTCCCTACCACTGAGATAGAAGTATATATATTTTTTGCCTTTTACTCAATTTTCTCTAGATGTTTATCAGATTAAACTTTTCTAAAAACCTATTCATATCCTCAATTTTTGTTTTGTTTTTTGTTAGATCTACCTAGTTCTGAGAGGGGAAAGTTGAGGTCCTCCACTAGTATAAATTTACTATTTTCTCTTGTAACTCATTTAACTTTTTCCTTAAGAATTTAGGTGCTATTTCATTTCATCTATGTTTGTTAATATGGACATTGCTTCATTGCCTGGAGAACCTTTTATCAAATTGTAGTTTTCCTGTTTATCTCTTTTAATTAGAACTATTTTTGCTTTTTCTTTGTCTGAAATCATGATTGCTAGTCCTCCCCCCTTTTTTTTTAAACTTTAGATGAAGAATAACAGATTTTGTTCCAGCTCTTTACCTTTACTCTGTCACTCTCTGCTTCAAGTGTGTTTCTTGTAAACAGCACATTGCTGGATTCTGGTTTCTAATCCATTGTACTATCCTCTTCCATTTTATGAGTGAGCTCATCCTATTCACATTCACAGTTATGATTACTAACTGTATATTTCCTTTCATTCTATTTTTCCCATTAGTAGCTATAAGTATCTTCTTCCCACGAGGAATGTAAGCAGTTTAACCTTATCGAATCCCTTATGATTTCTATTTCATATTTACCTTTTAATGTTTCCTTTATTTGAAAGTCATAGTTCCTATTTGGCTCTAGTCTTTTCATCAGGAATGTTTGAAATGTCTTCTATTTCTTTAATACCCATTTTTCCCCCTCAAGGATTATACTCAGTTTTGTTGCATAGGTGATTGTTGGTTGTAGTCCTAGTTCCTTTGCCTACTGGATAATGTATTCCATGCCCATCACTCCTTTATTGTGGAAGTTAGTAAATTTTGTGTGATCTTGACTGTGGTTTCACACCACAGTACTTGAATTGTTTTGAAGAGGAATTTGGGTTAGGGTAGTTGCTTATAATAAAAATAATGGTAATAATAACAGCTAGCAAGTTGCAAGTGAAACTTTTGCACAAAGTTATTTACATTGGGTAATAGAGCTGCCAATTGACACCAGCTGCACCCATTGCCAGCAAAGGGTCCCCTGAAATTTCTTTCCAACCAATTGTCTGACACCCTTACCTTCTTTGGAATAAGAGCTCCCAAAACTACTGCTGTTGTGGCCCACCAGTTGCCCACTATTGTTGCTGCCACATGTGTGGGCTCCTGACTGGGCTCCATCCTCTTGCCACAGACTTCTCCTCCTGACCTTTAAGGCCAGAAAAATATCTCCTTCCAAATTTATGTTGACTCTGCTGCTCTAAATTTTTATTTGAGGCATTCTTTTGAAGTTTGTTAGAGAGGATATTTAGAAGAGTTCAGTTGAGTGGCTATCCCTAATTCTCTATCTTATTTAAGCCCTGTGTATAACTCCCTTTCCTCTTGATGAGTAAATAGGTCAAGCACTGATTAAGTGCTTACTGAATCCTAGTACTTCTATAATGACATACATGTTTCCTCCAGATTCTGTAAATAAATTACTAAATGTGTTATGTGTACCAGATTTGGCAAATAACTACTAATGATGTGGGTGCATGCTCCCCAGATTTGGTAAAAAGCTGATAAATACTTGTTAATGATATTAATTTTAACTGATAGTTTCATTTTACCACAAGCTTAGATAATCTACGACCAATCAGAAATTATATAGAATTTGTAAATGCCTTAGCAAGAAACCAAAAGCCCACCCGCAGTCTTAGCTATCAGCCTACTCCAAGTTCATGACAAAGACAGACTCCTGTGTTCCCTTCACTTTAAGTTTCAAGCATCCTGTATTCATTTGAGGGCTGTGCTATTTGATGAAGAAGGCCTATCAGAACTCAGAGGGAGGCATAACTGAGCAGATAAGAAATCTTATTGTGAGAGTTAATATGAGACACTCTTACCCTACCAGGGATGGAGAACCTGGAGCCTTAAGGACACATGTGGCATTCTAGGTCCTTGTTTTGACTGAGTCCAAGTTTTACGGAATACTAAGCAGAATTGCTCTGTGAAGTTTGGATTCTGTCAAAGGGCTGCACTTGAGGGCCTAGAAGGGTACATGTAACTTTGAGGCTGCATGTTTCCCACCCTTACTGCCTAGACCTTTAAGAATTAGGAACTATTTCTAGAAGGATTGTTGCTATGTTTTTAATAGCCAATGAAGTTTGATTGCATGCATTGATTGATGTCAAATTATTAGAATGTCTTTAGCCCTAATAAGTCTATGTAATGATAAATCAGCTTTAAACATGCATAGTGCATTATGGTACATTTGTCTTGGAAAAGAGAAGATCTAAGAGAAATAAGATTTCTGCCTTCAAGTATATGAAAGGCTATCATGCTAACGAGGGACAAGTCTATTCTTTGCTTATGCCAAATGGTCAGAATTAGGAGCAATCACTAATGTAAAGGAAAAAGTTCTTAAAAATTCAAGATGGCCTACAAGGAGTAGGCTACCTCAGGGGCAGTATTCTTACTCTGTCCATTTCTCCAAGTCTTTAAAATGAAGGCTAGAATGAGCTTGTCGTGCATATTGGAGAAGGAATACCTGTCTAGGTATGGATTGGACTAGATGAGGTCTTTTCCACATCTAATATTGTCCAACATTCCCATTATAGAGAATAAAAAATGGGTATCTATTGAACTCCTTTCAAATCATCATGAATCATTATCAAAGAACATCAGAGCTAGAATAGTCCTGGAAGATTAGGTAGTTTAATGTCCCACAGATGATGAAATAGGCTTAGAAGGGTAAGGTATTCCCCTGGAGTCATGCAATGAGGGAGTGAAAAAGTCAGATCTTGATCCCAGCTCTACTGGCTCTAAGATCTTGGCTATTTTTGCTACACCAAGTCAGTATATATAATCTACTCAGGATTTAGCAGAGGATTATACAATGGGATACTGAGATATAATGTGATAGGAAGTAAGATGATATCTACACACATATATAGAAAACTGGAGAACTGAGAACATTATGTGAATACTTCAGGTTCTAAGATTTGCTTTCATTAGAAATATATATAAGAATGAGGATCTAATCTTTCAGGATGTATTTTTCATTCAACAAGATGATGAAACCGTGTTTATACTGCTAAGAGGTGTCAACATCGAACCAAAGACTTTTAGAGAGGAAAGGTACTTTAGAACATGTAACATAGAATTTCATAACTGGAACACCCTTATTTTACTGAAGAGGAAATTGAGGCTTACAGAGAAGATGACATTTCCTCTAGGAAATGACTTATCCTACGTTACACGATGACTTAATTACTGAGACAAAATTAGGTCCTAGTTACTCTAACTTACAGGATAGCCCTCTTTCTCTCTAGTACTGCTATTCTCCCCTAAATCTCAGGAAAATCACATATGTTCCATTATCATTTTTGCACAAGCTTGTCTTCATATCCCCAGGTAGAAAATTTGAACTCCTATCAAGTCATGCTTTAGTGCAGAAATACATTTTAAAGAAGTATATCTGGGTAGGAAGGGGAATGAAAATAAATTTGTTATCTTACAGTTTCAAAAACAGGATTAATCAGAAAAAAGATTTCTTCTGAATAAAACCTAAAGTAATTTGGTCAGCATACAATCCTTGATGAACAGGCAAGACCAGCTGAGGAGAAGATATTTGTCTGCAGTCAGTTCAAGAATCATTTCAAAACTATGTCTCTTCATCACTCTCAGGGCAGGGACCAAAATTACGCACACATGCTCTTCCGGGATTTGTATGCCTGAAGAAAGAAAAAAAAGTCCATGTAGAAGCAAAACTTCAGCACTGTCCTGTGGGAGCCAGGGGGAAACTTCTCAGACAGACTTACCAATATAGGAAGAGTGAACACCGATTTTGGACATTAGAGACATTTTAAGAAGTAAGTTCACTTGGTCCAATGTGGACATCATGTCCCTATATGATGAAACATGGACCATGGAAATGTTTGTAAGTTACAGGAAGATTGGACACAATTGATTAGTCCAAGGGTCATATTATCTTGTTTTTCCCAGTTTCCAGTGAACATCAGGAACTACAGCTAGCAGGGTCTCTAGAAGTAGCTATGACCCATTTGATGCCCGATCTTTTACTTGAAGGGTACTTCAATCATGGCCCCACTATGTACACTCCTACTGAAGGACTAGGAAGGCTGAGTGTCTGCATTTGAAATATTATTGAGTAGATAATAAAACCTTAATTTGGAATACACATGTGTGTTCAAGGGGGAGAATACTACTTCTCTGTGATTCATGAGTAAATGTTATGACATTTCTAGGAATTAAGTTGAGGTATGTATTGATGATACATTTTTGCTTATTATTAATATAATTTTGTTTCTTAATGGGAAGATCCTCCCCAGCCATTAATGAGTCTTTCCATTAAGGGGAGTTTGATTAGGTAAGATTTGCAGAAAGGCCCACACCTTTATAATTTTCTGATGAGGCACTGTTTCTCAAGGGTTGTGATTCCCTCTGGCTCTGCAAAATGTATAAGTAATCTGAAGTGAGGTTTTACTTTCGGGCTTAGTTTTTGGAAGAAGCTTTGTGTGCCAGATGAGGCTCTGGAAAGATGTGAAGCGGCCCCCGTCGCTGGCTTTGAAAACCCAGATGTTGGTGCTTCTCTCTCTGGCAACTATGTATGTATGTAATGGTCAGACAGTTGGATCTGTCTATTGATCTATGATGTATGTATTGCTTATGTCGGAGAGCTGGAAGCCATGTCTGTTGATTTTGATTTCTCTGTATTTTCTCTGAAGTTCAGAGTGCTGACCATTTCCCCCTGAACTAAATGAATGATACCTGTGTTTGACTGAAGTGATTTTTGACCCCTCAAAAGTTGCTTTCTTTTTAGAAATGCAGATCTAAGAACCTGTAATAGCAGGCTCTCCTTGCTTGCTTGTACAGGGTTTCTTTTCTACTTGAACAGTCATAGCGGGGCAGCTAGGTGGTTCAGTGGATAGAGTACTGGCCCTGGAGTCAGGAATTCCTGATTTCAAGTCTGACCTCAGACACTTACTAGACATGCGACCTTGGGCAAGTCACTTAACCCCAGTTGCCCTGCTTAAAAAAAAGACAGTCATAGAATTAGTAGATTTTGATCTTGGATGGACTGAGAGATTATCTACTCCATAGACTGTATTCAGAAGAGATTAAGTGATTTGTCCAGGGTGGCAGAGCTGGGATTTGGATGCAGTTTCTGAAATGCCAAACACAGAATTTTATACATGATACTAAGAAGTAATTGGGGACCATTAGAGTTTATTAAGTGGATAGTGATTTAGTCAGACTTGTATTTAGGAAAATTACTTCAGAGACCATTTAATGGATAGATTGTAGAGATGACATAGGCTAGCATAGACCATGGATTCACAGGTATGCTGGCAAATCCTAGGGGAACATACTTATTGATACATCTATCTCATGATTTATTCATGCCTATGTTTGGGGAATTAGTTGAGGCAGGAAGACCAAATAATATGCTGTTGCAATTATTCATATGAAAAGTGATAAAGGCCTATATGACAGTAATGGTTGTGTAAGTGGAGAGAAGTGGACAGGTTTGAGAGATGTTGGGGGAGAGGGATCAAGATTTTTCAAATGATCAGCTATGTGAGCGAGAGTGGGAAATTGAGGATGATTGACACTGAGGTATTGAACCTTGGTAACTAAAAGGATGATATTTCATAATAGGAAAACTTGGAAGAGAAATAGAGTTTGGGTGAAAAAATAAGTTCTGTTTTTGACATTTTGACTTTGAGAAGACTATAGGAATCCAACTTTAAAGATCTCCTAGGTAGTTAACTATGTGAGACTGGCAATTGGGAGAAATATTAGGATTGGACATAGAAACCTGGGAATCATCTGCATAAAGATGATAACTGAAACCATGGGAGTTGATGAGATCACAAAGTGAAAGGACATAAAGTGTTCTCATAAAGAGAGGACTCATTATATAGAGGAAAGGGGACTAAAACAATTAAGTTGGGCAGGTGAGAAGGCAATAAGAGAGTCTCCCAGAGTGTGAAATGTTACAGAAATGTTAAGAAGAATCATTACTGAGAAAAGGCCACTAGAGTTGGTCATTAAGAAATCATTGATAACTTGGAAGGAGCAATTTCAGTTGAGTAATGTGGAGAAGAGAGGAGAGTAAGTGGAGTGAATGAGTATAGACAGCTTTCCAAGGATTTTGACTGAAATATCAGAGAAATATAGAATAAAAACATTGTGGGACTGGTAGTATATAGTGGGGATTTTTTAATCTTGGGAAAATTTGGTGGTATTATAGGTAGCAAAACTGCAACCAGAAGACAAGGAAAAATAAAGGCGTTAGAGAGGCTGATAGTGAGGGCATCTTCAAATGGAGAAGATGAAAGAGGGGTAGAATTAAGGGAACATGTGAAGGATTAGGAATTAATTAGCAAAGGTCATTCCTTTGCCAGACACTGAAGTAAACGTGATAGTGGAGGACAGTATCAAAAAGTTGCGAGATTAGGAGATGGGTAGAAAAAGATCAATGGTCTCAAATTTTCCTGATAAAGTATGAGATGAGGCACTCAGAGGAGGAAGTGAAAGGAGAGAGGCAGATGATGGGATTTATCCCGGTCTGAGGTTTTGCTGGGGCTGAGTAATGATACAACAAGGTAGTAAAGGATATGAAAATAGAGATGAATGTAGAGTTGCATCAGCTAAATAAGCAGGTATACTTGTGTACTGTATACCTTGCAGGGTTATTAAGAAAACAGCTTACCAAGAGACACTTGGTAAACCATAAAGAGCTATATAGACGGAGCTACAGTTATTGTAACTGGGAAGACCACCCTAGGGAGTTAATAACACAACACCAAATATCATACTGGATCCAGGACTGGGAGAGTTCTGTGTACAGAAAGCATCTAGGCCCTCTAGTTATTTCGGAGGAAGCTTAATTATAATTATAACTGTCATTACTATAGTATTTTAAGGTTTCCAAATGAATTTTGTGATGGGGCAACAAATGTCTGTGGATGATTCCAGGATCCTGCTTATCACCTGGCAATACAGAGGGAGAACCATCTTGAAACTTTCTGCACTTACCAAAATGTCCAGCAAAAATAGCAGAGATTGACATAGGTCACATCATCTTTACCACAAATTGGATTATATTCCTCTGGGCAAGGTCCAGTCTTTCTTGAATACTTCAGACAAAGTTGCTGTAAGAATAACAAAGACATGCTAACACGGAACTCGAAACCAGCATCTGTAGAGTATCCTGTGCCTGGGCTACCAACTTATAGCAGGACCTGATTTGTGCCAGGCCTGTGAGAGGACCCAATCTAAAGCTATATTTTGTATATAAAATTGTGCTTCTAAGCCAATATGTCTCCCTTAATGGGAAGAATTTCAATTCCTTCCCCCTCTCCATTCTCTCTATCTACCAAACATGAGTTAGTTTATTATGTCCTAGACCCTAAGATTACTTCTAGAAGAGAAGTTACTGTTTCTGGCTTCACATTCTACCCATCAATAAAAGACTAATTCTGTGAAGCCTTCTTAGAAAACACTCCAGCCACTCAGCCATTACTGATCTTCCCTGATTCTGAATATCTGTAGCTCTCTGTTACAGTAACCAATAGTGTTAAAAATAACAACTGGCAAATGATAGGAAGGAGAGGGTAGGGAGTAGCTGAGCAATACTCTACCAGAAGTCAAACCCATATTTTTTCACTTAACTTTAGTTAGTGTGGCTCATTTTTAGTATTGTCTAGACTTATTATTACCCTTCTCCTACCCTAACCCTAGCCTCAAGAAAAGGCTGACAAGAAATAATCCTTGGAATCAAAACCCACACAAACTTTTCTAGACATCAGAAAATAGCTGGGGGTGGATAAGGGTGGGAAGATATCCCTGCACAAGAATGCCAACTATCAAGGACTTAACAGGATAACCTGATGACCCCTGACTCACAAGTGCAGCCTGATAATTGCTAGGATGCCAGAGGCATCTCCTCAATAGAGGTAAGATTGGGCATGTGAGGGATAATGTCAGTCTATGGCAATGATTACAAAGTAAAGGTGAGAAACAACCAAGGTAGGACATCTGGGACCCTTATTTCAATGGCACTTTTTTGAGCTTTATGAACTAATTTATTTTTAGTTTTTAACATTCACTTCCACAAGGTTTTGAGTTCAAAATTTTCTCCCCATCTCTCCCTTCCCTCACACGAAGACAGTATGCATTTTGATTACCACTTCCTGCAATTTGCCCTCCTTTCTATCACCCCACCCCCTTCTCTTATCACCTTCCCTCTTATTTTACTGTAGAGCAAGATAGATTTCTATACTCCCTTGCCTGTATATCTTATTCCCCAGTTGCATGTAAAAACAAGTTTCAAAATTCATTTTTAAAACTTTGATTTTCAAATTCTCTCCCCTCTTCCCTTCCCACCTACCCTCATTGAGAAAGCAAGCAATTCGGTATAGGTTATACATGTGTAGTCACGCAAAATTTTTCCATAATAGTCATGTTGTGAAAGACTAAATCCATTTCCATCTATCCTATGCTCCCCCTGCCATTTATTCTTTTCTGTCCTTTGATCCTGCCCCTCCCCAAAAGAATTTGCTTCTGATTACCCCCTCACCCACCTCTCTTATCTCTTTCTTCCCTAATTTCCTGTAGGGTAAGATAGATTTTCATATTCAATTGAGTTTGTATTATTGCCTCCTTAAGCCAAATCTGATGAGAGTAAGGTTTGCTCATTCCCTCTTACCTGCCCTTTCTTTCCCCCCACTGTAAAAGCCTTTTCTTGTCTCTTTTAGGTGAAATAATCTACCCCATTCTACTTCTCCCTTTCTCCTTCTTCCAATACATTCCTCTCTCACCCTTTAATTTTATCTTTTAGATGTTATCCCTTCATATTCAATTCATCCTGTGCCCTCTGTCTCTGTCTTTCTGTCTTTCTGTTTCTCTCTCTGTCTCTCTCTGTCTCTGTCTCTGTCTCTCTCTCTCTATATGTACGTATGTACATATACACCCTCCAACTACCCTAACACTAAGAAAGATCTCATTAGTTACAAATATCATCTTTCCATGTAGGAATGTAAACAGTTCAAATTTAATAAGTCCCTGATGATTTCTCTTTCTTGTTTACCTTTTCACACTTCTCTTGAATCTTGTATTTGAAAGTCATATTTTCTAGTCAGCTCTGGTCTTTTCATCAAGAGTGCTTGAAAGTTCTCTATTTTCTTGAATGTCCATTTTTGTCTCCTGAAGAAGTATATTCAGTTTTGCTGGGTAGGTGATTCTTGGTTGTAATTATTGCTCCTTTTTGACCTCCAGAATAACATTAATCCAAGTCCTTTGATCCCTTAATTCAGAAGCTGCTAAATCTTATGTTATTCTGATTGCGTTTCCATAATACTTGAATTGTTTCTTTCTTGCTGCTTATACTATTTTCTTCTTGATCAGGGAACTCTAGAATTTGTCTACAGTGTTCCTAGGACTTTTCCTTTTGGATCTCTTTCAGGAGGTGTTTGGTGGATTCTTTCAATTCCTATCTTACTCATTGGTACTAGACTATCAGGAAAGTTTTCCTTGATAATTTCTTGAAAGGTGATGTCTAGAGTTTTGATGCCTTGCAACCAGTCCTCACTGCAGTCATGAAACCTGATGAGACACCTATGTTTGACCCAAGTCTATTGAAAGAGGTGGACTGGAGCCAGAATACTGCACCATTTTCTCCAGTCATTTCCCCAACATACCCAGGAGATGGTTTGGTTTTGAGGCCTCTTTGTACCGCATATCTAAACAGGTTTTTTAAGGTACTTGGTCAGCTGACAGAAACTGGAATGATCAATCCTGAGCAATTTATGAGATCATTTGAACAAAAGAGGAGATCAGGGGATTATTATGTTATAATTGTAGAAGATGCCACTATAGGGCAGACTGTTACTACAGCTACTCTGATAAATGAACATAAATTCATCCATTCATGTGCAAAGAGAGGAAGAATAGAAGATGTTGCTGTGGGTGATGAATGCAGAGGAAAACAACTGGGAAAACTGTTACTGTCAGCTCTTACTCTGCTAAGTAAAAAGCTGAACTGTTACAAAATTACCCCTGAATGTCTTCCACAAAAAAGTTCGTTTCCATAAAAAGTCTGGATATACCGTGTCTGAAGGAAATTACATGTCTTACAGTTTCTAAAGTAATGATAACAAGAATCATTTTTAGAACAAAAGCAAATAAATTTATTGCCACTAGGCTATTCTTTTAGAAAATCAAAATATTTTATTTCTACAAAACCAGTGACACATCCCTTTCCACCCATAAAATATTAAACAAACATTTTTATTCTACAAGTTTGGCATATAATTAGATGATTAAATTAGATTGGTGAAGCATGCTGTGATAATAGACTATAAAAGAATGACTTTTAACCAAAGGAATATATTTTTAACTGAAATTTTTCCTACATTTTCCTAAAGTTTGGTTTTATTTCCTATTAGTGAAAGTATAGAGTATCTGTTTACTATCTTATTTACTATCTTACTTCTTATTAAAAAGAAACAGGTTGTGTAAGAGAATATCCTATAGTGTACAAAAATAGATAATTTATTTCTTTATAATGAGTTTAATTGCAAATTGACTTCTTAATAAACTAGCCCTTGTAACTCATGGAACACAGACGTATTTTGGGGAGGTAATAGAAATGTTAGCAAATATCAGATTATAGCTTTATAAAAAATTTAAAAGCTTCCATTTGAAATATTTTAATTTGATGAAAACCTATTGAATTTAAGCAGGGGGAGAATGATGAGATTCAAAGTAAGAAGTAACTGTTTTACCTGTGAAATTTAACGTAACTCATTTTATCCAATGATGTCAATAGTATTTGATTTCTGTTGAATCTAGGCACCTGTATTTGTCTGATAGAAGTACTATGCATTGTGACAACCTCAGTGTCCCCCAATTCTGAAAAACAGATCTGTCTCATAGCTTTTCATTGATGTACGCAACATCATTTCAACTACCCTTTTGATGAATATTTAGTGGAAAAATCTCATTGCTTTTGTTGCATTCAAAAAATTTGAGGGGGATTTTCTCAGGGACAATATGCACTTTTTAGCATTTGATTGTTTATTTTTATTATCAAACAAAAATGTAAAATTGCTATTCACATGAATAGTACTCTGTTGGTAGAATTGTAAGATTTTTCATATTTCTTTCTAATAATTCCTGAACTTCTAGGTCCTCAGGTAATGGTTAGTGTTATTTATTAGCTGTTTGTAAAATAAAGATCATCTGTTTTCATGAAAAGAAAAAAGATAATGTCTAACCTCTTTTTTTGATAATGTATTTCAGGTAGTCCAATAATTTTTAACTTCTCTTTCCTGGGTCTATTTTCCCATTCACTTGTTTCTTGGATGAAATATTTCACAGTCTTCTATTTTTTCTATCTTTTGGTCTTGTTATATATATACATACACACACACACACATATGTATGTATATGTTTCTCATCAAGTCATTAGTTTTCATTTGCTCCATTCTAATTTTTAAGGGATTGTTTTCATCAGTGAGCTTTTGTACCTCCTTTTCCATATGTTCAGTTCTGCTTTTTAAGGCATTCACCTTATTGACTTTTTAGATCTCTTTTGCCATTTGTGTTAGTCTATTTTTTAAGGTGTTATTTTCTTCACTATTTTTTTTTGGAGTCCCCTTTAGCAAGCTGTTGACATGCTCTTCATGATTTTTTTGCATCACTCTCATTTCTCTTCCCATTTTTTTCCTCTACTTCTATTACTTCATTTTCAAAATCCTTTTTGAACTTTTTCATGGCCTACAACATATTTATATTTTTTTGGAGGCTTTGGATATAGGAGCTTTGACTTTGTTGTCTTCTGGGTGTATGTTTTGATCTTCTTTGTCAGCAAAGTAAGATTCTATACTCTGATATTTTTTCCACTGTTTGCTTATTTCCCTATCCATTTACTTGACCTTTTAACTCTTTGTTAAGATAGGACTCTGCTTCTGGTGTGGAGGGTGTACTGTCTCAAGCTTCACGGGTTTTTTGCAGCTGTTTTCAGAAATACTTCTAGGGACCTGTATGTTTTTAGGTCTTCCAAGATGGTATGGTCAAAGAAGAGGTGTTTACCCCTCTCATGGCTTGTGCTCTGGTCTGTGAGTGAGCACAAGCACTTTTTTCTGCCTTGAAACTGTGACAAGGATTCCCTCTCCATGCTGCTACAAACTCTGCCATGCCAGCATTCTTCCTTGTCCCAGGATCACCACTCACGACTGTGACCCAGATCCAATCATGGGTAGAGTAAGAGAATCCTGCCTCAGTGCTAGCAGAGATCTATGCAACTCCCCTCTGATTAGCTACTCAAGTCCTCCACAGTCTGTGAGCCAAGACCTCTAGAGGCTGTCACTGCCACCACCCTGGGACTGGGGCTGGACTATGCTTCTCTCTCACCCAGGTCCAACAGACCTTTCTTACTGAGCTTCTAAGTTGTCCTTGGCATTCATGAGTTGAGAAGTCTGGAAACTGCCACAGCTGCCAGTGATTCATTCTCAGAGGTCTGCTCCAGGTTTGACAGGGCCATATCTGTGCTGGTGCAGTCAGAGTTGGTCTGCACTCCTCTTCAAGCACAGTTCAACAGACTTTTCTTCTTGACCCTCCAGGTTGTCCTGGGCTGGACATCTGTTTCACGCTGTCATTTTGTGTCCTCTGTTGCTCCAGAATTTGTCTAGAGTCATTTCCTACAGGTATTTGCAGGGACTTGGGGGAGAACTCAGTTAAGTCCCTGCTTTTATTCTGCTCTCTTCACTGTGCCCCAGCATTTATGGAGGGAGATAGATGAATGATGAGTAGAATATTATTTTGTTATAATGAAGTCCTGCACTTTTTAGAAGTGATAATTTTCACCGTTCTGTAAATTGTAAGCTTGTATTTCATAACTTCTAACTGGGGAAAATTTGGACTAATAAAACTTTGAAATAAGTCCATGTCTACTCTATGTGCCTTTTCAGTCATTTTTATTGTAATCATTGATGCTTTTTTAATCACTTTAATTTCCAAATATGTTTCTCCCCACTGACTTCCCCAGAGAGCTATCTCTTTAATGATAATAATTTGGTCTTCATCTGATTCCACCTAAATTCAGGTTCCATTTCAGGAATTACTAAATAGGCTTACCTCTATCACTTTGAGCAATTCACTCACATTTTCTGGGGCCTTAGTTTCTTCTTTAAAACTCATACCGCTCACTCTAAGCTCTCACTTGATACTTTGAGGAGTGTGTGTGTGTGTGTGTGTGTGTGTGTGTGTGTGTGTGTGTGTGTGTGTGAATACAGGTAATTATCATCTCTCCAGAAAAAAAAAAAAGTATGTATGATACACTGTTAAGTTTAATTTGTACTATTGACATTTTATCCATTATTTTCTTAAGTCTTGACAACAACAATGCAAAAACAAACAAACAAACAAACAAGCCCTAGCTTATAGCATTTGTGATTTCTGAGGTATTAATGCTCATGCTGGAAAATTAACAACTGGCTTTCAGGAGTGCTCCACTCACACCCCTGCTTCAAGTCATTTTTCAGCTACCACTCCTAAAGAACCATTTGCTCTAAGGGTTACTAACTTCCTCCTTTCTCTCTGTCTTCTAGTAAATGTCAAGATGCCAAATGCGAGGAATCAAATAACTTTACTACCCAGTTATTAATAATAATAAGTTAGACAAGAAACCACCAAATGGCCCTGTGGAGTGCGGGTGGTAAGAAGGAGTGATAATCATCTCTCCACCATCAGTTTCATGATATCTTTGGGGTATTTGTATTCCCCACTGGGTGCTACCTACCCTGCCCTTCCACATAACATACAATTTAGGGTGTTTTTGGTGCCACTTGCTAAGGGCATGGTTTGCAGTGCTTTTCTAAGGTACAAAAAGTCTTAGTTAGGCATCTCTCTATATCCTTCACTCATGCATAAATCTTACTTCTTATTATATTGGAGCAGAAAGAAACATACATGCACATAACTTGTGTATATATGCACACATGTATATTTTGTTTATTGACCAGACCTGCTATCCCCTGGGTGTAGGAAGCTCCCGGTGAGAAACTTCCTCAGAGAATGAAGATTGACATTTTTTCCCCATAACTTATCATTTGAGAGAGTTGCTTGGGAACCTGAGATCTGAAAAGACTTGCCCATAGGATCCCACAGGCACTCTGAGTCAAATGTGGGACTTGATCCCAGGTTTTCTTGACTCCAATGCTAGTTCTCTATCCACTGAGTCACATAACCTCTTGCTTATGCCTAGATCCAGAGCTATTTTTTTTCTTGCTAACATTTCAGTATAATTTCTTTTACTTTGAAACTATCACCATGAGGATATAACCTCTGGATCATGAATGAAAATTAGAGCTAAAATTAGATTTACATTATAGAAAGGTAATCTTACCTTTTCAGTCCTTAAATCTACTGTAGGGCTTGTAGGGTGTTCTTTCAATTTACTGAAAACACCTACAACCAAGATATAGAAAACTAAAGTTAATAAGTTAATCCATCATTTCAATTCAACAGACATTTATCAAGCACCTGTGATGTGTAAAAATGTTTTCTAGCCTCAAGGAGCTTATATTCTTTTGGGGGAATCTATCATGTACACAGATAAGTACATAGATAGTAATTTCAGAAGGGAGAGAACACTAGCAACTAAGTCTTCAAAAGAAAGCTTCACATAAAAAAGTAAAGGCTTCACAAAATTTAGATTTCATCTAAGTTGAACTTTGAAGGCATGATTCTGAGCAGTAAAAAGGAGGAAGAAGTACATTCCAAGTATAAGGGACACTCTACGAAAGCATATAAACAGGGGAGCTAGCATGTTGAGTTTAGTTCACAAATGGACCTCATGTATGGAATTCTGCTTGAAACTCCAATCATTCTCATTCCCTATGGAGGTTATCCTAGAGACTTAATTCTCTCGAACTGTGGACAAGAGAACTTCATATTTTTGGTGGTATAAAGGGGAGCAACATGAAATATCTGGAAAGATAGGCTGTAGTCAGACTGTATAGGTCTTTAAATGCCTGGTTGAAGACTTCATATTTTATCCTAGAAGCAATAGGGAACTACTTAAAATTTTTGAATTGGAAAGGGAGATCTGGACAGCACAAGGATACACTATCCAAGACTGAATAAAAGAATGCCCTTTCATTGTCTATGATCCTAGTAGGAACTGGAGGAGTATTTCTGATAGTGGGGGAAGGGGAAGAATGCAACCTAGGAAGGACTGAGAAGGATGCAAATTCAAAGAAGGTACTTAGAGAACACTGCAGTTTCCATCTAGTGTATGTAGGAAACTTGCTTATAAACAAACTCCTCCTTCACTGGCTCATTCCACATCATTATGAACAAAGAACACTTTCCTTCTACAAAATTCATGGCTGCTAATCTATGCAGAACCTCAGTAAGATAATTTACTATTTTATAATAAATTCAGGGCACCATATTTTAAAAAATTTCTATTTTGAAACCCTAGATCAGAGACTCCAGAACATTGTTCACCTGCGAATACATAAAGAATGAAGATGAAGAGCCCCAAGAGAGTCTTAGTTGTTGGTGATAAAAATGCCATTTAATCTCTTCAAACTGCTCCTGATTCTCTGTAGGAAAAACAAACATAAACTCACAAATAGAAAACTTCATTTTGGTAATTTTTTTTGTTAGATTCAGATTCGTCAAGGATGAATGGACTAGTATCTTAGTTTCTCCAACAACTTTCTACTTATCTTCATCCTCTTGACCACCAAAAGGAGTTGTTAGTGGCCTAATCCTTTAACATCTAGCACCATCTGGGAGATTGCCCCTCCCCCACCTTTCTCAGGAAAGAAGGGGTCTTGCTTATGAGCTAAGCATGTGCTTCTCCCTAAAAGCCCAAACCAAGTGGGATCATTGGGCCTATAACTTGATGTTAGATACCTTTGGAACTGATCTTAGTCAATTTATCCTAAGTGCAGCAATAAGCAGCATAATTTGCAGATGGGTACCCATGTCCTCCAGAGATTAAACCTCACCTTTCACAGCCTAGACACAAGGATCTTAGTTCATTCTTGGTGGAAACATGGCTCAGACTAGGAAGAAGTCTGTAGCTCTAAGCTTTGATTGAAGGATAGCACCTTGACTCCAAGGGACCAATGGAAAAGACCTTACAGATCCTCTGGCAAAATTCTCCCATATTACAGATGAGCAAATTGAGGTCTTGATTGATTATATGACTTGCTCAAGTTCACATAAATAACAGAGCTGGAATTCAAACCCAAGTCTTCTGACTTCAAATCCAGAGTTCTTTCTAGTGTACTGTCCTAAGGCTCCTTCATTTTAGAAGTCCCACACTGCTGCTGGACTTTACTAAACAGACACTGGTCACTAAAGTATAC
Source organism: Notamacropus eugenii (assembly GCF_028372415.1). Classification (NCBI taxonomy): domain Eukaryota; kingdom Metazoa; phylum Chordata; class Mammalia; order Diprotodontia; family Macropodidae; genus Notamacropus; species Notamacropus eugenii. Next base: position 410,509,310 of record NC_092872.1, read on the forward strand.
GTTATTTACTTATGTGCTGAGAAGTTGTCAGGTTGATGATTCTGTTGTTTACTTTACACCATCTAAGAATTTCACATTCCCCCTGAAATCCTGTTTGCCATAAGGATCTATCCTGGCATATCTTCCTAGTACTAATAACCAAACCCTACTCCTACCTTTCTGATGACAGACATTTAGAAGTGCTAGCTTTATGGAAAGCCTAGAGCAGGAGAGAGCCTAGCCCATCACTCTCCATTCCCAGGTCCAAAGTGACCCATCTGGATTGGAAGAAGAGGTAAAAGAGCTCTCATACCCCAGAGAGTGGTCACTCCTGCATCCTCACACCCAGTCACAACCTCCCCTTTTAACTGAAGTGGGATGGGCAAGGATGTGGATTAGACTGATGGCAGGTAGGTAAGGAGGCATTAAGATAACTCATGCTGGGCCAAAGGCTCTGGCTGGGCCTTTGGACAATGCCTCATGATTTTTCAAAGTTTCAAGAAACAAAGAGAACTGGATTTGGAAGCAGGTAGCCTGTGTTCAAATCCTTATTCTAGTGGTTACTACTGAGTGGGATAGACTTAGTGAAGACTCCTCAGATTGTAATTTTTCTCCCAGGGGTGAGGTAAGGCCTAAAGGCTCAAGGTTACAATATTTTTAGAACAGAATAGTTTCATATAAGGATATAAAACTGTGTAGCGTATTAGGGTCTCAATGATTAGACAAAACTTACATAATTCCTCAATGTCTTCATTTCAAAAGGGATTGGTTAGATTTCGTGTCTAGAATGTAAGACCATATTCTCAGCTAATGAGGATAATGGTCAGTGTGGGGAGGAGGGACTTGTGTTAGGGTCTATATAAATCACTGTCCTTTTCTTTGTCTTCGGCTTTCCTACTCCTACAGGTGAGCCCCGCTTCTCGAGAATCGAATAAATCTCTTTTCTGTCATCACTTTGAGAGGCCTCTGAGTAATTGATTTATGTAGGGACCTGAGCCATCCCACACACTACCTTGGACAAGTAGCTTATCCCTTTTGGACTTTGCTTCTCATCTGAGAAAGGAAGAGGTTTGAGTAAATGGCCTTTCTGTCTTTTCTTGTTCTCCATCTTTGATTCTATAATAATACCATTGTGAGGAGGATCAGAAGTGGAGGGATTTAGAGGAGTGAGGAAAAGTGAGAGGATAGAAGATTTAGGGAAAAAAGAAGTCTACAGTAGAGGACAATACTAGAAAGAAAGTAGTGGTGGGAAAGGCACTCAGAAAGGAGATGAAGTGACTAAGAGGGAAAGGGTTCAGACAGAGAGATGAGGGCACAGGAAGAGAGAAGTCCAGAATTATGAAATGTGGAAACATAAATGTATTTTCTTTTTTTCTCAAAGATACCACCATTTATCAGCTAACCCCAAGCTCACTGATGTTGAGTTCTACTGGACTTGCATCACTTTCTCTTCGCATCACTTGCTGTATCCAACCAATCACAGAGTCTAGTTGATTTTCTTATTCAGTCTCTGACATTTGAGCCCCTTTCACTATTCTGATAGCCAATGCTAGACTTGTCTAGGTCCTGGTGGCTTCATTCTTCATAATTTTAATAACTTCCTCCCTACCCTTTAAAAATTATTTCAAACTATATTTTGCTTTCATATTAATCACTTCCAAACGTTATCTCTTCTTTTCCCCAACTTGGTGAGAAATCTTATTTAAAAAGAAATTTTAAAAAACAGATCAACAAAACTAACCAATACATTAAAAAAATCTGCCATAATATTCAGTGGTTCACACTTATAGTTCCTTATCTCTACAAAGGAGGAAGGAATATTTTCTTACTAAGTGTTTAAGGCAAATTTGCTCATGTATATGTAGGTGTGTAAATATGTGTATATATATATGCGCATGTATACACACATATACATGCATATATATGTATGTGTATGTATGTGCGCATCTTTGTTTATTTAACTTGGCATCAGTTCATGTATATTTTCCTATGTTCCTCTATATTATTTATTTCTTATAGTGCAGTTATATTTTATATTCAGGAGCCACAACTTATTTAGCCATTTCCCAATTATACCTTTGACCTCCTTGAACCAGTTATATGACTAACAGTGGGATCTCAGATCAAAGAGTATGGACATTTTAATAATTTTCTTAACACAATTCCAAATTGCTTTACAGAATAATGCCTCTATTATTTCAGCTACAGTCCACCAGAATACTCATCTTTCTAGCACCCCTCTAGGGTTGACTATTTGGACATTTTGTCATGTTTCCAAATTTACTTACTTGTAAGGTGAAACCTCAGAGTTGCTTTGACTTGCATTTCTCTTATTTATAATTTAGAAATTCCCTCATGTAATTGTTAATATTCTTCAAATCTTTTGAGAGAAGAATTTTTATTCATATCCTCTGTGGTGATAATCCCTTTGCAAAGCAGTATTATGGGATTAAGATATGGAAAGAATGATCCTACCTTTCTGGAAGATTCACAGGGTGGAACTGTTGTCCTTGATTTTCTGGTTTAAGGAGAAATTCCAGGTACCTTTCAGGATTAGAGAGCTATACCTAGGTCAGGTGTTTGTGATCCAGAGTAAATTGAATTTCTGAAGCAAAGAGGCATTATATGTTCTTCCTGTTGTTCCCCTCAGGCATAAGGGATTAATTGTCTTATCTTAGCAAACTCCCAGCCTTCCTGGCCACTAGCCCAGGGCTTGGTAGATGCTTCTTATGGTTGTCTCTCCCTGAAGAAAAGGTTTCCCTTATCTCTAACCAGAGCAATGAGTCCTCATAAGAGCTCAACCCTCAGGGCACACTTCTGAGGGCAGCCACAAGGACTTGACTGTGTATTTAATGAGGACATTGGAAGAATACTTGCTCTGTCTTGGTTGGCTATGACAAAAACTTGAGGGAATATAAATTCTAACTTTTCTGAAGTTTAGAGACAAGTATCACTTAGGTTCCTTGTGGTTCTAGATATCTCTATCTTGATACCTGTAATAGCAATTTAAATAGGAAGATCTTTTTCATTCATTAATAGGCCCATATGACCTGCTTAAATCACCTGGAAGCCTAAGATACATGTGGTGGAAGAAGCTTGCTGAATAGGTGGAACAGGAAGGGTAGAGTAAAGCTGGGAGGAAGTGAGTGAACATGGACAAGTCAGAGAGAGAGAGAGACAGAGAGAGAGAGAGAGAGAGAGAGAGAGAGAGAGAGAGAGAGAGAGAGAGAGAGAGAGAGAGAGGATACAGGCAGGCAGGTAGGCACAGCAAGGCTCAGGTTCATGAGTGTTTGCTTGTGAGAAGGCCTCAGCAGAGGGAGGAAGTCTTGGGAATGGCTTTGCCCCTGGCAGTGATCATGTTTATTAACTTCTTGGCTACCATGACAGATTTAGCTTTCTGGGTTCTGGAATTTGGCATTCTGGTGTCTAAATAAATGTTTTTCTTCTGCCTACCATATGGAGAGTCTTTTATACTTTATGATTGAGAACTATGCCAGCATATTCGCAATCACCACCAGTGCTGTGAATATTGCTTTGGTGATACAGTTGGCATCAAGAACAGGATCACAGGGCATTAAATCTCTATTTGGAGACAGAAAGGATTTAGAGGAAGAAATTAATATCTGAGGTTGGGGTGATTTAACGTATTCTTCACTAGCAAGGGAATTGTCTCAAAACTCTGGACCCTGTGAAAACTAGGAAGTGAGGTTACAGGAGGGGGAACCTAGAGATTTGGAAAGATGTTTGCAGGGAATTCCAACTAGACCAAGAAAGGAGCTGGCAGAGGTAAGTAGGAGAGGCTTGATTTTATTAAAAGGTTACCATATTATATGTAAAAATAGAGATGAATTGCTTAAGGAAAAAATTCAGATGGAAAAAGAGTTAGTCAGTTTGCATGGAAAATCTCAGCCTTCAGTTCTCCTTTAAAAGAGCAGCCTGGGAGGTCTCAGGTGAAAGAAATGGCTGTTCATTTAGCTCAGAAGAGGCTGAAGACTGACAAAAGAAATGTGCATATGACCTTTTTACCTAGTTGTCTCAGTGACAACTTTAGGAGAGGGCGTGGGAGGAAAACATAAATAAGTCAGGGCAATTAAGTGAAATAATGTTAGATGGAAAAGTTTCTCAGACAGAAGCATGCCCACTAGTGAGGCAGAAACAGGTGAACCAAGGACATAACAGTATGTTTAGGGAAATAATTGAGAATTTTACTCAGCAGGAGTCACAGGTATTTTGAGTTGGTTCACCCAAAGGATGGGAGAATTGTTAATATCTTGGATGGTAAGAATCAGGGATGAAGGAGCCACGGGAGCATCTGCAGATGTCATGAATTGCTTGAAATTTATAACTATTAGAATCCTTTTGTGCAGCAAGCCTTTGGAGAGGAAATTATGCAAGGTGGTAACAATAAAACTAATCTGTTAGCTTTGGCTGCAGAAGAATGCATTAGGCAGTATCCTACTGGCTCTCTGTGGCCTAGTGAAGACAGACCCTGATATTCACTTAGGGACTGAACAAGAAAGTTAAAGGAGAATGTAACGAAGACTGCCATAATGATGCGAAGTGCGGATGTATACTGTGATACCTCTTTGCCGTTTCCCATAGTAATATAATAGGGAAGACAGCTCCTCCTACTTACAAGCACTTAATTTTGACTCCAATAATTGGGGAGATAGGGTACTCTCTTTTGGAGGTGCTGGACAGGATTTCATAGTTAAGTGACTTAGGGGACTGGGGAAAAGACAAAATTCCTCAACAGAGATGGGTAAATATCCAGCAGATTCAAAATCAGAATATATTGACAAGGAAAGAATTGTTTACTGCTGCATTGGGAGTAGGGGTAGATTTTGGAAGCATGGATGGTATTCCAACTAATGAGCTATTCAAAATGTACTGAGAAAAGGCACTTGATATTAGAAAAATAGAGAAGTAAAAACTGCCCCTCCTGAACTCTTGTATCCAAGTTTGTCACACCTTCAGGGAGAATAGGAAGCTGGCTGAGCCCCAACTCAGATTAAAAAACACAGACGAGATTAGAGGTTCCATCTCAATTTGGTCATATATTGGAAAAATAGATAAAATTCTATAACTAGGGCATTAACAGATACTCAGGTGGAGGCCTCCCTTATATATGGAAACCCTGATAAGTTTAAACATGGAACTCCTATCAGCATCACAGTACTGGGAGGGGCTAAAATATCAGCCAGACAAGTAAACCTAATAATTGAAATTGGACAATTGCCTAAGAAAGAATATATCTTGGTAATTCTACACATTCCTGAATACATCATTGGAATAGATACATTGAGAAGGTATGACTTTAAATTTACCTGAGGGGAGATGCCAATATGCAGTAAGGAAGATTGGAATTAATATAGTTTTAGTGGGCAAAATAGAAATGGACCAATTCAGTATACCTGAATCTTCTGGAATGATTAATTTAAAGCAATTTCATGTGCCATCTGGGAAAGGTGAAATTACCAATACTATTTAAATTTTTTAATTAATTAATTTGTTTTCAGTTTTCTACAACCACTTCCATAAGTCTTAAATTATCTTTCCCTTCCTCAAGCCTCTTTTCCTTAGATGGCATGCAATCTTACATGGGTTCTCCATACACATTCTTATTAAACACATTTTCACATTAGTCATTCTGTATAGAAGAATTAAAATGAATGGGAGAAATCATGAGAAAAACCAAAACAAAACAGAACATAACACAAGAGAAAATAGTCTGCTTCATCCTGCATTCTGCTTTCATAGTTCTTTCTCTGGATGTGAATGGCATTTTGCCTCAAGTGTCCTTTGGGAATGTTTTATGTCCTTGCATTGCTGTGAAGGGCTAAGTCTATCAGAAACAGCCATCACACACTGTGGCTGCTACTGTGTACAGTGTTCTCCTGGTTCTACTCATTTCATTCAGCATCAGTTCATATAAGTCCTTCCAGGCCTCTCTGAAGTCCTTCTGTTCTTCATTTCTTATAACACAGTAGTATTCTATTACATTCATATACCACAACTTGTTCAACCATTCCCCAGTTGATGGGCATACTCTCTATTTCTAGTTCTTGGACACCACAAAAAGAGCCACTATAAGTATTTTTGTACATGTGGGACTTTCCCCATTTTTATGATCCCTTTGGAATACAGTACTAGAAGAGATATTGCTGGGTCAAGGGGTATGCACAATTTTGTAGCCCTTTGAACATAGTTCCAAATCGCTCTCCAGAATGGTTGGATCACCTCACAGCTCCATCAACAATGAATTAGTGTTCCAACTCTCCCACATCTTCTCCAACATTTGTCATCTTGTTTTGTCATGTTAGCCAATGATAGGTGTGATGTGGTATCTCAAAATTGTTTTGATTTGCATCTCTGTAATCAATAGTGATTTAAAGCATTTTTTCACATGATTATAGATAGTTTTGATTTCTTCCTCTGAAAACTGTGTGTTGATATCGTTTGATCATTTATCAAATTGGGTAATGACTTGTATTATTATACATTTGACTCAATTTTCTATATATTTTAGAAATGAGGACTTTATCCCAGACACTAGCTGCAAAAATTCTTTCCCAGTTTTCTGCTTCCCTCCTAATCTTGACTGCATGGACTTTGTGTAAAACCTTTTCAATTTAATGTAATCAGAATTATCCAGTTTGTACTTCATTATGTTCTCTGTCTCTTGTTTGTCATAAATTTCTCCATTCTCCATAAATATGAAAAATACACTATTCCTTGCTCCCCATTTTGTTTATAGTATCAGCCTTTATAGCTAGATCATATATCCATTTGGACTTTATTCTTGTGCATGGTGTTAGGTATTGGTCTTTGCCTGGTTTCTGCCACACCATCATCCAGTTTTCCCAGCAGTTTTTGTCAAACAGTGAGTTCTTATCCCAGAAGCTGAAGTCTTTGGGTTCATCATTCAGTAGATGGCTATGTTCATTGACTACTTTGTCTTGAGTACCTAACTTATTCCACTGATCTACCCCTCTATTTCTTAGCTAGTACCAAGTGGCTTTGATAATTACTGCTTTATAAATGCTATTTGAGAACTGGTAGGGTTAGGTCACCTTTCTTAGTATTTCTTTTCATTAATTCCCTTGATATTCTGGACTGTTTGTTTGTTTGTTTTCCAGGTCTATAAAATAATTTTCTGGTAGTTTTATTGGTATGGCAATGAATAAGTAAATTAATTTAGGTAGAATTGTCATTTGTATTCTATTAGCTCGGCATGCCCATGAGCAACTGATGTTTTTCTTATTATTTAGATCTGAATTTATTGGTGCAATAAGTGTTTTTTAAATTATGTTCATATAGTCCCTGGATTTGTTTTGGCAGGTAGACTCCTAGATATTTTATAGTTTCTACCATAACTTTAAATGGGATTTCTATTTCTATCTCTTGCTGTTGGTCTTTGTGGGTAGTATATAGAAATGCAGATGATTTATGTGCATTTATTTTATAATCTGAAACTTTGCGAAAGCTGTTTGTTACTTCAAGTAGTTTGTTACTTGATTCTCTATGATTCTGTAAATATATCGTCATATCATCTGCCAAAGTGACCACTTAGCTTCTTCTTTGCCTATTCTAATTCCTTCAATTTCTTTTTCCTCTTATTGCTACAGCTAACATTTTTAGTACCATATTGAGGAACAGTGGTGATAATGGACATTCTTGTTTCACCCCTGATCATACTGGAAATTCATTTAGCTTATCCACATTGCATATGATGTTTGCTGATTGGTTTAGGTACATACTGCTTACTATTTTAAGGTACATACTTACTTACTGCATACTGCTCTTCATTTATTCTTATGTTCTCTCATGTTTTCAGTATCAATGGGTGTTGTATTTTGTTGAAAACCCTTTCAGCCTCTACTGAGATAATAATATGATTTGTATTAGTTTTGTTGTTATGATCAATAATGCTGAAGTTGTCCTAGTATTCAACCAGTCCTGCATTCCTGGTGTAAATCCTATGTGATAATAATGTTTTATTTTTATGATAAGTTGCTGTAATCTTTTTGCCCAATATGTTGTTTTTTAATATTTTTTACATCTATATTCATTAGAGAAATTGGTCTATAATTTTCTTTCTCTGTTTTGGCTCTTCCTGGTTTATTTATCAGAAACATATTTGTATCTTCAGAAGCATTTGTTAGAACTCCTTTTTTGCCAGTTTTCCCAAATAGTCTATATAGTTCTGGAATTTAGTGTTCTTTAAATGTTTGATAGAATTCACTTGTAAATCCATCTGGCCCTGTAGATTGTTTCCTAAGGAGTTCATTGATGACTTAGTCAAATTCTATTTCTAAAATGGGGTTATTGAAGTATTTAAACTTCTCTTCTGTTAATCTGGGCAATTTATATATTTTTAAAATATTCATTCATCTCACTTAGATTCTCAAATGTATGGGCATACAGTTGGGTAAAGTAATTTCTAATTATTGTTTTCATTTCCTCCTCGTTGGAGGTGAGTTCACCCTTTTCATTTTTGATATTGGTAATTTGCTTTTTTTCTTGTTTTAAAATCAAACTGACCAAAAGTTTATCAATTTTATTGATTTTTCATAAAAACAACTCTTAGTTTTATTTATTAGTTCAATAGTTTTCTTAATTTCAATTTTATTAATCTCTCTGTTGGTTTCAGTATTTATAATTTGGTATTTAATTAGGAATTTTCAATTTGTTTTTTTTCTAGCTTTTTCAGCTGGTTACCCAGTTCATTGATCTCCTCTTTCTCTATTTTACTCATGTAGGCATTCAATGATATAAATCTTCCCCCAAGAACTGCTTTTGCTGCATCCCATATTTTGGTAGGTTGTCTCATCATTGTCACTTTCTTGAATGAAGTTATTGATTATTTCTATGATTTGTTGTTTAATCCATTCATTCTTTAGGCTTAGATTATTACATTTCCAATTAATTTTTCATCAATCTTCCCATGACCTTTTATTACATATAATTTTTATTCCATTATGATCTGAGAAGGATGCATAGACTATCTCTGCCTTTCTGCACTGGACTGTGAGGTTTTGATTGCTTAGTATGTGGTCAATTTTTGTATTTGTGTCATGTTCCACTGTGAAAAAGGTATATTCCTTTCTACCCCCATTCTGTTTTCTCCAGAGATCTATCATATATGCCTTATCCAGAGTTCTATTCACCTCCTTAATTTCTTTTTTGTTTATTTTGCGGTTAGATTTATCAAGTTCCAAGTGGAGGAGGTTGAGGTTCCCCACTACTATACTTTGCTTTCTATTTCTTCATGTAACTCTCTTAACTTCTCCTCTAAGAATCTGGATGCTATACCACTTGGTGCATATATGTTTGGTAATGATATTGCCTCATTGTGCATGTTGCCTTTTAGCAGGATATAGTTTCCTTCCTTATCTCTTTTGATTAGATATATTTCAGCTTTTGCTTTGTCTGAGATAAGATTGCTTCCCCTGCTTTTTTACATCAGGTGAAGTATAATATACTCTCCTCTAGTCTATTACCTTTACTCTGTGTTTATCCCCCTGTTTCAAATGTGTTTTTTGTAAACAACCTATTGTAGGATTATGTTTTTTAATCCATTCTACTATCTGCCTCTTTTTTATGGGAGAATTTATCCCATTAATATTCACAGTTATGATTACTATCTGTGTCTTTCTATCCTCTTCCCCCCACCCCCATTTATGCTTTTAGTTGTCCCTTTTGCCTTCCTCTCCACAATAGAGTTTTAATTTTTGGCCATCACCCCGCTCAGTCTTCTTTCCCTTCTATCAGCCTTTCCCTTAGTACTTCTCCTCCCTTTTCTTTCCCCTTTTCCCTCATACTGTCTACAGGGCAATTTATATTTCTATAGTTAACTGAATTTGTTCTTCCTTCCTTGAACCAGATCAGATGAGAGTAAATCTCAAACTGTGCTCATCTCTCTCCTCTCTTTCCTTCTACTAAAATATGTTTTTGTGTCTCTTTTTGTGATGTAATTTATCTTTGTCTGCCTCCTCCTTTTAAAATCTCTTCGTTACTATCTTTTTGTACCCTTAAATTATCATTTTTTTACTGTCACATCCGTTAATTTATACCCACTCCTTCTATGTATGCATATCCCTTTTAAATATGATAATAAATACACAATTATCAAGTTTAATAAGTATCATCTTCCTTTATAAGGATGTAAGCAGTTTACTCATATTGAATAAAAAGTTGTTTTTCCTGTTTACTTTTTTATGCCTCTCTTGAGACTTGTATTTGAAGATCTACTTTTGTTTTGAGCTCTGGTCTTTTCATCATGAAGGTCTGGAAATTCCTTATTTCATTGAATTTCCATCTCCTTGTCTGAAATATTATGCACAATTTTGCTGGGTGATTGATCCTTGGTTGTAGTCCTAGCTCCTTTGCCTTATTGCATATCATATTCCAATACCTCTGATCTTTTAATGTAGAAGGATCTCATAGGAGAGATCCTAACTGTAGTTTCTTGATTTTTGAATTGTTTCTTTCTGTCTGCTTGCAGTATTTCTCCTTAACTTGATAGTTCTGGAATTTGGCAACAATCTCTTCCAGGAGGTGATGGATGGATTTTTTCCATGACTATTTTGCCCTCTCCATCTAGGACCTCAGGGCAATTTTCCTTGATGATTTCTTGTCAATATCTTCTTGGAAGATATTGTTCAGGCTCTTTTCTCATCATGACTTTCCAGTAAACCAATAATTCTTAGGTTTTGTCTCATGGATATGTTTTCCAGGTCAGTTGTTTTTCCAATGAGCTATTTTAGATTTTCTTCTATTTTTTCATTCTTTAGATTCTGTTTGATTAATTCTTGATGTCTCATAGAATCATTAGCTTATACTTGCCCAATTCTAATTTTTAACAGATTGTTTTCTTCAGTTCACTTTTACATCTCCTTTTCCATTTGTGCAGTTGTTTCAGATAGGTTTTCTATCTCCTTTTCCATTTGCCCAATTTTCCTTTTAAATTCTTCTGTGAATCCTTTTCTCATATGTATAAAATCACTGGCCAATTTTTTATTCTATTTTTCTAATTTTGCTTTTAAAATCCTTCTTATGTTTTTCCAAGAATGTTCTTTGGGCTTCAGAGCAGTTCATATTCCCTTTTGATCTTTTATATTTGAGTACATTCTCAAAGCTGACCTCTTATGTGTGCGTATTTTGGTTCTTGTCCACATAGTAAGATTCTATGGTCTTTTTTTCTGATTTTTTTCTTGCTTATGATGATTGCCTTTTTCCTGACTTTTGAAGTCAGGAAATCTCTGCTTCTGGGACACAGGGGGCTCTGTTCCACAATTCTTACTCTGAGAACTTGAGACTTTGTGTACTGTGCCCTCTAGTTCTTTCAGCTAGAAGCTAGAATGCTTCAGTTTACTTGGTGCTGAGCAAGGTGAGCTTGCTCCAGGTTCAGAGATCAAGTGAAGTCTTACTGAGTTTCCCTGGAGTTACCCTAGAGTTTGCTGTGTGAGGTGTGGGGGAGGAGTGGTCTGACTGCGGGAGGTTTCCTCTCCTGAGCTACAGTACAGGCAGGCTCAATGGTTGGTTAAGCCCCATCTAGGCTAGTCTCTTTCCAATTCCCCTGGCTATGCTAAGGCATGCCTGGGATCCTAGTGTTGGTGCTTACAGGCTCCACAACCCCCCCTCCCAACCCCCGGGGCTCAGGAGTTCCTCCTGATTTACTGAAGTTGGTGTGTCTGGGACAGCTCTGTTCCTCCACTGGTCCTCTACAGCCACAGCAAGAGGGACCCCCTTTGAGATTTTCTTAGCTTCTTGAGCTGAGAGATTGTTTACCCCTTCCACTGAGTGCACTATTCCTAGATTTTTCCTGGAGAAATATTCTCTGGATTATTCAAGGTCAGCAACGGGAGAATATGATCACTCTGCCATCTTGGCTCCCAGAAGTTCAAGGAGGTGAATTAAAACATCTAATATGTGGGCTGATAGTCTCAGAAACTGCTGCTGTTACCTGGGGTCCTGTGCTTCTCTCTCACTCAGTTCTGCTGGACTCCCATCCTGTGCTGATATCTTTGAGAATCTGCACTGCTGCATTTGCTTCAGTCTGCCCCAGCACTGTACTGTGTTGGGGTCCGTGCTGGTGTAGCCTATGTACTCTACACTCCCCTAACCCGATGTAACAGATCCTTCCTGTTTACCTTCCAGGCTGTCCTGGGCTGCAATCTGCCATTTACTGTCTCCTAGTGGATTCTGCCACTCTAAAATTTGTTCAGATTCCCTTTTTAGAGGTATCTGAAAGAATTTGTGGTAGAGGTTAGGTGAGTCTGTGCTTGTAGTTCTCCATCTTGGCTGTGCATCCCATACCAATACTATAAAGGAATATGTTGAGGCAGGATTGTTAGTCCCTAAAACCACTCGATGGAATAATTCTGTCTGGCCAGTATGAAAGCCAGATGGGACATGGAGGATGACAGTGAATCATAGACAATTGAATTAGGACACTCCACCCTTGTATACTGCTTTTCTAGATAACATTAATTTAAAAGCAATATGATGGGACCTGACACAGTTATTGATTTGGCCAATGCTTTCTTTACTATACCAATAGATTTGAAACAATGGGACCAATTTGCTTTCACCTGGCAGGGCGGACAACCTATTTTTACATGCTTGCCAGAAGGATATCTGTGTGGCCCCACTATTTGTCATAGGATTGTGCAGAACAGCTTACCCACTACATAGATGATATTATGATACAGGGAAAAAATGTAGAAGAAGTGCAAAAGACTTTGACACTTTTAACTGAGTGTATGAAAAGCAAAGGGTAGAAGATTAACCCTGCAAAGATTCAAGGGCCAGCTCAAACAGCAAAGTTTTTGGGTATACAATGGAATCAGGGGCTATGAGAGATTCTTCCACAAGCCCAACAAAAGATTCAAGATTTCCCTATCCCCACTAATAATAAAGAGGAAAAAATATGAATTTGATTGTAGACTTGAGCAGAATAAAGCTTTTGAAGAAGCAAAGACCACTATACAGTTGGCCCTAGATTTATGGTCTATGCAAAGTGGCCCAGTGGAATTACAAGTGACTGTACAAGATGAATATACAAACTGGAGTTTATGGCAAAAACAACAAAGTTGAAATGTACCCTTAGGATTTTTGCCTAGGAAACTCCCTTCATCTGGAACTCAATATACCCCCTTTTGCAAAGCAGTTGCTAGCTGCATGTTGGGCTTTGACAGAGACTGAACCACTGACTTTAGGCTGTGAGGTAATTTTAAGACCTGGAATTCCAATTTTCACCTGGGAACAGAGTACCCCAGCTTCTCATAGAATTGGACATGCGTAGGAATCTAACATAATTAAATGGAATATTCAAAATAGATCTAAAACAGGCAAAAGTGGAGTTTCTCTTTTACATGAATCTACAGCAAACATAGATACTGAAGGAAATGATATACTCTTTGATCCAAAGCAGCAGTTGTTGCAGTTCTTGGTAAAATGGTATGAGGGATAAGATGGATTAACTGAAGAACAGAAGAGACATGCATGGTTTACTGATGGGGCAGCAAAATATTTGGTCCACAAAAGACATTGGAAAAAGATAGCCTGTTACCGATGTACTAGGTAGATATTGGAAAGTACTGGGATAGGTAGAAGTAGTCAATATGCTGAACTTATGGCAGTACACAAAGCTTTCAAAACAGAACAAGGAGGGCAGTATCATGTATTCGCTGATTCATGGGAGGTAGCTAATGAGTTAACTATATGGATGTCCATGTGGAAAAATCAAAATTGGGAAATTCATGGCAAACCAGTCTGGGGCAAAGAATTATGGGCAGATGAATGGGACATGTCTTTGGTTTCTAATTTTTCAGTTTTTTGTGTAGATGCTCACATGGCCCTCACCATGCCAGATTGTGAAATCAATTCACAGGCTGATAGAATAGCAAAGATTGCTTCTCAACATATTGTCCCTACTTTGACACCAACTGGTAATCCAATACTAGCAACATGGGTCATTCAAATAGCTGGACATTTAGGGGTCCAGGGCACACACAAGTGGACACAAGACCAAGGTATTAGTTTCTCTCATTGATTTTTAAAACAAGTGTCAGAAGAATGTTATATGTGTCTGTTGGAAAAGGGACAAACTGTTCCTCAGGTAGTGAAAAGTACCAGCCTAAATTTGGCAAATAGATTATATCAGAGCCCTATCCCAAGACAGAGGATGCACATTTTAATGAACTTGCATTGGCACCTATTCAGGCATACTAGTGGTTTGTCCATATATAAATGCAACCTGGAAAAATATCTGTAAAATTCTAGATATCATAAGTCTATATTATGGAACCACAATGCAGATTCCGAGTGACAATGGGTCACATTTCAAAGCTAATGAAATAAAGAGATATTGTGTATTAAAAAACATAGAATGGATATATCATATTCCATATTACCTACAAGCCTCTGGGCTAGTTGAAAGAATGAATGAATAATTGAAAGAACAATTAAGGAAGTTAAGTTCTAATAGTTCTTATCCACATTGGAAAGATAATTTGTTCACTGCTTTATGTAATTTGAATAACAAACCATTGGGAATAAGTACACCTCTAGCCAGAATGACGACTCCACATCTGCAAATTAGAAAACAACTAACACGTAAGATTCCAAATGCTGAGTATTGGGCTGTGAGGTCAGATGTCCCAGGACTGTATCTTGGGAAACCTGGTTCTGCAGGATATGATTTACATTGTTTAGAGGACTTTTGAGAATCCCTAAGAATCATTTTGGATGGATGTTACCTAAATAAGGATTAGCAGCTTGAGTAATACATGTATTGGCTGGAGTAATAGATTCTGATTTTCAAGGAGAAATTATTGTGACATTCCAAAATTTAGGTTATGAACCCAAACAGTTTTGTAAAAATGATAGAATAATTCAAGTGATTGTTATTCCTTCTGAAACAATAAAATTGTGAACTAAAATATGGGTGTCTTGAGTACCTAACATATTCCATGAGTCTACCCTTCTGTTTCTTAGCCAGTACCAAGTAGTTTTGATAATTACTGCTTTACAGTACAATTTGAGATCTGGTAGACCTAGGTCACCTTCCCTAGCATTTCTTTTCATTAGTTCCCTTGATATTCTGAACCTTTTGTTCTTTCAGATAAATTTTGATATTATTTTTTCTAGCTCTACAAAATAACTATCCTGTAGTTTGATTGGTATGTCACTGAATAAGTAAATTAATTAAAGTAGAATTGTCATTTTTATTATATTGGCTCAGTCCACCTGTGAGCAACCTATGTTTTTCCACTTACTTAGATCTGACTTTGGGCAAAAAGTGTTTTGTAAATATGTTCATATAGTTCCTGGGTTTGTTTTGGCAGGTAGACTCCCAAACATTTTATAGTGTTGACTATAACTTTAAATTGGACTTCTCCTTCTATCTCTTGCTGTTGGGCTTTGTTAGTAATATATAAAAATGCAGAAGGTTCGTGTAGGTTTATTTTGTATCCTGTAACTTTGTCAAAGTTGTTTATTATTTCAAGCAGTTTTTTACTTGATTCTCTAAGTATATCATCATATCATCTGGAAAGAGTGATAACTTACTTCCTTCTTTGCTATTCTAATTTCTTCAGTTTCTTTTTCTTCTCTTATTCCTGCAGCTAACATTTTTAGTACCATATTGAATAATAGTGGTGATAAAGGACATCCTTGAATCACCCCTGATCTTATTGTAAATGCATCCAGCTTATCCCTATTGCATGTAATGCTTGCTGAAGGTTATAGGTAGATGCTGCTTATTATTTTATGGAAAGTTCCATTTATTCCCATGTTCTCCAGTGTTTTCAATAGGAATGGGTGTTGTATTTTGTCAGAAGCTTTTTCTGCATCTATTGAGATTATCACTTGGTTTCTGTTAGTTTTGTTGTTGATATGATAAATAATGTTCATAGTTTTCCTAATATTCAACTAGACCTGAATTCCTGGTATAAATCCTACCCGATCATAATGTATTTTTCTCGTGACTAGTTGTTGTATTTTTTTGCTAAAATTTTATTTAAAACTTCTGCATCTATATTCTGTAGAGAAATTGGACTATAATTTTCTTTCTCTGTTTTGACACTTCCTGGTTTAGGTAGCAAAACCATATTTCTGTTATAAAAATAATTTGGGAGAACTTCTTCTTCCTGTATTTTCCCAAATAATCTATATATTATTGGAACTAACTGTTCTTTAAATGTCTGATAGAATTCACTTGTGAATCCATCTGGCCCTGGGGATTTTTTCCTAGGGAGGTCATTGATGACTTGTTCAATTTCTTTTTCAGAGAAGGGGTCACTAAAGTATTCAACTTCCTCTTCTGTTAGTCTGGGCAATTTGTATCTTTTAAAATAATCATCCATCTCATTTAGATTGTTGAATTTATGGATATACAGTTGAGCAAAGTAATTTCATACTATTGTTTTAATTTTCTCCTCATTGGAGGTGAGTTCACCTTTTTCATTTTTGATGTTGGTAATTTGATTTTCTTCTTTCTTTTTTTAAATCATATTAACCAAGTGTTTATCAATGTTATTGTTTTTTCATAAAATCAAGTCCTAGTTTTATTCATTAGTTCAATAGTTTTCTTAATTTCAATTTTATTAATCTCTCCTTTGGTTTTCAGTATTTCTAATTTGGTATTTACTTGAGGATTTTCAGTTGGTTCTTTTTCGATCTTTTTCAGCTGCACACCCAGTTTATTGATAGCCTTTCTCTGTTGTATTCATATAGTCACTCAAAGATATAAAACCTCCCCTAAGAACTTCTTTTGCAGTATCCCATAAAATTTGGTAGGTTGTCTCATTTTTGTTATTCCGTTGAATGACGTTGTGGATTGTTTTTATAATTTGTTGTTTAACCCACTCATTTTTTAGGATTAGATTGTTTAATTAGTTTTTGCTTTATGTTTCCATGGTCTTTGATTACAGAGGAGTTTTAGTGCATTTTTATATGAGAAGGATGCATAGACTATCTCTGTCTTTCTGCACTGGATTGTGAGGTTTTTATAACTTGCTATGTGGTCAAGTTTGGTATATGTGCCATATATCACTGAGAAAAAGGTGCGTTCCTTTCTATCCCCATTCAATTTTCTCCAGAGATCTATTATATGTACTTTATCCAGAGTTCTATTCACCTCCTTAACTTCTTTCTTGTTTATTTTGAGGTTAGTTTTGTCAAGTTCCAAGAGGAGGAGGTTGAGGTCTCCCACTAGTATATTTTTGCTTCCTGTTTCTTCATGTAATCCCTTAACTTCTCTAAAAGTTTGGATGCTATACCACTTGGAGAATATAACTTTAGTAATGAAATTGCTTCGTTGTTTCTGTTGTGTTTTAGCAGGATATAGTTTCCTTCCTTATGTTTTTTGATTAGATCTATTTCAGCTTTTGCTTTGTCTGAAATTAGAATTGCTGCCTCTGTTTTTTTTTTTTTTTTTTTTACATCAGTTGAAGCACAATATATTCTGGTCCATCCTTTTACCTTTACTGTATGTGTATTTCCCCATTTCAAATGTATTTCTTATAAACAACATATTCTTGGATTATGTTTTTTAATCCATTCTGCTATCTTTCTCCATTTTATGGGAGAGTTCATCCAATTCACATTCACTGTTATGTTTACTATCTGTTTCTTTCCCTTCCTTCCATCTCTTTTCCCCTTGTTTATGCTTTTAGTTCTCCCTTCTCCTTTTCTCTCCACAAGAGTTTTAATTTTTGACCACAGCCTCCCTTCGTCTTCCCTCCCTTCTTTCAGCCCACCTCCCTTTTAATCACCTTTTCCTTTACTACTTCTTCCCTCCCTTTTAGCCTCCCCTCCCTTTTCTTTCCCCCTTCCCCTCCTACTGCCTTGTAGAGATAATTGTATTTCTAAACATAACTGAGTTTGTTGTATCTTCCTTGAATTCAATCAGATGAGAGTACCTCTCAAACAATGATCATCTCCCTCCCTTCTTTCCCTCTACTGTAATATATTTTTGTGCCTCTTCCTGTGATAGAATTTATTTTTTCTGCCTCCTCCTTTGCACATCTTCCATACAATCCTTTCTCACCCTTAAATCACATTTGTTATCATCACATCATTTAATTTATACCAACTTCCTCTATATATGTATATTCCTTTTACATTTCATAACAAATATACAGTTCTCAAGATTAACAAGTATCATCTTCCCTTATAGAGATGTAAACAGTTTGCCCATATTGTGTAACATGTTTTGTCCTCCTGTTTGCTTTCTTATGCCTCTCTTGAGACCTGCATTTGATGATCACATTTCATATTGAGTTCTGGACTTTTCATCAGGAAGGTCTGGAAATCCCTTATTTCATTGAAGGTCCATCTCTTTGCATGAAATATGCTCAACTTTGCTGGGTAATTAATCTTTGGTTGTAGTTGCAGCTCCTTTGCCTTACAGAATATTATATTCCAATTCCTTTGATCTTTCAATGTAGAAGCTGCATGATCCTGTGTGATCCTGACTGTAGCTCCTCAATATTTGAATTGTTTCTTTCTGGCTTCTTGCAGTGTTTTCTCCTTCACTTGATAGTTCTGGAATTTGGCCAAAATATTCCTTGGTGTTTTTAGTTTGGGGTCTCTTTCAGCAGGTGAACAGTGGATTCTTTCTATGACTATTTTGCCCTCTGGCTTTAGGACTTCTGGGCAATTTTCCTTGATGATTTATTGAATGATCTTTTCCAGGCTCTTTTTCTCATCATGGATTCCTGGTAGATCAATAATCCTTAAATTTTTCTCCCCTGGATTTATTTTCCAGGTTAGTTGTTTTTTCCAATTAAATAATTTTCATTCTTTAGATTCTGTTTGACTGATTGTTGATGTCTCATCATTAACTTCTACTTGCCTGATTCTATTTTTTTATCAAATTGTTTTCTTCAGTTAACTTTTACATTTCTTTTTCCATCTGTCTAATTGTTCCTTTTAAAGAGTAATTTTCACCAGTTGAGTTTTGTACTTCTATTTGTCCAATTTTCCTTTTTAAGGAGGTATTCTCTGCAGCAAATTCTTTTTTCATATTTTTAAAATCATTGGCCAGTTTTTCTTCTATTTCTCTAATTTGGATTTTAAAATCCTTCCAGAGCTCTTCCAAGAAGGCTCTTTGTGCTTCAGACCAGTCCATATTCCGTTCTGAAGTTTCAGGTTTGAGTACAGTCGCAATGCTGACCTCTTTGGTATTTGTGTTTTGCTCCTTGTCCCCATAGAAAGATTTTAGGTCTTTTCTTGTCTACTTTGCTTCTTACTCATGATAATAACACTTTTCCTGGCTTTTAAAGTAGATCTCTGCATCTGTGGCACAGGGATCCCTGTCCCACAGTTCTTGTCCCTAAAACTTGAGGCTTTGTGTGTTGTGGCCTCTGGTTCTTTCAGCTAGAAACTAAAATGCTGAAACTTACCTGATGCTGAGCTGAGTGGTGTTTGAAAGCAAAGGTCAGGTGAGGTGCTTTTGGGTTTTCCCCTCAGTTACCCTGGAGCTAGCTCCTTAAGTGTGAAGGAGGGGTTATCTAGATACCAGAGACTTCTCTGCTGACCTAGAGCATAGCAAGCTCAGATGTCTGCGCTAGTTACCGATTCCACTGAGGTGCTGAGGCACACCTGGGGTGCTGGTGTTGGCAGTTGCTGGCTTCACCCCCCCTGAGGTTCAGGATCTTCTCCTGCTTTGTTGAGGTGGGGCTGTCTGGGAAAGCTCTGATCCTGCACTGTTTGCCTTTGGCCACAACAAGAGGAACCCTCCTTAGTGGTCTTTCTAGCCTCACAGACTGAGAATCTCTTTACCCCTTCTGCTGCTCCCCCTGTTCCAGGGTTTTTCCCAGGGAGATATTCTCTGGGCTTGTCAAGGTCAACAAGGGGAGGGAGATAGCAATTACTGATCACTCTGCCATCTTGGCTCCTGGTCCAGATGCCTGATCACTTAAACCAGATGTCACCCTCTATCCATGACTTTGATGTATCATCTTTGCACCTGAAATCAGCCAAACTCTGTATGCCAGCTAAAGAACTGATCTCTCAAATGGGACCCCTTGGGGCAGGGACAGTTCTATATCTAATTTCATCAGGAAGTAGCTATGTAAGAAGAGACCCTCACCCCTTACCCCAAGATTTTAGGCCTTATTCATCCAAGGGAGAAATGATGGAGTGTTTGTGTTCAAGTCCCACCTTAAGATATTGTTCTATGTGCTCATTTTGTGTGATTCCTATTACACTGTTGTAAAGCTCTATAGACACCAGTTGCCTTAGATATTGTTTTTTATGCTTATTTTCTGTTATCCCTGTTACAATTCTGTTGATACCTATTGTCCCACCAACCTATGTAGTGAATATGAAAGATCTTGAGGCCAAATGTAATAGCAATTTAAATGGAAAGATCTTTTTCATTCATTAATAGGCCCATGTGACCCCCTTCAATCACCTGGAAGCCTAAGTCACATCCAGTGGGAGGAACTTGATGAATATGTGAACAGGAAAGGTGAAGTAGAAGTGGGAGGAAGTGAGTGAACACCATCAAGGCAGAGGAGAGAGGATGCTGACAGGCAGACATGATAAACCACAGTCTTGTGAGTGTTTTCTTGTGAGAAGTCCCCAGCAGAGGAGAGAAGGCTTGGGAATGACTTTTGTCCCTTGATCATGTTTATTAATTTCTTGGCTACCATGAAAAGTTTCTCATTCTGGAATTTGACTTTCTGGTGTCTAAATAAATGTTTTTCTTCTGTCGTATATATGGAGAGTCTTTTATACTTTGCGATTGAGAACTACAACACTATATTCACAGTTACCACCAGTGCTGTGAATATTTCCTTGGTGATACAGTGCCTTACTTTACACCATTTCCAGTCATGAGTTTTCTGTGTGTTTCATTGAGCTTACAGATCACAAATTTCGTGTATAAGGGACCTCAATGATAAGCTTCTTATGTATAAGAATCTGAGGCTCTGAATGGCTTGGCAATTTGCTTGAGCTGAGATGTAGAGCCAAGATGATGGAGTACAGTCAAGGACTCACCTGAGTTCACCTAAATTCCCCTTCAAACAACTTTAAAATAATACCTCAAAATGAATTCGAGAGCAACAGAACCAACAAAAAGATGGAATGAAACACTTTTCTAGATCAAGACAACTAGGAATTTCAGCAAGAAAGGTCCGTCTCACTGGGGTGACATTAAAGTGCAGTCCAGTGAAAGCCATACCTCAGAAAGCCAGAGGAAGGTCTGGGCCTGAGGGGTGACTAAATCAGCATCCATAATTTCTGGAGCTCTCTGTCCACAGACACTCTCTCTCTGTCTCTCTCTCTCTCTCTCTCTCTCTCTCTCTCTCTCTCTCTCTCTCTCTCTCTCATCTCTGTCTCTCTCTGTCTCTTTGATGCTATCTCTTTCTCTCTCTGTCTCTGTCTCTCTCTATTAGACAACTGGTCAGAAAAAAAGGTTATAGGGAACCCTTTGCTGGGATGTGATACAGGACTCTTCTGCATTGTCCATGTGCAGTTCGAGGTTTCATTCCCAAAGCAAAGAGGAGAAACACTAGTATGCTCTAGTGTGTGGCTGCAGTGGTACAAGAGTCTTGGTCATAGTTCCAGGATTCTGGAGAGAAGAATATTTTCGGTTGCCCACAGACCAGAGCACAGGCCAGGAGAGCAGTGACTAAGCCTCTCCTTTGATCATATCACCTTGGAAAAACTGATAACTTACAGACCCACAGAACTAGCTCTGAAAAAAAGCAGCATAAAAAACCTGAAACTTGGGAAAATGCCTCCTCCACCCTGTGAGCAGAGCACAATTTTGACATGAAGTTAAAAGTCATGAAATAGGCAGGAAAATGAGTAAAACAAAACAAAACAAACAAAAACCAAACAAACAAGCAAAAACCCTGACCATAGCAAGTTAATATGGTGGTAAAGAAGATCAAAACATAGACTCAGAAGAAGACAATAAAGTCAAAACTGCTATAGCCAAAGCCTCAAAGAAAAGTGTTCATTGGTCTCAGACCAAGAGATCTTGCAAGAGATCAAAAAGAATTTTAAAAATCAAATAAGAGAAGTAGAGTGAAAATTGAAAAAAAAATTGAGTGATGCAAAAACATCATGAAAAAAGAGTTAACAGCTTGGTAAAGAAGACATACAAAAAATATTGAAAAAAACACCAGAAAAGACAGACTAGGCCAAATGATAAAAGAAACACCAAAATTCATCGAGGAGAACACATTAAAAAGCAGAATTGACAAAATAGAAAAAGTGGTATGAAATTTCACTGAAAAACAGAATCCCTGGGGAAGAATTCTGGGAAAATAGTGGAATAGGTCGGAAAATTCCAAGCTCTCCAGATTTACCCCACAAAAAGACAAAAATAACACCCCAGGGTGAACAAAAAGTGGTAAAAATAAACAAGAATTGGAAGCAAACAGTCATCTTCCCAGGACAATCAGAAGAGAATGGAAAAAATATTCCAAGACTGAAATTTGGTCTCTGTGAAGTGCAAATACTTCCAACTAGTTCTGCTGAAACAGAAAGCGGCAAGCCCGGGGGCTAGCTGGGTTGGGAGGCAGTCTTAGCCTCAGCCCCAGGAACTTTCACCTCCCAGTGTGGGGAGTCAGGCTTTTGAGCAGCGGAAGATTGAGGGAACCTCTGCTAATAAGGGACACCAGGCCAAGCTGTGCTGGTGAGATGTAGCCCTGGACAAGAAGGAACTAGCACACACCCCATGAGTACAGAAACTGGGGTAGGGACATTGCTGGTTGTGGACACTTACAAGAGGGTGGAGTGCTTGCTTTCAGTTACAGGCTAGAGGGGAGAACTGAAGGAGGATCTGAGGCCAAATGTGCCATCCCTCATACCCCAGGACTAGAGGTGATAACAAAAAATAAGTTGTTACAAATGTAGAAAGAATGCCTTTAGAAAGTCAAAGGAGAAAGAATCCAAACATAGAAAGGTACTATGGGAATAGAGAAAATCAGGGTTGATCTTCAGAGGAGGACACTGATGTAAAAAAAGCCTCTCCTCCCCCAAAGAGTAATGTCAAATGGTCATCTGCCCCAAAAGAATTCATAGAACTTATAAAAGACTTTAGAAATCAAATGAAGGAGACTGAGGAATTTTTTAAAAAGAATAATCCAAGAGAAACGAGATTATGAAAGAAAGCCAGCCCATTACAAAAGGAGATTCAGACTCTTAAGAAAAAAAAAATGACTCCTTGAAAATTTTGGGCAAGGCAAAACCAGTGACATTATAAGAGACCAAGAAATAACAAAATAAGATATAAAGGATGAACAAATAGAAGAGAATGTGAAGTAGCTCATAAGAAGAAAAACTGAGCTGAAGAATGAATCAAGAAGAGAAAATATAAGAATAATTGGACTACATGAAAGCTATAATAAAAAAAGAATCTTAGTACAACAATACAAGAAATAATTAAAGAAAATTATATGGAAGTATTGGAACAAGAGAGAAAAGTAGAAATAGAAAAAAATCCACTGAACCACCTGAAAGATATCCAATGAGGAAACCTACAGGAATATCATAGCCAAATTCTGAAAACCCAGCTCAAGGGTAAAATATTGTGAGCAACAGGAATAAAAACATTTTAAATATGATGGTGCTACAAGTAGGATCACACAAAACATAGCAACAAAGAATCTAAAGAACCACAGGTCTTGGAACACAAGTTATTGAAGAGCAAAAGAACTGGGGTTATATGGGAAAACATCATCCCTAGCAAAATTAGGTATAATCCTGAATGGAAAGAAAATAGACATTTAATGAATGGTTAGTCTTTCAGAATTTTGTTAAAAAAACACAAACAACTTGAACTTAAAAGAAGATTCAGCACACAAGAGCCAAGAGATATATAAGGTAGATTCCAAAGACTAATTACAAGGGACTCAATAAGGACATACTGTTTACCTTTTATATAAAGAAATGTAAAATGTATGTCAAAGATTGTCATTAGTAATTGGGAAGTCTATAAGAAAGCTTTGTGTAGACCTAAATATGATATGATTTGAAAAAGTAAAACTGTTTAGGAACAGGTAAAAAGAGTAATTATCTTATACAAATGAGAAGCAAGAGGAAGAACTGACACAGAGGAATTAGATGGGGGAAAAGGGCTGGAAGTTCTGGAACCCTATTTTTTTTTTTTTAAATAACTTGTGAGGGATTTATTCCTAATTATCAAGGTCAAATAAACAAGCATCCAAAGACCACTGATTAGTATTTGGGTCCTTTCTCAGGGTCAATCAAGGATTGTTTCCACTACTAGGCAGAGGTCAGTCATGGCAGGTTTTGCACGGGAGTGATGCAGCTAGGTCATCTTCTCATCAAGTTTGACGGCAGTGTAACTGTTCAGCAGGATCTGGAGAGGTCCATTCTGAGCGCTGGAGACTGGATGAGTTCTTGTAGTTGCAGATCCACACATAGTCTCCTGGCCCCCCAAAGGCAGATTTTTGTCACGATTGCCTCCCTCCAGACTTGAGAAAGGAAATGTTCTTAAACCTTGATTCCTCCTCTGTAAAATTAGAGGGTTGGACTTAGTGGCCTTTGAGGTTCTTTTCATCTCCAGCACAGTAGACTTCACCATTCCCAGGAAATTAAGATGAATCTTTGTTTCTTTTATTGAATAATGATTCCTTTTACCCAAGAGTAGCTTTAAATTATTTCTGAGTTGTGAGTTCTCAGTACCATGTATTTTTTTTCTGGCTGTTTCTCATGCTGGGAGTGCTCCCACTCCTCCTCTCTGCCTCCTGGTTTCCTTGGCTTTCTCCAAGTCCCTGCTAAAATCCCATCTTCTATAGGAAGCCTTTAACAACAACTCCTCTTAATATCAGTCTGGAACCCTACTTTCACTGGGAATGAGTTTAAGAGGGAACAATATATTTATATCTAGAAGGGTATAAGGGTCTTTTAAATTCAGAAAGAAATTAAAGGCTCACAGGATAGGGAAGGGTGAGAGGATAAGCAGAGATTTTTAGAGGGGAGAGTCAGGGAATAGGGTAAGGGGTATTAAAGAATGGTATTTAGATTAATGGGAATGGGAGGTCAAAGGAGGTATCCTTGAAAGAGGCAAGTTAAGTTATGGGAGAGCCAGCTAGTGGGTAGAAGTAAAGTAGAGGAGTCATGAAGGACAGAAAATAAGAGATATGCACAAACATAAAATAAAGATAAGGAGTAGAATTTGTTAGGGAAAATAGAACAGGGGTGGTATTCATGATATTGGACAAAGTTAAGGCTAAAATAGATTTAATCAAAAGAGCAAAAAGGAAACTACAGTGTGCGTCAGACATATTCATCAATATTGTTTTGGATTATTTAATAACTAAACAGTCTATGATTGGAATATTGTTGTGGTGTAGGAAATGAAGAGTTGGTGAACTTGGAAAAACATAGACAGACATATGAAGGAAGAAGTTATTCACTCTCAGAGAAACAGGACAAGTAAGTATAATATGGTCTTACGTAGATACATATGAATATATATGTTTATAAATGAGTATGATTATAGATATCTAAATATATGTACATGTATATAAGTGTATGTATGTCTGTATGCATATTCATACACCTTTGTATATGTGTATATAAATACGTATGTAAGTATGTATGTATGTATATACATATATTTCTGTGTTTAACTGCAGCTTTCTTTGGGGGAGTTAAAAAATGAATACTGAAAACTATCTTCACAAGTAATTGGAAAAAAAGTAAAATATTATTAAGTGAAGAAAGTGCACAATGGAGAGCAAAAAAAAAAAACCTTACAAAGAAGCAAAGAAAAGATGGACAGCTCTTACCACAGTGGGTAATATTTATTGTAAAGGTTTCTTGAAATGGAAATCTTTTGTTGTATATTTTGAATCCTCTCTTACATTCTGTTGTGCTCATGGCAATGCTTGCCCCCTTTTCTTACTGTGTTTTTAAGTTTTAACATTTAAGTTTATATAAAAAAAAGATAAACAGAACTTCTTAAAGAGTAGAATTTACCAAATGGAAAAGGAGGTCCAAAAGCTCAGTGAAGAAAAAAAAATTCTTTAAAAATTTCAGTTGGGCAAGTGGAAGCCAATGATTCCATGAAATATCAAGGAACAATGAAACAATTTTTAAACAGAAAAATAGAAGAAAATGTGAAATATTTCTTTGGCAAAACAACTGACTTGGAAAATAGAGCCAGGGGAGATAATTTGAGAATTATTGTACTACCTGAAAGACTTGATTTAAAAAAAACCAAAAAGCCCGGACATATTTTTTTTTTCAAGAAAATATCAAGTAAAATTGCCCCAATTTTCTAGAATCAGAGGGTAAAACAGAAATTGAAAATATTCACCATACACCCCCTGATAGAGATCCCAAAATGAAAACTCCTGGGAATATTATAGCCAAAGTCTAGAACTTTCAGATCAAGTAGAAAATATTGTGAGCAGCCAAAAAGAAGCAATTCAAATATTTTGTCTCAGTCAGAATTAAGCAAGATTTAACAGCTTCTACAGTAAAGGACTTGAGGACTTGGGATATGATATTCTGGAAAGCAAAGGAGTTAGAATTACAACCAAGAATCACCTACACAGAAAACCTGAATATAATGTATTAGGGGATAAATGGATATTTAGTGAAACAGAAAAATTTCAAGCATCCCTGATGATAATATCAGAATTAAATCAATAATTTGACTTTGCTATACAATATTCAAGAGAAGCATCAAAAGGTTAAAAGGAAAGAGAAATCATAGAGGCTAAATAAAGTTAAACTCTTCATATTCATACCTGGGAAGATGATGCTTGTACTTCCTAAGAACTTTCTCATTATTAAGGCAATTAAAAGCAGTTCATACAGAGGACACGAGTGTGAGTTTATTATGATGAGATGATATCTAAAAAAATAAAATTAAGGGGTGAGAAAAAGGGATCCAGTGGGAGAAGGAGGAAGGAAGAGATAGAATGGGCAAATTATCTGCATAAAGAAAGAGCTTCATGGCAAAGCTCCTGATGTTAATTCTATTCCATCCATGAACTTTTAATTACTATATTTAGGCATAAGAGAAAGTAATATGAACAACAAGGACAGAAAGCAGTTTTTTTTTTTCATTCCAGTATATAGGACAAAGGGAAATGTACAGTGATCTACTGAAAGTGTTCTATATTATGTGTTTCTTCTATCATCAACTATATAAGGAGAAAACTCAAGTAGGTATTCATCATTGAAAAGCAAAAATTTTAAAGGCACATATCTCTGCTTCTCAGATTATCAGGAAGAATAAAGTAATTGTAAAGAATAAAAGAATATTATTCAAAGATAAAACCAAGAAGAAATAAAGAAATACTGAACTTCCCAAGCTTCTATGTCAGAAAGAATGTGATAAAGAAGGAAAAAAATGGCCACATGATATTTAAAGCTAATTAATAGGCATACCAATTTCAATAGTGAGGCAAGTTGAAATACCTCTGTAATGAGCAATTTCTTCATTTAAAATTCCAAGGAATGATGATTTCAATCCACAGGTATGATCAGGAGAGAGGTCATCCCATAATGGTAAGAGGGAAAAAAGACCAGCAACAGTGGTTGGGAACTCCTTGAAGAGGAATAGTAAAAGTTTTATATACTGATCTGAAATAAATCAGTCATCTGCTGTCTTCTGGGGACATACATACAAGACATGACAATGATCTTGCCAATACTTCTTTAATGATAAAAGCATTTGATTTGTCTAAGGGTACTGAGGCAATCTTCATCTTCTTCCTCAATTCTCTCCCTCCTCCTCTTTATTACATTGGCTCCACTCTTCTGGACCAACCCAACTATTCTAGACTGGGCTCTAATGACAAGAGTTAGGTTCCATTTTCTCAGATATTTCAGTTCATTCAGTCCCTACTTCAATGCCATGAGAAAAATTACTTAAAGCTTACATTTTGTCACATGCTGAGGATATCCCCTAATGGAGGGAGTAACAATGTATTCAGTGTGTAATATTTATTATTCAGGCATGGAATTTGGATCTATGCCCAAAGGGGTATAAAACCATGCAGACCCTTTGACCTAGCAATACCACTACTATGCCTATATCACAAAGAGATAAAAAACAAAAAGGAAAAGGACTTATATGTATAAAAATATTTGTAGTAGGTCTTTTTATGGTGGCAAAGAATTGGAAATTGAAAGGATGCCCATCAGCTGGGGAATGGCTGAACAAGTTGTGGTATATGATTAGGATGAAATACTATTGTGCTATAAGAAATGATGAGCAATATGCTTTCAGAAAAACCTGGGTTTAGACCAGCTGATGCAAAGAGAAATGAGCAGAATCAGGAGAACATTGTGCATAGTAATAGCAATATTGTATGACAATCAACTGTGAATGACTTAGCTATTCCCAGCAACAGAGTGATCTAAGACCACACTAAAGAAGTTATGATGAAAGATACTATCTACATGAAAATACTATCTATCTCTATGGAAAGAATAGATGGAGTCTGAATCAAAGATCAAGTCATATATATTTTTTATTATTTTTGTATTTTATAAATTTATTTTCAATTTTTAATATTTACTTCCACAAAATTTTGAATTTCAAATTTTCTCTCCTCTTCCCTACCCCTACCCCAGAACTGCATGTATTCCAATTGCCCTTTTCCCAAATCTGCCCTCCCTTCTATCCCTCCATTATCTTCCCTTCCATTTTCCTGTAGGTTAAGATAGATTTCTATACCCCATTGTTTATATATCTTATGTCCTAGCTGTATGTGAAAATGACCTCTAGCACTCATTTTTTTTTGGTTCTACACATACATTCCTATTAAATACAATTTCACCATAGTCATGTTGAATAGAAGAATTAAAATAAATGGGAGAAACCATAAAACAAAACAAAACATAACACAAAAGAAAATGATCTACTTCATTCTTTGATCCAATTCCATAGTTCTTTCTCTGGATGTGGAAGGCGTTTTGCCTTAAAAGTCCAGTGGGAATTTTTTAGGTCCTTGCATTGCTATGAAGGACTAAGTCTACCAGAACAATTCATTACACTCTTTGGTTGTTACTGTATTCAGAGTTCTCTTGGTTCTATTCCTTTCACTCAGCCTCAATTCACGTAAGTCTTTCCAGGCCTAACTGAAGTCTTCCTGTTAATCATTTCGTATAGCACAATAGTATACCATTACATTCATATACCACAACTTATTCAGCCATTCCCCTAATGATGGGCATCCCCTTGATTTCCAGTTTTTGACCAACACAAAGAGAGCTGCTATAAATATTTTTGTACATGTGAGACCCTTTTCCACTTTTATGATCTCTTTGAAATACAATCCTACAAGCAATATTGCTGGGTTAAGAGATATACACATTTTTTGTAGCCCTTTGAATATAGTTTCAAATTACTCTCCTGAATGGTTGGATCAACTCAAAGCTCCGTCAACAATGAATTAGTCTTCCAACTGCCACATCTTCTCCAACATTTATTATCTTCCTGCTTTGTCATGTAAGCCAAACTGATATGTGTGATGTGGTACCTCAGAGTTACTTTAATTTGCATTTCTCTAATCAATAGTGATTTAGAGTATTTTTTCATGTGACTATAGATAGCTTTAATTTCTTCCTCTGAAAACTGGCTGTTCATATCTTTTTATCATTAATTAATTTGGGCACTACTTGTATTTTTGTACATTTGATTCAATTCTGTATATATGTTAGAAATGTGGAATTTATCACATGTACTAGTTACACAAATTCTTTCACAGTTTTCTGCTTCTCTTCTTATCTTAGTTGCATTGGGTTTGTTTATGCAAAAACTTTTCAATTTAATGTAATCAAAATTATCCATTTTATACTTCATAATGTTTTATATCCCTTGTTTAGTCAAAAATTTCTCCATTCTCCATAAATCATACATATGCACTATTCCTTACTCCTCTATTTTGGTTATAGTATCAAGCTTTATACTTGGATCATGTACCCATTTGGATTTTATTCTCATGTACTTTGTCAGACATTGGTTTATGGCCAGTTTCTGCTACGTTGTTTTTCAGTTTTCCCAGCAATTTTTGTCAAACAGTGAGTTCTTATCCCAGAATCTGTGGTCCCATCCTCTTCAATTCACTCTGTGCACTCTGCCTCTATCTGTGTGCGTGTGCGTGTGTGTGTGTGTAATCCCACCAACTACCCAGATACTGAAAAGTTTCAAGAGTTACAAATATTGTCTTTGCATGTAGGAATGTAAACAATTCAACTTTAGTAAGTCCCTTATGACTTCTCTTTGCTGTTTACCTTTTCATGCTTCTCTTCATTCTTGTATTTGAAAGTCAAATTTTCTTTTCAGCTCTGGTCTTTTCATCAAGAATGCTATAAATTAACTAATGTGACAATAAAAATGCTAATTAAGTGCTGTAAAGGGAAAACAGGAAAGGAAGAGACATAAAACGGTAAATTACATCACAGGAAGAGGGGCAAAAACATATAGTTGATGGAAAGAAGGGAGGGAGATGAGCATTGTTTGAACTTCACTTTCATCAGATTTGGTTCAAGGAGGGAATAATATATTCAGTGAAGTACAGAAATCTAACTGTCACTACAGGCAGTAGAAGGGGTAAGGGAAAAGACAATAGAGAGGGTGATTAGAAGGGAGGGAAGACAGACCAGAGCTGAAAAGAAAATTTGACTTTCAAACACAAGGCCTGCTACTTTCTTGTTGGTTTGCCCTATGCTGCTGCAGCCTGGGCTACACTGTACTTCACTACCTCTCTAATGATACTGATCCTTCCTGCCATCTTTCTAAGTTGTCTTGTACTGGAAAATTGTTTCACCCCCTTATTGTATTGTATTGTATTGTATTTCTATATTTCACCAACAAAGTATATCAGCAAGAGATAGAGAGGTTTCATTTCAAATAAATATAGACAATATAAAATACTTGAGAGTCAGCCTACCAAGACAAACCCAGGAACCATATAAACACAGTTGCAAAACACTTCTCACACAAAGTCTGATCGAAATAATTGAAAACATACTAATTGCTTATGGGTAAGCCAATCCAATATAATAAAAAAGGAGTAATTGACCTGGATGGCAAATGATTTGAAACCGTGGAATGAAACATGGGTAGGATTTCACTACTGGAATGGACTTCAAGGAGCATCTAGTATACTCAAAAAATGAACAGAAATTCCTCCTATAATATCTTCAAGTTTTGGTCTTCAAGATTATTTTGAAGACTTTTGGCATTGAGAAATTAACTATTTTCCAGTAGCAAGAGGTAGAAAGAAAAATTCCAAAAACAACTTTGGGGACAAAAACTCAATATTTGACAAAACTCCTGGGAAAACCTGAAAGCAATATAGCAGAAACTAAGTATAGAACAATAACTTAAAGATATGCTAAGAAAAGGACAAAATGGATACATGATTTAGACATAAAGGGTGAGCAAAGCAGGAGAGCAAGGAATAGTTTCCCTGTCACATCTATTTGGAAAGGAGGAACTTAGGAACAAACAAGAGGCAGAGATTCTTATCAAATGTTAAATGGATAGTTTTGATTACGTTAAAAGGCTGTGCACAAACAAAAGCAATGCAATCAAGATTAGAAGGAAATTAGAACACTAAGAAACAATTTTGGCAACAACTGTCTCTGAAGAAGGTCTCATTTCTCAAATATATAGAGAACTGAGTCAAATTCAGAGGAATTCAAATCATTAGCCAACTGATAAATGGTCAAAGGATATGAACAGTTTACAGAAGAAGATATCAAAGCTTTCTGTAGTCATATGAAAACATATTCTTAATTAGAAAAACATAAATTAGAACATCCTTAAGGTACTACCTCACATCTATCAGATTGGCTATTATTACAGAAAAAGGAAAATGATAAATATTGGAAGGGATATGGGAAAATAGGGTCACAAATTACTCTTGGTGGAGTTCTGAACTGATCCAACTCTGTCCAAAGTGCATTCCGACTGTGCATGCCCTTTGATCCAATAATAAAATTACTAGGTCTGTATTCCAAAGAATTAAAAAAAGGAAAATAACTATTTGTACAAAAAATTTTATGGCATTTCCTCCTGGGGGAGGGAGTGGAGCCAAGATGATGGAGTAGAAGGATGGACCCTTAGAAGATCTCCCCCCATAGACCATAAAATATCTATAAAAGATGACTCTAAACAAATTCTAGAGCAGTAGAAGCCACAAAATGACAGAGTGAAAGAGATTTCCAACCCAAGGCAGCCTGGAAGGCCAATGGGAAAGGTCTATCACACCAGGCTCAGAGCGCAGCACAACCCAGGTTTGGCCATGCTGCATGGCACACACAGGACTATAGCAGACTTCAGAGCACAGAATCACAGATAGCAGCTGCAGTTCCCAGATTTCTCAACCTCCAAATGCCATAAACAGCTTCAAAGGTCAGTAAGAAAGCTCTTTCACCTGGGTGAGAGGCGAGCATGGTCTTACCCCAGCCCCGACTCCAGGGCAGTGGCAACCACTGTGGCAGCAGCATCAACTTTTGGAGCCCTGACCTAAAGACCCTGGGAGAATCGAGCTGCTGATCTGGGTCTCAGTTCTAAGTGGCAGTCCTGGGGTGAGGAAGAGCACTGGTATAGTAGAACTGGTGGTGGAAGTGGAGAGGGAATCCTACTCACAGATCCTGGGCATATAAGAATGTTTGTGGTTGCTCACAGGACAGAACACAGACCAGGAGAGGAGAAACTTCTCTCCCTTCATTGTGTCACTTTGGAGGAACTGAGAACTTACAGGTCCCTAGAATATACCCTCCATTTGACAAAGGACTCAAAGTCAAGTAACTGGCTAGGAAAATGCCCAAAGAAGGGAAAAAATAGGACTATTAGGGGTTACTTTCTTGGTGAAGAGGTATTTTCTTCCATCCTTTTGGAGGAGGAAGAAAAAAGCACACCATCAGAGAAAGATATCAAAGTCAAGACTTCTACATCCAAAACCTCCAAAAATTATGCAATGGCCTCAGATCATGGAAGAGCTCAAAAAGAATTTTGAAAATAAAGTTAGAGAGGTGGAGGAAAAATTGGAAAAAGAAATGAGAGTGATGCAAGAAAATCATGAAAAACGAGTCAACAGTTTGCTAAGAGAGACCTAAAAAATGCTGAAGAAAATAACACCTTTAAAAATAGGCTAACTCAATTGGCAACAGAGGTCCAAAAAACCAATGAGGAGAAGAATGCTTTAAAAAGCAGAATTAACCAAATGGAAAAAGAGGTTCCAAAACTCACTGAAGAAAATAGCTCTTTATAAATTAGAATGCAGCAGATGGAAGCTAATGACTTTATGAGAAGCCAAGATATTACAAAAGAAAATCAAAGAATTAAAAAAAAATAGATTATGTGAAATATCTCATTGGAAAAACAACTGAGCAGGAAAATAGATTCAGGAGTGATAATTTAAAAATTATTAGTCTACCTGAAAATTATCATCAAAAAAAGAGCCTAGACTTCATCTTCCAAAAAATTATAAAGGAAAACTGCCCTGATATTCTAGATTCAAAGGGTAAAAGAGAAATGGAAATAATTCACCAATAACCTCCTGAAAGAGATCCCAAAAGGAAAACTCCCAGGAATATTGTAGTCAAATGCCAGAGATCCCAGGTCAAGGAGAAAATATTAGAAGCAGCCAGAAAGAAATACTTCAAGTATTGTGGAAATACAATCAAGATAATACAGGATTTAGCAGCTTCTGCACTAAGGAATTGAAGGGTTTAGAATATGATATTCCAGAGGCCAAAGGAACAGGGATTAAAACCAGCAATCACCTACCCAGCAAAGTTGAGTATAATACTTCAGGTGAAAAATGGAATTTCAATGAAATAGTGAACTTCCAAGTATTCTTGTTGAGAAGACCAGAGCTGAATAGACAATTTGACTTTCAAATACAAGAAGCAAGAGAAGCATGAAAAAGTATACAGGAAAGAGAGGTCTTAAGGAAAGCATTAAAGTTGAATTGTTTACATTCCTACATGGAAAGATTTTATTTGTAACTCATTAGACCTTTTTAGTGTTAGGGTAGTTAGAGGAAAAAAAAATATATATATACACATGCATATGTACGTACATACATACATGTATATATACACATCTATATATATGTATGTATATATATGAAGGTGTGCATGGGCATGTATGTATGTGTATGCTATATGTGTAGGTATGTATATGAACATGGATGTATGCATATGTATTTATGTGTGTGTACATATATATATATATATATATAGAGAGAGAGAGAGAGAGAGAGAGAGAGACAGACAGACAGACAGACAGAGAGAGAGAGAGAGAGACAGAGAGAGAGAGAGAGAGAGAGAGAGGCCACAGGGTGAACTGAATATGAAGGGACAATATCTAAAAAAAATAAAATGTACTGTTGAATGGAATGCACTAGGAGTAAGAGAAAGGGAGAGGTAGACTGTAGGAAATCATCACCTAAAAAAGCAATGAAAGGTGTTTTACAATGGAGCAGAAGAGGGGAGAGGTGAAAGGAAATAATTGAACCATACTTTCATGGGATTTGTATTAACGAGGTAATAACACACACTCAACTGGATATGGAAATGTACTTTACCCTGCAGGAAGGCAAGGAGGAAAGATATAGGAAAGGGGAGAAAATAGAAGGGACAGCAAATTGGGAAAAGGGATAATCAGAACCAAACACTATTGTGGGAGAACAGGTCAAGGAAGGGAATGGAATAAATGAAAGGCAGGATAGGACAGAGGGCAATGTCGTTAGTCTTTTACAATTTAACTCTTATGGAAGTGTTTTGCATTGTTACACATGTATGACATATTGAATTGCTTGTTTTCTCAATGAAGGTGTGTATGGAGGGAAGGAGAAAACATGGAACTCAAAGCTTTAAGATTGAATGTTAAAAATTGTTTTAGCATGCAACAGGAAATCAAGCTATACAAGCAATGGAGTACAGAAATCTCTTTTGCCTTAGAGAAAAATAGAGGGGAAGGGAAATGGAAGAAGGGTGGGTAATAGAAGGGAAGACAGACTGGAGGAAGTGGTGGACAGGGTACATGCTGTCCTGGGGTGGGGGGTAGGGAGAGATGGGGAGAAAATTTAGAATTCATATTCTTGTGGAAGTGAATGTTTAGAACTGAAAAATAAATATATTATATTTTAAAGAATATTTATGGCAGTTCTGTTTCTGGTGGCAAAGAATTAGAAACTGAGAAGATATCTATAAAGGTGATATCATTAACAGATTAGGGAAGCATGGAATAGTTTTTCTTTCAGATATATAGGTGAGAAAAGAATGCAGAACCAAATAAGAGATAGCAAGTACTGCAGGATATAAAATAGATAATTTTTATTGCATTAAATGAAAAAAATTACGTTAAAAGAAGCAGGGAAATTTTAATAGAAGTAGCTCTGATAAATGCCTCATTTCTCAAATATGTAGAGAACTGAGTCAAATTTATGAGAATACAAGTCATTCCCCAATTGATAAAAGTCAAAGGATATGAATATATACTTTTCAGAAGAAGAAAGCAAACCTTTGCATTATATAATCATATAGAAATCTCTAAATCACTTTTGATTAGAGAAAAGTAAATTACAACAAATCTGAGGTACCACCTGTAACAGTTGGCACCCCAATATACACAGAATGACTGCTATCACAGGTTGTTAGATCTACATTCATAAGAGGAACGGCAACTTTTGAGGGGTTAACAATCACTTTAATCAAGCACATGTATCATTCCTTTAACCAAGCACATATATCATTCACCTAGTTTAGAGGAGTCAACATCCTGAACTTCAAAGAAAATACAGAGAAATCAAAGATCAACAAACATGGCTTTCTCTGCCTGAATTCAACAGACAGGTCCAACTGTCTGACCATAGTTACCAGAGAGGGAAGCACTGACATCTGGGTTTTCAAAGCCAGGGGGCTCCTTAGCAGCATCCTAGAATCCTTGTCTGGCCAAGCAAACACTTCCAGTCAGTAAGCCCCAAAGAAAAACCTCAACTCAGAGTATTTATACCCTTTTTAGAGCCAGAGGGCATCAGGACCCTTGGAAATCAATGCCTCATTAACAAAAGGTATGGGCCTTCCCACAGTTCTTCCCTAATCAAAATCCCCTTAGTGAGCAGACCAATTAATGGGTGGGGAAGATCTTTAATCACATTAAAATAATTAACAATACAAATGCAACTGTTTCTAGTTAAGGAAACTCTTATTTCTGTACTTTACTTTTAGTAGACTTTTGATTGATAAAGGTAAGAGTCAATCAGAGGCACTTGATTATATTAAAACCAAAACAACAAAAGATCATATTTTGCTTGCCATTTCACCACCTGACACTGATCGGATTGGCTCATATGACAAAAAAGGAAAATGATAAATGTTGGAGAGGATGTGGAAAAATTGGATCATTAATGCACTGTTGGTGGAGTTGTGAACTGATCCAACCATTCTAGTGAATAATTTGAAACTATGCCCAGAGGACCATCAATATGTGCATACCCTTTGATCCTGCAATACCCCTACTAGATTTGTATCTCAAAGAGATAATAAAAAAGAGAAGGACCTACATGTACAAAAATATTTATAGCAGCTCTTTTTGTGGTAGAAAAGAATTAAAAACTGAAGAGATGTTCATTTTTTTGAAGGGTTAACAATCACTCTAATCAAGGACATGTACCAATCCTTTAGTCAAGCACATATATCATTCACCCAATTCAAGAGACTCAACTCTCTGAAACCCCAAATAATCAACAGACATGGTTTCCTCTGACCATAATTCAACAGACAAGTATAGCTGTCTGATTAGTTACCAGAGAGAGGAGCATGACATTTGGGTTCTCAAAGCTGGGGGGCTCTTTAATGGTTTCTCAGAGTTCTCATTTGGCACTCAAACCTTCTTATCAAAATTAAGCCCCAAAGAGATGCTCATCTTGAAGAATGAATGAACAAGTTGTGCTATATGCTTGTAATGGAATACTATTGTCCTATAACAAATGAAGAGCAGGATGATTTCAGAAAGATCTGTAAGTACTTACATGAACTGATATGAAATGAAGTGAGGAGAACCAGGAGAGCATTGTAAACAATAACAGCAATATTTTAGAATGATTAATTGTGAATGACCGCTATTCTCAGCCATTCAATGATACAAGAGAATTCCAAAGGACTCGTTGAAAAATGCTATCCACTTCCAGAGAAAGAACTGATGGAATCTGAATGCAGTTTGAAGCATACTATATTTCACTTTATTTTTAATGTTTTTATTTCTTTTGGTAAGTTTTTTCTTTTACAGAATGACTGACATGGAAACATGTTTTATGTAACTGCACATACAAACCTATGCCAAATATTGTCTTGTACAGGGAAAAGAAGGGAGAAAGAGAAGAAATTTGGAACTCAAAATTAAAACAAAAATGTTCAAAGTTATCTTCACATATAATTAGGGAATTTTTTAGTCTATAAAAAAAGAAA
The DNA here is from genome assembly GCF_028372415.1 of Notamacropus eugenii. NCBI lineage: Eukaryota > Metazoa > Chordata > Mammalia > Diprotodontia > Macropodidae > Notamacropus > Notamacropus eugenii. Next base: position 410,546,738 of record NC_092872.1, read on the forward strand.
TTATTTACTTATGAAAATGCTAGGTAGTACACTATTGGGCATCTGAGTTCAAATCTAGCCTCAGACACTTACTACATGTGTGATTCTAGGAAAGTCATTTAAGCTCCATCTCCTTCACTTCTCTGTTGCTGAGTGAGATTAATAATGAAACCTACCTCCCAGATTTGTTTTGCCGATCAGCCGAGTAAATATTTAGAAAGCTTTTAGCAAAATGTCTGGCATAGAGTATACATTAACAATTATTTTTAATTTTTAATTCAGCTTATGCTATTGCAGGACAGTTTCCATTGCTTGAAAACAGTGATCATGTACCCTCCAAAGCTTTTCATCTCAATCAATCAATCCAATCAATTATCAAACTTTTATTAAGGTTCTACTATATTCCAGGCACTGTTTAAGGAGCTGGTGATACAAACCAGTCTATCAGCTTCACGGAATGCACATTCTACTGGGGAAGGAAGATAATATTTCTATATCTAGATACAAAATAAATTGAAAATATTTTGTGGGAAAGCTTTGCCAACTAGGAGAAGTGGATCAAGAGGGGGAAAGTCTCTTGCTATAAGGTTGCTGTTGAGTTGAGCTGTGAAGAAAGTTATGGATCCTCAAAGGCAAGAGTCAGACAAGAGGCTACAGGAGTAACTTCTAGTGAATAAGGAGATAGAATATGCAGGGCCATGTGTGATAAACAGCAAAAATGTTGTTTGTGGTAAAATAATTAATATATAATTAGTAAATATATATAATATAGAATGTAATATATAATAATGTGTGCATACATACACACATACACATATGTATATATGTGTACATATGCATGTATGTATATATACATATGTATGTATGTATGTGAATATACATATATATTTTTTTTAAATGTTAAACAAGATAGTTTGGGAAAAGTTTGTTAAAATGTTTTAATTCCAAATAGAGGAGTTTAAATTTAATAATAGAAAATCCATTGGTCTAAATATGCTCAGTATATTCAACTGATCCTGACATGACCTGGTATCTAGACCTTTATCATCCTCGTTGCCCTCCTCAGGATGTTATTTCTTCAGTGAAGGGGTCAGAATTGAAGATAATAGAAGGGAACCTCAATGGGCTTCATCTCTTCTCTGGGACTATTTTTTACTGTTTCCTTTTGTTGCCCTCTGTGCCCTTTTTTACATCCTTCCTGAATTCTTATCCTCTAACTAACTCTTAGCCAGCCTCACCTTTTCTTAATACTCTTTACTTCATGCTTCTCACTCTTTCTCTTAGGCCGATTCCCTTTTCCCTGATCCCTCAACCTCCTGCAGAGACATAAACATTGATAAGGGTAAAGCCTCACACAAAGAGATATTCCTTGGCCTGTGGGTAGAGCACGAGTTGCCTCACTGCTCTCTACCCCCCTGACTTCAACTTTACCTCCCTCCTTGGTCATTCCTCAAGTGGAGATATTGTGACCAGCTAAGAGTATTTAGGTGACACATAGGGAAGAGACAGATAGTTCATGTTCTTGTCCATTTCTTCTTCCCTCTGAGGTGAGTCACTTGGACCTTCCATTGAGACCATGCCCCTTCCCTCCCATTTTGCTTTGTTCTTTCCTGTTTGTACATCTGTCTAAATCTGACTTTAAAGGAAAATTGTCATTGTTATATTTCTTGGAGGGAAATGTAAAGGCTGATCATGGGCACAGGGATACATACAGAACTTCACCTCCTGTGACTGGGTTTTGTATGAGGAGGGTTGCCACATCTTCATCATTCTGCCTTTGAGGAGGTAGAGGAGGAATAGTCATGACTTGTACCAGCTTGTAAGTACTGGTCTGGGATGGGGTTGGAGAGTGGGCTTTCCAATCCTAACATTATGGGTATGTGAAGTGAGAGAATAAAGAATTTAATATTAATAGACCTTTGTGAATGTGAGGCTTAGCCAAATGTTCCATTTTGTTGATGAAAAACTGTCTATAGGCTTTTATTTTTTTTTCCTTACAGAGGACCTGATCCAGGAATTTCCTAAGGCTAAATGGCCCTCTTCCAAGTGATGAAGAAGGCCTTCTTTGAGCTTTTCTTCTTGATACTGCCTGTTTACTCAGGTCAGTAAATTTCTAAGTCATTGGTGGGAAATCTACTAACCTTTCAGAAATTTCTGTGGAGAGTAGTGTTACCTGATACTTGAAACAGGTTGTTCCTTTCTTCTTTAGGAGTTCTAAACTTGCAGATCAAATTGGGAAACTTTAAAAAGTTGCAATCTGATGAATTTGTGAATTTAATGTATTTGATGCATTGCAAAAAGTAATGGTAATATTATGTGACAGAAAAACCATGGGGTTGGGAGTTAGCAAATTTCACTTCACTTTGTTACTCACTTGAGGTAACCTTGGTCAATGTTTTTCACTGGGTCTCAAGCCCACTGGACTTTTATATAAAATGGGGACACAGAATTAGATTATCTGTAGTATTCCTCCTCAATTTAATGATCTGTGAATAAATGAAAATTATTCCTAATATAGTGTATTAGTTAACAGTTATGTTTCTTCTAGGTTTTCATTGACATTGAATCAAGATAAATGGTTAGTACTGAAGCATCCTCCTAGATGAGAACATTTTGACAAAGTTGATCCTAAACACAATTGCTTATCATATTGCTCATTCCCCAATGACTGTGGTAGTATCTAGACAATTAGACTACATAAATACACATAGACATAGACCGTTGCATTTTTTGTAGGGTCCTGAGTGTTGAAAAAATATGGTATTGTTTCATTTGACCTAAAGATGAAGCAACTTTATCCATTATTATAAAATGTAACCTATTGTATCTAAATTTTGGTTACAGGTATTTCCCGCAATTTTATGGAAAATGTAAGAGCTACGGTAAGTTTTTCTCACTTTTTAAATTGGACCAGTCATTGAGAACTCGGTTCTTTGATTATAGTAACATATGATTTTTGAAAAAAATTAATTTTGTTTTTTTATCCCATACATTTTTCAATATGACCTTCTCTCTCAGAAAATTATACCTTGTAACCAAAATAATGAAATAAAACAACACTTTAGCAAAATTTTCCAATGCAGTAATGAAATATGTTATATATGCAATACTCCTTGGCTATGAAAAATTCGGACAAACTTAAAAAGTCTTCAGTGAAGAGAGTGAGAGCAAAGAAGGCAGACCCAGCAGAAAAAAAGTCACCATTTTTTTGAGTTCTATTTTTTTCTCTATATAGGAGGAGCACAACAGCGACATTTTCATGTCAGGGTTATGTGTTAACTTATTTAATTTAGATATCATTCTTTGCTACAAAGGAAGTTTCTATTGTGGTAGAGGTGGAATCTATGGGAATAAATACGTTTCTTGTAAGTCTTGACAAATGTTATTGTTTATAAAGGAAATATGGGATAACTGAGGTCGAGTTTTGTACAAAGTAAAAATGCAAGATTATATATCAATCAAGAAGCCAATATGGACTGAAAAATTAAAATAAGTAGGTGGAAAATAACACAAGGATGAATTAAACCAGCTGATTAAGCTAGTGGCTCAAAAAAAAACCCCTCAGCTTAGTAGAAACTTAGCTTTTCATGCAGACATTGGTGACACGAAGGTGATTCAAAATTTCTTTTCATCTGCCTTTTTTCCCCCTTGTTATCATCTTCATTGTATGGTGAGAATGAAAAGTGGACTTTAAAAGGATCATCTATTGTCAGTAATTGCATCAATGAATGGACTGGAATGGCTTCCCATTCTGTCTAACCAGTGGAATAGGAATTTTTCATTTACAAAATAATATGCAACTCACCTTAGGACTGTTCAGTTTAGTTCAATTCATTAAGTTTTAAGTAAGTGTGTTGGGTGTGGACAGATGTGCTTTAGTTTCTGTGGGGTCAGATAGAAAGCACAGGTGGTATAGTGGAGAGCACAGTAAAATTAGAATCAGAAGAGCCAAGTTCAATGCCAGATATCTCTGGACCTCACTTTCCTCGTGAAAGAAGTCGTCTCAAGTCTTTCAAGTCTAGACCTAGCAATCAAGTCACTTACAGTCTATTGAGGGAAGCAAGATATCTACCTGTGACTTAATTAAATCACTAAACTGAATGACACAACACCAATGATAGAGCTGAGGAGCCGAGATTATTTTAAGAATTCAGGGAATGGTGAGACGTGTTTTGGCTAGAGAGAACTCAGAAGGTTTGGCAATCTCTCAAGAAAGGGTAATATTTGGAAGCCCAAAATGGCTTTCTGACTGTCTTGAAAGGCAGCCTTAAAGTTCAAGTTACACTTTCAACCCCCAATATTTCTTATTTAATTCTTTTCTTTTTGAAAACACAAGCCTAAATTTAAACCGAGAAGCACCATAAGCTGTTTCCCTTGTACAGAAGAACAAATTGTCTTGATACTTCAAATGATTGTTATTTTGGCTATGGCATGGTGGCTTCTCAAACCATAGGGTTCATTGTATAAATTATATTGGATCAAATTAAATGTTTTTGTGATTCTGGCAGCCTGTATGGTGCATGTGTTTGATACTGCCATTACACTTGTCCACCAAAGAGTACAATCCCCTTTGACTCAAATGGTCTATCTGTTATGAATGATTTATAATGCATTGAGGTAAGTAAAAGTAACATTTTTGATTCTTCTTGAATATGGTAAAGATATTTTCAAGAACTGAAAATGTATGTTCTCAATTAATTTCAATTCAGTTTAATAAAGCAAGTAATTCTATTTATTTTTAATTTTTATAATATTCTAAGAATGCTTATTTTATTTTTCTCAGTATTACATAAAACAATCTTAACATTCTTTTTTAAAATAATTTTTGAGTTTTGAATTATTCTTTCCCTCCCCTCCTTGTTTCTTGAAAAGCAAACCCTTTGATATAGATTATGTATGTGCATTTATGCAAGACATATTTCCATATTAGTCATACTGCAAAAGAAAATACAGAGAAAAAAATCAAGACATATAAGGAAAGAAAAAGTAACTTTGTTTTTGTATGTATGCAGACTCCATCAGTTATTTCTCTAGAGAAACTTTCATCATAACTCTTTTGGAATTGTCTTGGACCATTGTGTTACTGAGAATAGCTAAGTCATTCATAATTCCTAATCATACAATATTGATTTTGTTGTGAACTATGATTTCCTAGTTCCATTCAATTCACTTTGCATCAGTTCATATAAGTATTCCCAGGCTTTTTGGAAATCATCATGTTAATCATTTCTTAACACACTGCAATTCCATTACAATCATATACCACAACTTCTTCATTCATTCCCCAATTGAGGAGCATCTCTTTAATTCCCATTTTTTGCCACCACAAAAAGAGCTGCTATACATATTATAGTGCATATATGTCACTTCCCTTTATATTTTATCTCTTTGGGACACAGATCTAGTAGTGCTATTGCTGAGTTAATGAGTATGTAGAATTCCATATCCTTTTGACTCTAGATTCAAATTGCTCTCCAGAATGTTTAGATCAGTCCACAAATTCACGATCAGTGCATTTGTGTCCCAGTTTTTCCACATTTCTTTCAATGTATATATCATTATCCCTTTCTGTCATATTAGCCAATCTGCTATGTATGAGGTAATACCTCAGAGATGTTCTAATTTGCATTTTTCTAATCATAGTGATTTAGAGCATTTTTTCATATGACTATAAATAGTTTTGATTTCTTCTGAAAACTGCCTGTTCATATTCTTTGACCATTTATCAGCTGGAGAATGACTTGGGTTTTCACACATTTTACTAAGATCTCAATTCATTTGAGGAATGAGGCCTTTGTCAGAGATACTTTTAAATTTTATTCCCTGTTTCCTTCTTTTCTTCTAATGATGACTGCATTGGTTTTCTTTGTGCAAAACTTTTTAAATTCATTGTAATAAAAGTACCCATTTTACATCCCATTATTCTCTCTATCATTTGGTCATGAACAATAGTTCATGAATAGGGAATACCCTTATCTGCAGATTTGACAGATAAAGTATTCCTTACTTACCTAATTTGCTGAGAATATCATGGTTTATTTCAAAATTGTTTACCTATTTGCACTTTATCTTGGTATACAGTATGGATAATTGGTCTACACCTAATTTCTACTAAACTGCTTCAGCTTCCCAAGCCATTTTTGTTGAATGATGAGTTCTTAAGCACAAAACTTGGATCTTTCAGTTTATCAAAAACTATATTACTATTGTCATTTACTGTTGTGTATTTTGCATTTAATCTATTCCACTGATACCCTTCTCTTTTCTTAGCCAGCAGTACATTCTTTTGATGATTACCACTTTGTAATATAGTTGAAGATACGGTAGTTAGTCCACCTTCTCTCACATTTTTTTAATTCTTAATTTTGCTATTAATTTTTTCTACTTCTATAGAAAATTTTTTAGTATTTTGGTAAGATTTTAAAAAATAAATTAATTTTGGGACGATTGTAATTTTTAATATATTATTATTAATTAAATATCAATTGATATAAATATATTTTAATTTACTTACTATACTAATATTCAGAATTCACATTAGAGATTAATATTTGTACAATTGTTTAGATATGACCTTATTTGTGTGAATAGTGTCTTGTAATTTTGTTCATATAGTTCCTGAGTTTGTCTTGGCAGGTAGACTCAAGTATTTTATATTGTCCGCAGTTCTTTTAAATGACATTTCTCTTTCTATCTCTTCTTGCTGGACTTTGATGGTAACATGTAAAAATTCTAATAGATATTTCCCAATTTTTATATCTTACACCTTATTTAGTATTACCTTATAACTTATTGTAAGTTTTGCAAAATGGAGTTTTTTTGATTATCACTGTTGATTAGATGTATAATTGCTATTGCTTTGTCTGAGAACGTTTGCTACCAGTGCTTTTTAAAATTTTTTTGCTAAAACAAAATACATTTTATTCCAATTTGTTTCCTTACATTGTGTACATCCCTTGGGTTCAAGCATTTGTCTTGTAAATCACATAATTCTGAATTCTGGTTTTCACTCCACTCTATTGATTTGCTTCCTTTTTATATGGGTAGGTTATTCCCATTCACTTTCACAGTTATTACTGCTAACTATTTATGTCCATATTATTTTCCCAGCTATCCTTCTTTCTCTCTCTTTTCGCCCTCTTCCCTCCTCAAAAATGTTTTGCTTCTTACCACTGCCTCCTCAAATATGTCTTTCCTTTTATTAGCAGTCTGCCTTCACATATTTCCATTCCCTTTGACTTCCCTCTAGGAAAAGATAGAGTTCACCTTGTGTATATATTGTTCCTTCTGTAAGACAGTTCTAATGAGAGGAAGGTTTAGGCTTTTCTCCTCTCTTCTTTCCATCTTCCTCTCTTATGTCAAAGGTCTTTTAGGCCTCTTTAATAGGAGATAATTTATCTTATACTACTTCTCCCTTCCCACTTTTCCCAGTGCATAACTTTTTCTCACCTTCTTATTTCATTTTATTTATTTTTATTAATTTTATTTATTTTCAGTGTTCTATAATCACTACCATATAACTTAGATTTTTCTTCCTGCCTCCTCCCTACCTCCCCAAGATAGCATAAAATTTTATATAGATTCTACACATACATTCCTATTAAATACATTATCACTATAGTCAGGCTGTGTAGAAGAATTAAAATGAAGAGGATAAATCATATAACAAACCAAAACGTAATACACACACACACACACACACACACACACACACACACACACACACACACACACACACACACAATGATCTCCTGCATTCTGTGATTGAATTCCATAGTTCTTTCTCTGGATGTGGAAGGCAGTTTGTCCTAAAAGACCATTGGGAATTGTTTTTAAATCCCTGCATTGCTGCAAAGTTTCAAGTCTACTGGAAAAAAAACTCTTGCATACTGTGGTCGTTGCTGTCCACAAAGTGATACATGTGATGTGGTACCTCAGAGTTGGTTTGATTTGCATTTCTTTAAACAATAATGATTTAGAGTGTTTTTCATATGACGATAGATATCTTTAATTTCTTCAGCTGAAAATTGTCTTTTCATATCCTTTGACCATTTATCAGTTGGGGAATGACTTGTATTTGTCTATATTTGACTCAGTTCTCCAAACATTCTAGAAATGCGGACTTTATCACAAACACTACCTGCAAAAATTCTTTCCCAGTTTTCTGCATCCCTCTGAATCTTGGTTGCATTGGGTTTGGTTGTGCAAAAACTTTTCAGTTTAATGCAATCAAAATTATCTATCTGGCACATCATAATGCTTTCTATCTCTTCTTTAGTCAAAAATTCTTCCCTTCTCCATAAATCTGATAAATACACTATTCCATGCTCCACAAATTTGTCCATAGTATCAATCTTTATATCTCTATCGTGTACCCATTTGGACTTCATTCTTGTGTATGGTGTCAGGCATTATTCTATGCCTAGTTTCCAGTTTTCCCAGCAATTGTTTCAAGTAGTTTTTTACTTGCATCTCTGGTATTCTCCAAGTATATCATAATGTCATCTGCAAAGAGTGATAACTTAGTTTCTTCTTTGCCTATTCTAATTCCTCCAGTTTCTTTATCTTCTCTAATTGCTATAGCAAACATTTCTAGTACAGTGTTGAATAACAGTGGTGATAATGGACATACTTGTTGATTTTATTGGAAATGCATCTAGCTTATCTCCATTGCATATAATGCTTGCTGAAGGTTTTATGTAGGTACTGCTTATTATTTTATGGACAGTTCTCTTTATTCCTATGCTCTCCAGTGTTTTCAATAGGGATGGGTGTTGCATTTTGTCAAAAGAGCTATCTGCATCAATTGAGATAGTCATGTGGTTTCTGTTAATTTTGTTATTGATATGATCGATGATGCTAATAGTTTTATTATATTGAATCAGTCTTGCATTCCTGGTATGAATCCTACCTGATCATAATGTATTATTCTCATGATAAGCTTCTGTACTATTTTTGCAAACATCTTATTTAAAATTTTTGTATCTATATTCATTAGAGAAATTGGTCTATAATTTTCTTTCTCTGTTTTGTCTCTTCCTGGCTTAGGTATCAAAACCATATTTGTATCATAGAAATATTTTGGGAATACTCCTTCTTCCCCAATTTTCCCAAATAGTCTATATAATATTAGAATTAGCTGTTCTTTAAATGTTTGATAGAATTCACTTTAATCCCTCCCTCCTTACTCATCCCCACTGAGAAGGCAAGCAATTCAATACAGGCTATGTATGTGTCGTTTTGCAAAAGACTTCCATGATAGTTGTGCTGTGTAAGACTAACTATATTGCCCTCCATCCTACCGTCCTCACCGCTTTTATTCCTATTCTCTCATTTGATCTTGTCCCTTCCCCAAAGTGTTTATTTTTAGTTACTCCCTTCTCCCATTTGCCATCCTTTCTAACATTCCCCTCACTCCACTTGTCCCCTTCTCCCCTACTTTCCTGTAGTGTAAGACAGATTTTCATACCAAATTGAGTGAGCATGTTATTCCCTCCTTAAGTCATATGTGAAGAGAATAACCTTCACTTTTCCCCTCTCACCTCTTCCCTTTTCTTCTCCATTGAACAAGATTTTTGTTTTCTCTTTTATCATTGATAGTCTGACCCATTCCATTTCTCCCTTTCTCCTCCCAGTATTTTCCTCTCTCAACCCTTAATTTTATTTTATTATTTATGGATATCATCTCTTGTGATTCATCTCAATCTGTACTGTGTGTGTGTGTGTGTGTGTGTGTGTGTGTGTGTGTGTGTGCTGGGGATGGAAGCTCAATTCCATGTGGACAGTCTCGGGCGGGTAAAGGTGGGAACTTCTAAATCTTAGAGTTCTCACGAGGCCCCCCCAGGAAACGACTGGGAATCGAGGTGAACCGAGCTATCTCGTGTATTTCCGCCTCTTCCCGTGAGAGACGTGATGGGAGAGAGCTCTCCCCGCTCTCAAGATTGTCCCAGATCTGGGCACACCTAACAGCACGGTATTCAGATGCAAACTATGCGGCTGGAGAGCTTAAGTAGGATCAGGAAAGCCTGAAAGCTCTCTTGGGAGGAGGGGCCACGTGTGAGGACACAAGGCTCTGCTTTTCCTCTCTCCTCTCTCCCCTCCCCCTCTCTCCCCACTTACACTTCTACTTCCAGTCTCTTATTGTAAGATCTTTGCCTCCTTGGGAGATCTTTCTCTCTCCCTCCTAAGGAAGAATTCCCCTGCACTTGTAACTGGACCCTGAAATAAAGCTCAACCCTTGTTCGACTCTGGAATGTCCTTTCTCTCATACGAGCATCTGGTTTGGCCAACCGAAGACCTCCGATAGAGGTAAGGGAAGACTCGGGTAGCCCACAGGCCTCTAGGCCTGGCATGTGTGTGTGTGTGTGTGTGTGTGTGTGTGTGTGTGTAATCCCTCCTCCTACTCAAATACTGAGAAAAGTCTTCAGAGTTACAAATATTATCTTTCCATGTAGGAATGTAAACAGTTCAGCTTTATAAAGTCCTTTATGATTTCTCTTTCCTGTTTACCTTTTCATGCTTCTCTTCATTCCTGTGTTTGAAAGCCATTTTTTCTGTTCAGTTCTGGTCTTTTCATCATGAATGCTTGAAAGTCCTCTATATCATTGAAAGGCCATTTACTCCCTTGAAGTCACTTTTGCTGGGTAGGTGATTCTTGGTTTTAATCCCAGTTCCTTTGACTTCTGGAATATCCTATTCCAAGCCCTTCTATCTCTTAATGTAGAAGCGGCCAGATTCCGTGTTATCCTGCTTGTATTTCCACAATACTCGAATTGTTTCTTTCCAGATGCTTGCAGTATTTTCTCCTTGACCTGGGAACTCTGAAATTTGGCAATTCCTAGGAGTTTCTCTTTTTGGATCTCTTTCAAGAGGTCATCAGTAGATACTTTCAATATTTATTTTGCCCTCTGGTTCTAGAATATCAGAGGAGTTTTCCTTGATAATTTCATGAAAGATGATGTCTGGGCTCTTTAATTGATCATGGCTTTCAGGTAGTCCCATAATTTTTAAATTGTCTCTCCTGGATCTATTGTCCAGGTCAGTTGCTTTACCAATGAGATGATTTACATTGTCTTCTATTTTTTTCAATATTTTGGTTTTGTTTTCTAACTTTTTGGTTTATCTCATAGTCATTAGCTTCCCTGAACTCTACTCTCTCTTTTAAAGAGCTATTTTGTTCAGTGAACTTTTGGACTTTCTTTTCCATTTGGCTAATTCTGCTTTCTAAAGCCTTCTTCTCCTCACTAGCTTTTTGGACCTCTTTTTCCAATTGACTTAGCCTATTTTTAAAGTGTTATTTTCCTCAGCATTTTTTTGGTTCTCCTTTAGTGGGCTACTGACTCTTTTTTGAAGGTCTTCTATGACCTTGGCCCATTTCATATTCATTTTGGAGGTAATGGAGGCAGAAACCTTGACTTCTTCTGACAGTATGCCTTGTTCTTCCTCACCCGAAAGGATGGAAGGAGGCACTTGTTCACCAAGAAAGTAACCTTTTATGGTCTTATTTTTTCCCCCTTTTTGGGGCATTTTCCTGCCAGTTACTTGACCTCTGAATCCTTTGTCAAGAGGAGGGTCCTAGTGCTCCTCCTCCCCCCAGTACCATGCTCAAGGGTGAGATTCAGATCAGCTGCTCAATTGCCCCAGAGACTTTAAGGTGAACTGCCTGGACAATAGAGCCAGGCTGTTTCCATGGTCACTCTAGAAACCTCTGCCGCCACCTGGGGCCAGTGCTGAGAGAACCCTGTTCCCCACTCCCCCAGCTGGCAAAACCCTCCCATACTGACTTTGTAACTTTCTTTTCAGCTTGTGGATTGAGGGATTTGGGACCCTCCGTGCTGAGAATTCTGCTATTGAGGTCTATTCAGGTCCTGTTCCTGCCAGTGCTGTGTGGCCAGGGCTGGGCTCTGCTCCACTCAGCATCCTGTGAGATAGACCTTTCCTGTTGGCCTTCCAGGTTACCTTTGTCTGAAATTCTTTTCACTCTGTAGCTCTGTGGCTTCTGCTACTCTAGAGTTTGTTGAGAGTCATTTTTTACAGGTATTTTGCGGGCTATGGGGGAAGCACTAGAGTATATGCGTCTTTCTACTTTACCATCTTGGCTCTGCCTGTCTATTGTCATTCCCTTGAATGAAGTTGTTGATTATTTCTATGATTTGTTGTTTTACCCATTCCTTCTTTAGGATTAGATTATTTAGTTTCCAACCAATTTTTGGTTTACCTTTCCATGACGTTTTATTACATATAATTTTTATTGTGTTATGGTCTGAGAAAGATGTGTTGAATATCTCTGTCTTTCTGCACTGGATCCTGAGGTTTTTATGGCCTAGAATATGGTCAATTTTTGCATATGTGCCATGTATTGCCACTAAAAAGGTATATTCCTTTCTATCCCCATTCAGTTTTTTCCAGACATCCATGATACCTATCTCATCCAGAGTTTTATTCACCTCCTTAACTTCTTTCTTGTTTATTTTAAGGTTAGATTTATCAAGTTAAGAGAGGGGAAGGTTGAGGTCCCCCATTAGTATAGCTTGCTATCTGTTTCTTCCTACCATTCCCCCAACCTATCTTCTGAGAATTTGGATGCTATACCACATGGAGCATACATGTTTAGTCGTGATATTGCTTCATCGTCTGTGGTGCCTTTTAGCAGGATAGTTTCATTCCTTATATCTTTTGATTAGATCTATTTCTGCTTTCGCTTTTTCTGAGATTAGGATTGCTACCCATGCTTTTCTTACATCATCTAAAGCACAATATATTCTGCTCCCACCTTTTACCATTACCCTGTGTGTATTGCAGTCTGTGTCTTTCCTTCCATTCTCTATCCCACCATTTGTGCTTTTAGTTCTCCCATCTCCCTTCCCCTCCTCAACAGAGTTTTCACTTTTAACCACCACTTCCCACAGTCTTCCCTTCCTTCTTTCCACCCCCCTGCTTTTTTACTCCCTTTTACCCTTACCACTTTTTTCCTCCCTTTTAGCTTCCCCTCCCCTTTCTTCCCCCTCCCCTTCCTACTGCCTATAAAGATAGTTAGATTTATATACTTAATTAAGTTTATTGTTCCATCCTTGAACCAAATCAGATGAGAGTATCCCTCAAACAATGCTCATCTCTCTCCCCTCTTTCTCTCTGTTATAATATAATTTTGCACATCTTCCAGTGATGTAATTTATCATTTTCAGCTTCCTCCTTTTTACATCTCCTGTTACAATTTCTTCGTGTGCTTGAATCACATTTTTTTTATCACATCATTTGCTTTATGCCCTTTCCCTCTATCTGTGTATATCCCTTCTATACTTCATAATTAATGTACAATTCTCAAGATTAACAAGTATCATCTTCCCTTATAGGGAGATAAACAATTTGCCCAATTAAGTAGCAAGTTTTCCTTTTCCCCTGTTAACCTTTTTATGCCTCTCTTCAGACCTGCTTTTGAAGATCAAAATTTCTGTTGAGTTCTGGCCTTTTTGTCAGGAAGGTCTGGAAATCTCTTATTTTGTTGAATGTCCATCACCTTGCCTGAAATGTTATGCTGAACTTTGCTGAGTAATTGATCCTTGGTTGTAGTCCTATCTCCTTTGTCTTATGGAATATCATATTCCAATTCCTTTGGCCCTTTAATGTAGAAGCTTCAAGGTTCTGTGTGATCCTGACTTCAGCTCCCCGATATTTGCATGGTGTCTTTCCGGCTGCATGTAGTATTTTCTACTTCACTTATAGTTCTGGAATTTGGTAACAATATTTCTTGGTGTTTTTAGTTTGGGATCCCTTTTAGGAGGTGAACGGTGGATTCTTTTGATGACTATTTTGCCCTCTGGATCTAGCACTTCTGGGCAGCTTTCCTTGATGATTTCCTGGAAGATATTGTCCAGACTCTCCTTTTCATCATGGCTTTCTGATAGGCCAATTATTCTTAAATTTTCTCTCCGGGATTTATTTTCCAAGTAAGTTGTTTTTCTAATTATATATTTTACATTTTCTTCTGTCTTTTCATTCTTTAGATTTTATTTGGCTGATTCTTGATGTCTCATAGAGTCATTAGGTTCTACCTGTCCAATTCTAATTTTCATCAAATTGTTTTCTTCAGTTAACTTTTACATGTCCTTTTCTATTTGTCCAATTATTCCTTTTAAGGAATTATTTTCTCCAGTTAGTTTTTGTACTTCCTTTTCCATTTGTTTAATTTTCCTTTTTAAAGAGTTGTTCTCTCCACTGAATTCTATTTTTGTACTTTTAAAATTATTGGCTATTTTTTCTTCTATTTCCTTCTTCAGCAGTTCCAGAAGTACTCTCTGTGTATGTGAGCAGTTCATAGTCCCTTCTGAAGTTTCAGATGGGAGTGCATTTTCAATACTGACGTCTTTGATATTCGTGTTTTTGTCCTTGTCTTCATGGAAAGATTCTATGGTCTTCTCTCTCCTCCTTTTCTTCTTACTCATATTAGTGAGGCTTTTTATGTTGTGACCTCTGGTTCTTTCATTTAGAAGCTAGAGAACCTGGTGTTCAGCTGACTGGTGTGAGTAAGCTAAGGGCAGGTCCCTTTTTTTCTTTTTTCTTTCTGTTTTCCTGGATCAGTCCTGGGCCTTGCTTATTAAATGTGGGGGAGGGATGGTCTGCTCAGAGATGTCCTCAGCTGAGCTAGAGCAAGTTCAAGCTCAGCTAACTTCTGGGTTCTAGTGAGAATTTCCACCCCCCCTCCCCCCCGTAGCTCCTCTCCTTCCAGTTCGTTTCTGCCACAGTAAGAGAAATCCCCCTTAGCTATTTTGCTAGCCTCATGTGCTACGAGACTGCCTCTTCTGCTCATCCCACTTATTCCGGTTTTTTCTGGGGAAATATTTTATGATTTTTCAAGGTCAATAATGGGAGCGCTTGAGAACATTTAGTGATCACTCCGCCATTTTGGCTTCTAGAAGATCAAGTAGGTGACTTATAGATGTTTAATTTGCAGACTGAAAGTCTCGAGAGTGGCTGCAGATGATACCTGGGGCTCAGTGGGTGTTACTCACTCGGCTCTGCTTGTCTCCTGCCCTGGGCTGCCACTCTGCCTTTCTACCATGCTGCTGCTGCCTGAGACCAGCCTGGGGTTTCCTACTTGGCCACACAGTGGTGGGACATGCTGCACTGTCTCCTTATTTTATTTTATTGACATCATCTGTTCATAGTTAGCTGACAGCAAAGGTCTCTATTTAGACTCTTTACTGCTCTAATAATAATAAAATTCCCAGTAGTTACATGTACCACCTTCCCATATAAGAATGCAAACAGTTTAATCAAATCAAGTCTCTTGCGATTTCTCTTTCATGTCTACTTTTTTATGTTTCTCTTGACTCTTTATTTGTCTATTGAATTTTTAATTCAGTTTTTGTCTTCTTGTCAGGAGTGCTTGAAATTCTTCTATTTAATTATCTGTTTTTTCCACTGAAATATTACACTCAGTTTTGCTGAGTAGGTTATTATTGATTGTAATCTCATGTACTTTGCCTTCTGGTATATCATATTTTTAGCTGCCAGACTCTTTAATGTAGAAGCTGCTAAATCCTATATTATGCTGATTGTGGCTCCATAATATTGAAAGTGTTTCTTTCTCTTTTCAGTATTTTCTCCTTGAATTAGGAGCTCTGTACTTTGGTTATAATATTCTTGGGAGTTTTCATTTTAGCATCTCTTGCAGAAGGTGATTGGTGTATTGTCAATTTCTGTTTCACCCTCTAGTTCTAGGATATTTGGGTAATTTTCCTTGATAATTTCTTGAGATAAGGTATTTAGTCTATTTTTTTCTTTTTAAAATATTTATTCATTTATTTTTAGTTTTCAACATTCAGTTCCAGAAGTTTTAGAGTTACAAATTTTCTCCTGCTCCCTCTTATTCTTCTTGCTCTCCTCCCCAGGAAGGCATGCAATCTGATATAGTCACTCTCTCTCTCTCTCTCTCTCTCTCTCTCTCTCTCTCTCTTTCTCTCTCCATATATATATATATATATATATATATATATATATATATATATATATATATATATATATATGCATACATTCATATTAAACATATTTTCATATTAGTCATGTTGCAAAAAAGAACTTGAAAAATGGAATGGATTATAAGAAAGAAGAAGCCAAACAAAAAAAAAGGAAAGAAAACAAATAGTATGCTTCAGTCAGAACTCAGACTCTGTAATTCTTTATTTTGATGTGGATAGCATTTTCCATCATAAGTCTTTTGGAGTTGTCTTAGAACCTTTCATTGCTGAGAAGAGCCATGTCTGTCAAAGTCAGCCATTCCATAATGTGGCTGTAACTGTGTACAATGTTCTCCTGGTTCTACTCCCCTCACTCGGCAGCATTTCATATAAGTCTTTCCAGGTTTTCCTGAAGTCCACCTGCTCATCAATTCTTATAGCACAATAGCATTCTATTACATTAATATACCACAGCTTGTTACCATTCCCCAATTGATGGGCATCCCCTCAATTTCCAATTCTTTGCTTCCACAAAAAGAGCTGCTATAAAATAGTTTTTATATATGGGGGCTTTTCCAATTTCTGTGATTTCTTTGGGATGCAACCCTAGAAATTGCATTGGTGGGTCAAAGATGCATAGTTCTAAATTGCTCTACCAAATGTTTGGAGAAGTTCACAATTCCACCAACAATGCATCAATGTTTCAATTTTCTCACATATTCTCTAGAACTTATAATTTTCCTGTTCAGCCAGTTTAACTAATATGACAAGTATGATGTGGTATCTAAGAGTTGTTTTTGTTTGCATTTCTCTAACCAACAGTGATTTAGAGCATTTTATCATATTGATCATTGATATCTTTAATTTTTTCCCCTGAAACTACCTGTTTATATCCTTTGACCATGTATCAATTGTATTCTTTCAAATTTGACTCCATTTTCTGCATATTTCAGAAATGAGTCCTTTATCAGACACATTGTTTGTACAAATTCTTTCCCAGTTTTCTGCTTTCCTCCTAATCTTGGTTGCATTGCCTTTGTTCATATAAAACCTTTTCAATTTAATGTAATCAAAATTATCCATTTTGCATTTCATAATGGTCTCTGTCTCTTGTTTGGTCATAAATTCTTCCATTCTCTGTAAATATGCTAGGTGAATATTTCTTGCTCTCATAGATTGCTTATAGTATCAGTCTTTATATTTAAATCATGAACCCATTTTGACTTTATTTTGGTATACATCATAAGATATTGTTCTCTGCCCAGTTTCTGCTATACTATTTTCCAGTTTTACTAGCAGTTTTTGTCAGATAGAGACTTCTTATCCCACAAGCCAGAGTCCTTGATTTTATCACACAGTAGACTGATTACTGTGTTTTGTGTACCTAACCTATTTCATTGATCCACCACTACATTTCTTAACCAGCACCAAGTAGTTTTGAAGATTGCTATTTATAATACAATTTCAGATCTGGTATAGCTAGGCCACCTTCCTTAATATTACTTTTAATTAATTCCCTTGATATTCTGGACATTTTGTTGCTCCAGATGAATTTTATTATTATTTTTTCTAGCTTTATAAAATAATTTTTGGTAGTTTGATAAACAAATAAATCAATTTAGTTAAATTTGTCATTTTTATTATATTAGGCCTGCCTACCTATGAGCAACTAATGTTTATCCAATTATTTAGATCTTACTTTTATTTTTGTGCTTTGTAATTGTGTTCATATCATTTTTGGGTTTCTTTTGGCAGCTAGAGTTTCAAATATTTTATAATGTCTACAGTAACTTTAAATGGAGTTTCTCTTTCTGTCTCTTGCTGTTAGGCTTTGTTAGTAATATATAAGAATGTCAACGATTTATGTTGATTTATTTTGAATCCTGCAAATTTGTTAAAGTTTTTTATTACTTCAGTTACTTTTTTACTTGATTCTGTAGGATTCTTTAAATATACCATCACATTATCTGCAAAGGGTGACAGCTTTGTTTCTTCTTTCCTATTGTAACTATTTCAATTTCTTTTTCTTCTCTTATTGCTAAAGCTAACATTTCCAATACCACATTGAATAATAGGGTTGATAATAGAAATCCTTATTTCATCACTATTCTTAATGAAAATGTTTGTAGCTTATCTCCATTACATATGGAGACATATTTAGGACATTTTAGGAATCCACCATTTATTCCTATGCTTTCTAATGTGTTTAATGGGAATCGGTGTTGTGTTTTATCAATAGTTTTTTCTGCATCTATTGAGATAATCACATTTTTCTTTCTGCTAGTTTTGTTGTTGATGTGCTCAATTAGACTGGTAGTTTTGCTAATATTGAATGAGCCTTGCAATTCTGGAATAAATCTTGCCTAGTCATAGTGTATTGTTCTTATAATAAGTTGCTATAATCTTTTTGTTGATATTTTATTCAAACTTTTGTATCTATATTCATTAGGGAAATTGGCATATATTTTTCTTTCTTTTTAAAATTAATTTATTTAGCTTTTAAACATTCATTTCTACAAAATTTTGGGTTCCAAATTTTCTCTCCATTTCTCCCCTTCCCCCACCCCCAAATGCTGAACATTCTAATTACCCCTATCACCAATCTGCCCTCTCTTCTAACATCCCTCCCTTCCCTTGTCCCCATCTTCTTTTTTGTCCTGTAGGGCAAGATAACTTTCTATACCCCATTACCTGTATTTCTTATTTCCTAGTTGCAAGAACAATACTCAACAGTTGTTCCTAAAACTTTGAGTTCCAACTTCTCCCCATCTCTCCCTCACCACCCATTCCCTTTGGGAAGGGAAGCAATTCAATATAGGCCATATCTGTGTAGTTTTACAAATGACTTCCATAGTAGTTGTGTTGTGTAAGACTATATTCCCCTCAATCCTATCCTGCCCCCCCCCATTGCTTCTATTCTCACTTTTGATCCTGTCCCTCCCCAAGAGTGTAGACTTCAAATTGCTCCCTCCTCCCCCTGCCCTCCCTTCCATCATCCCCCCACCCTGCTTATCCCCTTCTCCCCCACTTTCTTGTATTGTAAGATAGGTTTTCATACCAAAGTGAGTGTGCATTTTATTCCTTCCTTTAGTCGAATGTGATGAGAGTAAGCTTCATGTTATTTTTTCTCACCTCCCCTCTTTTTCCCTCCACTGAAAAGTTTTTTACTTGCCTCTTTTATGAGAGATAATTTGCCCCATTCCATTTCTCCCTTTCTCCTCACAATTTTCTCTCTCACCGCTGCATTTCATTTTTTTAAGATATGATCCCATCCTATTCAATTCAATCTGTGCTCTCTGTCTCTGTCTCTCTCTCTCTGTGTATGTGTGTAATCCCACCAACTACCCAGATACTGAAAAGTTTCAAAAGTTACAAATATTGTCTTTCCATGTAGGAATGTAATCAGTTCAACTTTAGTAAGTTCCTTATGACTTCTCCTTGCTGTTTACCTTTTCATGCTTCTCTTGATTCTTGTGTTTGAAAGTCAAATTTTCTTTTCAGCTCTGGTCTTTTCATCAAGAATGCTTGAAAGTCCTCTATTTCATTGAAAGACCATTTTTTCCCCTGAAGTATTTTACTCAGTTTTGCTGGGTAGGCTGGGCAGGCATCCAGAGCTTGGGGGCTGAGATTCAAATGCTTCTTCCCAGCCTCAGGGCTTTCGGTGGGGGCGGGGCTGCTACTCAGTGTGAGATTAAGTTCAGGTGCTCAGGTCGGGGCAGGGCTGCCTCATGGGGCTCAGTTCCCTCAGGGGGTTTATGTGGAGACCTTCAACAATGGATCCGAGCTCCTGCCTGCTTTGGGAGCTCTTGTCTGCTGCTGTCTCTGCTGCTGCCTCCCAAGGGGGCCTGAGTTATGGGGACACCCCGCTCCCCTCTTGGCCAGCCAAAAAGACTCTCACTGACTTTTAGCACCTGAGGGTGGAGGGACCTGCGTGGCTGCTGGAGATTCTGTCGCTGAAGCCTACTCGGATCTACTCCTCTAGGTGCTGCACGGACAAGGCAGGGTTGGGCTAGGCTCTGGGTCCTGGGCATGATGGATCTTTTGCATCATGTTTTCAGGTCTCTCTGGAACAGAAATCTCCTCCACTCCATTGTTCTGTGGCTTCTGCTGCTCCATAATTTGTTGGGAGTTCTTCTTTTCAAGTATTTTATGGGCTGTGGGTTAGGAGCTAGCATATGTGTATCTTTCTACTCCACCATCTTGGTTTCTCTCCCTCTATCATCATTCTTAAAATAAGAGAAATTCAGTAGATACGCTTTAAGATTCTTTCTGTTTCTAAATCTATGGTCATATAATTAAGCCTGAGGTTGTATTAGTAAATATGTAATGTTCAGAATCAAGTGAGAATCCCACTTACCACTCTCCTGTTTAATCCATGTCTCAAGTGTTACAGCTGTTTTGGAGGTATCATATTTTAGAAAAGACATTTAGAAGCTAGAGCCCATTCAAAAGGATAGTGATCAAGGTGTACATAATGGAAAAAAATATGATGGGTCGTCACAAGGAAGGGGGATAATGATTCTGTTGTTTGTCCTCTGAAGGAAGAACTAGATGTGAGTTTCAAAGAGGTAGATTTAGAGTCAATGTCAAGAAAAACCTTCTCAAATTCAACACATCCAAAAGTAAAACATGCTTTCTCTGGAAGCACTGAGTACCCCACCACTAGTGTGATTTTCTAGGAGAGGCAAAAAAGTAAATTCATCAGCATGTTGTAAACTGTTTCCTCTATGAACATACATTGAACTGGATGCTTTCTAAGAATTCTTTACAATTTTAGTCTAGAATTCTGTGAAAAGATAACTGATATATTCCCATTGGAGTGCTAGCATAGTGGGTAAGGCAACAGAGACCCATGTTCCTTGAATATCAATTGAGAAAGTGATGACATTTATCTTGAAAGGAGAAAGAGACCAAGGAAATAATCATTGATTTCAAATATCACCAGTATATTAATAAAGAAAGTTGATTAGACCTGCTTTGTTTGGAACCAAGAAAGTTGAACTACCACAGTTGAAAAAAAATCTGAGGGGGAAGATTTTGCATCACATTTGCCTTTAAGTTAAGGAAAGGAAACAAGAAATCTTCTTAACAATCAAATTCATCAGGAGGCCAGAACTTCTTCTCCACCTCAGTGAAGGGAGTCAACCAATGGACTCTGAATGAGTTTCTCTTAGGAAGTTCTATTATAGAGGTGAGGTTTAAATTTGCTGTTCCTAGGATCCCTTTCATCTCTGAGATGCACAGAGTATATGACAGGCAGGGACTTATATGAGAGAACATAGTAGTAAGTTGGCTGAAACATTGTGATCTAGGGATGTTGGAGGAAATGATTCTCTTTTTCTTGCAAATGAATAACCTGTTGATAAGATGTGTTCATGGGAGGCAAAAGTAGGTTCTTTTATGGGCAGACCTGCTGCCATTCTGTGTAAAGAGAATCTTGGGGATATCTTTCTTAGGCTCCAAGGATATACTACTGTTAGAAAGACAATAACTTTTATCGTTAAGTGGAACAAGTAGATACCAAAGATAGAAAGAAGCTCTGAAAAGTGCTCAGCAGCCTTCCCACCAAAGGTACAGTATGCCAAGTGAAAAAAAAAACACGCGAATTCCACAGGATTTACCAGCAGGATAGTTCATCCATCTCTGAGAAGGCAGCATTTAATTCCATTTAAGTAAAGTATAAGTAAAGCTTAAAGAGATGCAGGATTTTTGCTTCACTAACAAGGTAGATGAAATTCAGTTTTATGCTCATAGTAATAATCCAAAGCACTTTTATGGCTCCTTGAACACTATTTATTGGCCAAAGACTTATGGTGCATCTCAGCTACTCAGTGTGGATGGAGCAATATTGATTAAGGATAAGGACATGATCATAGAGAGATGGACTGAACACTTCCATATTGTTCTCAGCAGAACATCATCAATCAATGTTGAATCCATTGGATATTTACCTCAGGTTGAACTTAATCTATCCCTAGCTGAGGTTCCAACTAAAGAAGAGGTTTTAAATGCCATTAGGCTCTTTTAATGTGCTTATTTTATTCCAACTGTGTTTTACAAGGTAGGATGACCATCACTCATAGAAAAGTGGTCTAAAGTTTCCCATGTTATATGGCAAGAGGACGTTATACACCGGTGGTTCAATGATGCCTCCATTTTCCATCTCCATGAAAGTATAGGAAATAGATTGTCCTGTGACAATCAATAGAGGTCTCTCTCTGTCATTGCTGGCAAAATTCTTGCCAGTATCCTGAGGCTGATCCTTCACCTAGAAGATGGTTAGCTGCCTGAGAACCAGTGTGGCTTCAGAAAGGGCCGAGTAATAATTGATATGGTGTTTGCTGCTCAGCAACTCCAGGAGAAATGCCAGCAGAAGAACTAAGGTCTACGCACAACGTTTACAGACCTGACCTAGGCGTTTGATACTGTCAGTCATCAGGGCTTATGGAAAATTATGTCAAAATTTAGTTGCCCGGAGAAGTTCATCAACATTGTACATCACTTTCATAATGGCATGCTTACCTGGGTTCTCAATAATAGACAATGCTTTTGTGCTTTCCCAGTCACAAATGGAGTGAAACAATACCATACACTTTTTCGCATCCTTTTTATCATGATGTTTTCAGCAATATTGTCAAATGCCTTCAATGAAGACAAGCACAGCACAGCATCAGTTCAGCTAATTCCTCAACTCAAAAAAGGTTACAAGACAAGACGAAAGTGGAGGGAGTGTTGGTGCTTGATTTTGTCTGCAGATGATTGTGCACTTAATGCAGCATTTGAAGCTGAGATACAATACAGCATGGATCTATTCTCTGCTGCTTGTGCTCACTTTGGCTTAGCAATTAAGACCAAGAAAACACAGGTGTTCGTTCTATCAGCCACCACAAAACCATCCTTACATGGAATCATTGGTTACAGAAAATGGGGAAGTTTTGAATCCTGCGGATAAGTTCACTTACTTTTGTAGTGTACTTTCCAGGAATGTACACATTGATAATGCAGTTGATGCATGCATTGTCAGAGATAGCTTAGTATTTGTGAGGTTCTGAAGGAAAGTTTGGGAAAGAAGATGTATTACACTGACTACCAAACTGAAGGTCTACAGAACAAATTTGCTGGCCTCATTATTGTATGCCTGTGAAATCTGGAGTGTATAGTAGTTTCATGCTAGGAAACTGAATTGCTTCCATTTGAATTGTTTTAAGAAGATTCTGAAGATCACCTAGCAGGATAACATACCAGACACTGATGTCTTTTCTTTTTAACTAAACTGCCAAGCATTCAAACTCTACTTCAGAGAGTACAACTCTGATGGGCTGGCCACATGGTTTGAACGCAAAATTCATACTTGCTAAAAAGACTATTTTATCATGAATTCACACAAGGCAAGCATTCACATGGTGGTCAGAAGAAGCAATACAAGGACACTCTCTAGATCTCTTTTAAGTGCTTTAGAATTGATTGTGTGAAATGGGAGACACTGGCACAGGATTACTCAGAATGGTGTGCTCACATCAGAGAAGGTGCTGTGCTCTATGAGCAAAGCCAAATTGAAGTACCTCAAAAGAAATGTAAGATGATCAAATTAAGAAAATCCGCTCAAAATGTTCAGATGCATTATTTGTGCCCAACCTGTGTTAAAATGATCCAAGGTTATATTTTGGTCTGATTAACCACAGTCAGGCACATTGTAACTTGACTGTAGCATAGTGATGTCATTTTGGTCCTTTTGGAGAATGAAGAACAATCTCCAAAGACCAGCTTTTATTGTGGTCACCAGGATGCTTCCTGGGAGGGTTACAAATGTGGCTATCAGAACGTAATGAGCATCTCACATGGACCATTAAAAAGGGGCCAAGGTAGGGGCAAACTTTTAGGACCATCATTCCTCAATATTTTTATCTTGAAGTTAATATCTTATTTTCTAAATTACATGGAAATTTAAAAAATATACCTTATTCAAATTATGAGGTCCATACTAATGCTTTGTTGGTGGAGTTGTGAACTGATCCAACCATTCTGGAGACCAATTTGGAACTGCATCTCGTGAGCAATCAAACTGAGCATATACTTCGACCTAGAAATACTACTTCTAGGGCTGATCCCAAAGAGATCATGAAAATGGAAAAAAAAAAAAGCAAAACACATGTACAGGAATATTTATAGCTGCTCTCTTTTGTGTTCATCAACAGCTGGGAATTGAGGGGATTCAAATCAATTGGGGAATGGCTGAACAAACTGTGGTGTATGAATGTAATGGAATACTATTGTTCCATAAGAAATGATAAGCAGGAAGATTTCAGAAAAAAATTTTGCAGACTTAAATGAACTGAGAAGAACTAGGAGAACATTGTACACAGTAACAGAAATATTGTGGATTGACTGACTTTGATAGACTTATCTCTTCTCAACAATGCAAGGATCTAAGACAACTCCAAAAGATTCTTGATGGAAAATGCTATGTACATCCAAAAAAAAAATTATGGAGTCTGAATGCAGATCAAAGAATACTATTTGCTCTCTTTTTTGTTTGTTTCTTCTTTCTTGTGGTTAATTCCACTGGTTATCATTCTTCTTTATAACATCAGTAGTGTCTATATAGGGTTAATATGAATGTATACATCTCACCTGTATCAGATTACGTACTATCTTGGGGAGGGGAGGGAGAAAAGAGGGGGAGAAAATTTAGAACTCAAAACCTTATGGGATGAGTGTTGAAAACTAAAAATAAATAAATTAAAAGCAAATTATGAGTTCCAAATTTTCTCACTTACTCTTCTCCTCGTACGTTGAGAGGGTAAACTTAACCATACATTACACAGGTGTAGTTATGCAAAACACATTTCCATGTAAGTCATTCTGTCAAAGAAAACAGACAAAAATAAAAACCAAATAAAGTAAAGAAAAAATATCTTCAATCTGCATTGAGACTCCATCATTTCTTTCTCTTGAGATGGATTACACCTTTCATTGTACATAATTCAGAATTGTTTAGGATCATGTATTGTTGAGAATAGCTAAGTTATTCACAGGAGATTATTATGCAATATTACTGCCACTATATGTAATTTTTTTCTTTCTCTACTCATTTCGCTTCTCAGTGTTTCATGTAAGATATTCCAGTTATTTCAGAGAGCACCCTGCTTGCCATTTTTATAGCACAATAGTGTTCCATAATAATCATATACAATAACTTGTTAAGCCATTCACCAACTGACAGACGTCCCTACAACTTCCAATTATTTGCTACAACCAAAGGTGATGATATAATTTTTTTCTATATACAGTTTCTTTTCCTTTTAAAAAAATCTCCTTGAGATACAGACCTAGTAATGATATCTCCTAGTCTAAGCATATGCATGCTTTTATAGCCCTTTGGGGAGAATTCTAAATTGCTCTGCAGAATGTCTGAATCAGTATACAACTTCAGCAACAGTGAATTAGTATTTTCATTTTCCCACATCCCCTCCAACACCTGTAATTTTCCTTTTCTGTCATATTAAACAATCTGATAGACATGTTATGGTACCTCAGAGTTGTTTTAATTAGCCTTTAGCTAATCAATAGTTATTTAGTCATTATTTTATGTGGCTATAGATAGCTTTGATTACTTTGTTTGAAAAGTCTGATCATATCCTTTGACCATTTATCAATTGAGGAATGGTTCTTATTTCTGTAAATTTTACTCTGTTTTATATATATTTGAGAAATGAGTTCTTTATCAGACTTGTAAATATTTTTTTCATAGTAATGATTGCCAATTATGTATTTCTCCATTTATACTTTTCCCATTTATTCTACTCTCTACTTTCACCTCGTACCTTTGCAAAAATGTCTCATTTTACCTCATCAATCTGCTTGCCATTCAATCAATTCCCTCTTCTTCTCATATTCCCTTCCCCTCCTACTTTCCTATATAGTAATATAGATTACTATACTCAACTGAGTGTGTATGTGTGTTATTTAATCTTTAAATGAATTTTTTATTTAATTAATTTGTTTAACTTTTAACATTCATTTTCACAAAATTTTGGGTTCCAAATTTTCTCCCCATTTGTCCCCTCCCCCACGCCAAAACACCGAGCATTCTAATTGCCCCTATCACCAATCTGCCCTCTCTTCTATCATTCCTCCCTTCCCTTGTCCCCATCTTCTCTTTTGTCCTGTAGGGACAAATAACTTTCTATTCCTCTTTACCTGTATTTCTTATTTCCTAGTAGCAAGAACAGTACTTGACAGTTGTTCCTAAAACTTTGAGTTCCAACTTCTCTTCATCCCTCCCTCCCCACCCATTCCCTTTGGAAGGCAAGCAATTCAATATAGGCCATATCTGTGTAGTTTTGCAAATGACTTCCATAGTAGTCGTGTTGTGTAAGACTAACTATATTTCCCTCCATCCTATCCTGCCCCCCCATTGCTTCTATTCTCACTTTTGATCCTGTCCCTCCCCAAGAGTGTAGACTTCAAATTGCTCCCTCCTCTCATTGCCCTCCCTTCCATCCTCCCCCCCACCCTGCTTATCCCCTTCTCCCCCACTTTCCTGTATTGTAAGATAGGTTTTCATACCAAAATGAGTGTGCATTTTATTCCTTCCTTTAGTGGAATGTGATGAGAGTAAACGTCATGTTTTTCTCTCACCTCTCTTCTTTTTCCCTCCACTAAAAAGTCTTTTGCTTGCCGCTTTTATGAGAGATAATTTGCCCCATTCCATTTCTCCCTTTCTCCTCCCAGTATATTTCTCTCTCACCACTTAATTTCATGCTTTTAAGATATGATCCCATCCTATTCAATTCACTCTGTGCTCTCTGTCTCTCTCTCTCTGTCTCTGTCTCTGTCTCTCTCTCTCTCTCTCTGTGTGTGTGTGTGTGTGTGTGTGTGTGTGTGTGTGTGTAATCCCACCCGCTACCCAGATACTGAAAAGTTTCAAAAGTTACAAATATTGTCTTTCCATGTAGGAATGTAAACAGTTCAACTTTAGTAAGTCCCTTATGACTTCTCTTTGCTCTTTACCTTTTTATGCTTCTCTTGATTCTTGTGTTTGAAAGTCAAATTTTCTTTTCAGCTCTGGTCTTTTCATCAAGAATGCTTGAAAGCCCTCGATTTCATTGAAAGACCATTTTTTCCCCTGAAGTATTATACTCAGTTTTGCTGGGTAGGTGATTCTTGGTTTTAGTCCTAGTTCCTTTGACTTCTGGAATATCCTATTCCATGCCCTTCGATCCCTTAATGTAGAAGCTGCTAGATCTTGTGTTATCCTGATTGTATTTCCACAATACTTGAACTGTTTCTTTCTAGCTGCTTGGAATATTTTCTCCTTGACCAGAGAACTCTGGAATTTGGCCACAATGTTCCTAGGAGTTTCTCTTTTTGGATCTCTTTCAGGAGGTGATTGGTGGATTCTTTCAATATTTATTTTGCTCCCTGGCTCTAGAATCTCAGGGCAGTTTTCCTTGATAATTTCATGAAAGATGATGTCTAGGCTCTTTTTTTGGTCATGGCTTTCAGGTAGTCCCATGATTTTTAAATTGTCTCTCCTGGATCTATTCTCCAGGTCAGTTGTTTTTCCAATGAGATATTTCACATTATCTTCCATTTTTTTCATTCTTTTGATTTTGTTTTGTGATTTCTTGGTTTCTCATAAAGTCATTAGCCTCCATCTGTTTCATTCTAATTTTGAAAGAACTATTTTCTTCAGTGAGCTTTTGAACCTCCTTTTCCATTTGGTTAATTCTGATTTTTAAAGCATTATTCTCATCACTGGCTTTTTGAACCTCTTTTGTCAATTGAGTTAGCCTATTTTTCCAGGTGTTATTTTCTTCAGCTTTTTTGGGGGTCTCCTTTAGCAAGGTGTTGACCTGCTTTTCATGCTTTTCTTGCATCACTTTCATTTCTCTTCCCAGTTTTTCCTCCACCTCTCTTACTTGATTTTCAAAATCCTTTTTGAGATTTTCCATGGCCTGAGCCCATGGCATATTTATTTTGAATGTGTGGGATACAGAAACCTTGACTTCTGTGTCTTTCCCTGATGGTATGCCTTGTTCTTCCTCATCAGAAAGGAAGGGAGGAATTATCTGTTCACCAAGAAAGTAACCTTCTATAGTCTTATTTTTTTCCCCTTTTCTGGGCATTTTCCCAGCCAGTGACGACTTCTGAGTTTTCTTTCCACACCCACCATGCCTCCAGAGCTGCCCAGCCAGGGCTTGCTGTCTGAGATTCAAATGCTGCTTCCCAGCCTCAGGGCTTTGGGTGGGGGCAGGGCTGCTATTCAGTGTGAGATTAAGTTCAGGTGCTTGGGTGGATACAGGGGCACCTCTCTGGGGCTCAGTTCCCTCAGGGGGTTTATGAAAAGACCTTCAACAATGGATCCGAGCTCCTGCCTGCTTAGGGAGCCCCTATCTGCTGCTGTCCCCACCGCTGCCTCTGGAGGGGGCCTGAATTATGGGGACACCTCACTCCCCTCTCGACCAGCCAAAGAGACCCTCTCACCCACCCTTGTCACCTGTGGGTGGAGGGACCTGCCTGGCCACTGGAGATTCTGTCCCTGAAGGCCACTGGGATCTGCTCCTCTCGTTGCCACTCGGCCAAGGCAGGGCTGGGCTCTGCTCAGGTCCAGGGTGCAGTGGACCTTTTGGGTCAGGTTTTCAGTGCCCTCTGAAACAGAAATCTCGTCTGCTCTGTTGTTCTGTGTCTTCTGCTGCTCCAGAATTTGTTGGGAGTTCTTCTTTACAGATATTTTATGGGCTGTGGGTTCAGAACTAGCACATGTGTGTCTTTCTACTCCGCCATCTTGGCTCTTCCCACCTAAATGAATTTTTATGAGAGTAAATTTCATGTGCTCCCTTCCTACCTCCTGCCTCCTCGATCTTTGCCTCCACTCTAAAATCTCTTTCAGGCCGCTTTTATGTCAGATAAGTTACCACATTCTGCTTCTCTCTTTTACCTTCTCCCAGTGTATTCTTCTTTCTCACCTCTCAGTTTTATTTTATTTTTTAGATAATCACCCCATCATATTCAACTCACATATGTGCTTTCTATGCATACCATTCTAACTGCCCTAATAGTGAGAAAAATTTTTTGGAGTTACAAATATTTTTTTTCCCATGTATGAATGCGAACAGCTTAACTTTATTGAATCCTTTGTTTCTTCTTCCTGCTTAACTTTATATGTTTCTTTCTAGTCTTGTATTTGAAAAGTCACATTTTCTATTCAGCTCTAGTCTTTTCATCAAGCATTCTTGCAAGTTCTCTATTTCGTTGAATATCCATTTTCTCCTGAAAGATTATGCTCAATTTTGAAGGACATGTGTTTCTTAGTTATAATCCTAGCTCTTTTACCCAATTGAGTATTATGCTCCAAGACTTCTGATTCTGTAATGGGAAAACTCCTAAATCTTGTGTTACCTTGACTGTGGCTCAATGAAATTTGAATTCTTTTTTTATGGCTGCTTGCAATATTTTCTCCCAGACCTCAGAGGTCTGGAATCCAACTATACTGTTCCTGGGAGTTTTAATTTGGAATCTCTTTCGGGAAGTGATAGATGAATTCTTCCAATTTATCTTTTAACATCTGGTTCTAGAATATTGGTGCAAATTTTCTTGAAAATTACTTGGAAGGTGATGTCTAGGCTCTTGTTTTGATTATTGCTTTCTGTTAAACCAATAAGGATTAAATTAAATGTCTTGCATATATTATCCCAGTCAGTTGTTTTTCCAATGAAATATTTCACATTTTCTTCCCTTTTTTTGTTTTACAGATTTTGTGTAACTGATTTTTGGTGTCTCATTGAGTCATTAACTTCCGCTTGTCCAATTATAATTTTAAGGTTAATTTTCTTCATTGACTTTTTGCATCTCCTTTTCCAGTTGGTCAGGTCTATTTTTTAAGTAGTTTTTCTCTTCAGTGAATTTTTGTATCTCTTCTTCCATTTGACCAATTTTGATTTATAGGGACTTCTTCTCTGCAATGAAATTTTTGTGTATCTTTTTCCATTTGGCCAATTCTACTTTCCAGACATTTTTCTCTTCGTTGAATTTCTGTCCCTCATTTGTCTTATTTTGGTTTTTAAGGTGTTGTTCTTAAAGTATTTTTTCTGTGACTCCTTTACCAAGCTGTCGACTCTTCTTTTCATGATTCTCTTGCATCACTCTAATTTCTCTTGCCAATTTGTCCTCTACCTCTCTTCCTTGATTTTTAAAATGCTTTCTGAGCTCTTCCATAGCTTGAGGTCAATTCCTATTTTTCTTTGAGGCTTTGAATATAGGCGTTTTGATTTTGTCTTCTTCTGAATTTGGGCTTGATTTTCTCTGTCACCATGCCACAATAACTTCCTATAGTCAGAATATATATATATATATATATATATATATATATATATATATATATATATATATATATATATATATATATATATATTCTGTTTTCTCATTTTATAGACTATTTCTTGACTTTCAACTCTACCCTAAGGTTGGGCTCTCTTTCTAGAATGTAGGGTGTGCCATCTCAAGCTTTAAAGTTTTTTCAACAATTTTCAGAGGTAATTCTGGGACCTGTAAGTTTTGAGTCCTTCCAAATTGGTATGATCTTGGAAGAGGTATGTTTAATACTCTCCTGTGTTGTGCCCTGTCTGTGTGTAACTACAAGTACTCTTTTGTACCCTAGAACTATGACAAAGGTCCTGCTTCACTGCATCTACAAGTTCTCATATGCTAGTACCCCTTCTTGCACTAGGACTGAGACTCAGAACTGGGAATAGATCCAAGTATGGGCAATGAAAGTGATTCCTGCTCCTGCTGCCAACAAAGAGACACCTGTAATCACCTTCTGACCAACAAACTGAACTCCTTACTCTCTGTGAGCTGAGAGCTCCAGAAATTCACCACTGCTGCCATTGATTCAGGGGCATTCCCAATTCCTGCCTCTGATTTTCTGTGCTGGCAAGGCTTGTGCTGCACTCAGCTCCACTCTCACCCTGATGCAATAGACTTCTTCTTCCTACTTTGTAACTTGTATTGGGCTGGAAAATTGTTTCACCCATTCTTTTGTGGGTTCTGCCACTCCAGAATTTGTTCTGTGGCATTTTTAATGGTATTTGGAAGGGTGGCTTAAGTGACTCAGGTGGCTCAAGGGTGGCTCACGTGGCTCAAGCTTTTCTATTTCATCTTGGATCATCTCCTCTAATTGTTATACCATGTTTTGTTTTCCAATAGATACACAATCTACCAGTATACTCTTGAAATAGCAGGCCCAGATCTTGTTTACTCCCCCACTTCATCCCCCCTCAAAAAGGTTAAAAAGTCAAAATCCAGCTACTCACTGCCATTTTCTGTGATTTTTGCACAACAGGTTGCTACTGTCCAGTGTCATATGGCGTTTTCTATTTCTCTCTCTTCACCAGGAGCAGGATCTGACTTAGATAAGACTCCAAGTCAAATGTTTAGTGACCTTGTTCATTTTTGCAGTTGAAGAGTCTTCAATTATATCCCAGATTCAAGCAATTCATTTTTGATAGTACCAACAGACTCTGCACTCAGTTATTTGCTTCGCCAAACATGCATACAATGTTAATAGATTCTATTTTCCATCAGAGCTCCAGAAAGGGTCAAAATTGATGCATACAAGCATCCTGACAATGATAATGAAAGTCCTAATCCGTCCTTTTGTCTCATTATAGCTTGAATTCATCGTCTCTCTATCAGGAGGTGAGTAGCTTGTTTCATCTTCAATCTTTGGAATTTGTCATTTAATGCTTAATTAGCCAGAGTTTAAAAGTTTTTCAAAGCTGTATCCCCTTCTATGATGTGTTTTTCTTTAACTTAATTGTCCCAGTAATTCTCCTCATTTCTATCTGCATTAATTCATAGAAGCCTTTATAGTTTTCTCTGTAACTATCAATTTCACAGTTTCTTATGGTAAAATAAAATTTCGTTTTTAGACAACCTCTCAAGATAATACACTGAACATCAATTCTAATGAAAACACCTTGTAGGTTTCACTGCTCACAACCTCAGCATCACTTAATGATGTGCTGTTGAAAGATAATTTGTCTTAGGCTTCATTAATAGATTCAGCATATCCAGAGTAAAGGATGTAATTGTCTTGTTATTTACTATGCTAACCAGAGCATATTCTAAATATCATGTTCATTTCCAGATGTCTTTTATGAGGACCACATTAACAAGACCAAGTGACTCCATAGAAGAGTTACCAGGAAGAAGAGAAGATTGAGACTCAGGACATAAAATCACCAATTAAAAAAATCAGAATGAAGAACATAATGCTTTTTGGTACAAATTTATGATCCCATGAGCATGGTAACTATTTCAAAGAATCAAAGGACTATCTTATGTACAATCACAGATTTATTATTAGAAGGTATTAGAGGTAATCCAATTCAATTATATTTTGTATTAGAGGGAAATAAGAAGAGAAAGATTAAGTGACATTCTCATGTGCACATAACCAGAACTAAGACAGGATTTTGAATCTGATCCTCTGACTCTAAATTGACTGTTATTTGCACCCTAGTACCCTATGGAAGAAAGCTTTTCTAGGAATTCTATCACAGAGGATTGATAATCATTTTGTGGGTGTGATCATTCCAATCTTGGCTGACTTTTTCCCCTTTATTTTTCTCTCCCTTTTGTATCCTTTCTCCCTTTTCTTTGTGTCATTACCCCTGTCATTCTTCTCTCTTACTCTTCTTTCTCCTCATTCTTCTTCCCCTCTCTTCATTTCTTATTTTTCCCTTTCTGTCACTTTGTCTCTTGCTTTATATCTGCCTCACTTTTTTCTTGTGCTTATCAGCTTTCTATAAGGAGGTGAGCGGCTTGTTTCATTTTCATTCTTTTGGACTTGTCATTTATCACACAGTATAATACAATTTTAAAGTCTTTCAAAGCTATCTTTTCTCTGTGGTGTGGATTTCATTATCTGAATTATCATAGTTTTCTTACTTCCTCTGTAACTGTCCTCTTCATACCTTCTTATAATACAATACTATTTACTTTTGTTCCTGTTCTTCAATAGGACACCCCCTTAGTTTTCAGTGTTTGACTCCCTTGAAAAGAGTTGCAGTAAATGATTTTGTATCTAGAACTTTGTTTCCTCTTTATTTTATGATATAGGCTTAATAATTGTATAGATTAGTCAAAAGGCACGTAGAATTTAGTAACATTTTACAGTCAATTTAAGTTGCTTTCCACAGTGGCTGGACAAATTCAAGTTCCACCAATTCCAACAGAGTGATTTGAAGGTGGCTGCAACAACAGTAGTGGCAGCATATTCAAGAATTCTCAGCCCATGGATGATAATTGTGAGACAACTGGTCAGAAAGAGATTAGTCAAATCTTTGATGGCATTAGATGCAGGACCTGGGAGAGGTGGCAACTCTATTGACCATATGTACTTCTGGGTTCCTTGAATTTTTGTCATCCATTATTTGTAAATGGGAAGAGTGAAGATGGAGGAGAAAACTAGAAAATTGCCTGAGGACTCCTCAGTTTCCCTCAGAAACAATGTTAAATCAAACTTTTAAACAAATTCTGGAGTGATAATGAAGTGAAAGATGGAGTGAAACAAGCTTATAGCCCAAGAAACGTAGAAGGATGTCAGGAAAGGTTGTCTCACTTGGGTGAAAGGGGAGTATAGGTCATCATGGGATACAGGGGTTGGGGCTAAGATGGCTGAGTAAAAGCAGGGACTTGCTTGAGCTTTCTCCAAAATCCATCCAAACACATTTAAAAAATTATCTAAGCAAATTCTAGAGCTGCTGAACCCACAAAATAACAGAGTGAAACAAATTTCTAGCCCAAGACCACCTGGAAGTTTGACAGGAAAGGTCTATTGCACCATACTGGAAATGGAGCATAGTCCAGCATGGGCCACACAACCACTGACAGGTTGGAGAAGGCCTCAGAAGACTGAATCATTGACAGCTATGGTGGTTTGTAGACTTCAAAACCCACAAACACCAAAGATAACTTAGATGGTCAGTAGCAAAGGTCTGTTGGGACCTGAGTGAGAAGGAAGTGGGGTCTAGCCCCAGGCCTGGAGTGGCTGAGGCAGAGACAGTAGTGGCTGCTTCCAGAGCTGTCAGCCCACAGGCAGTGGGGGGATTGAAAAACTGATCAGATGAGGATTTCAGGGATCTCTTTACAGGCATCAAAACAGGATTCTCTTGCTTCTCCTGTGCTGCAATCTGGGTTACAATCCTGATTGACAGTGCTGGGGTGAGGAGGAGTGAAGTGTGGTGGAGCTTGTGGTAGTAGTGAAGAAGGAATCCTTCTCACAGTTCCAAGGCAGAAAAGTGTATTTTTAGTCACTCATAGAGCACAGCACAGGACAGGAAAGGAGTCAACACCTCTCCTTTGATCATACCACCTTGGAAGAACTGAAAATTTACAGGCCTCTAGAAATATCTTAGAAAAGAGTTGGAGTAAATTCCTGAAGTTTGGGGCAATACAATCTCCACACTGGAAATGGTAGTACCTTAAAAAAGAGTTAAAAAGTCAAGTATTTGGCAGGGAAAATGAGCAAGCAGTGTAAAATGAACAAATCTCTCTCTGGTGACAAATAAGATCAAAACATAAAACCTGAAGAAGATAACAAAGTCAAAGCTCTTACATCAAAAATCTAAAAGAAAAGTATGAATTGGTCACAGGGCGTGGAAGAGCTCAAAAAGGATTTTGAAAACCAAGTAAGAGAAGCAGAGGAAAAAATGCGAAGAGAAATGAGAGTGATGCAAGAAAGTCATGAAAAAAAGAGTCAACAGTTTGGTAAAAGAGATCCAGAAAAATGCTGAAAGAAATAAAACCATGAAAAAAAATAGACTAACCCAAATGACAAAAGAGGTTCAAAAAGGCAATGAGGAAAGGATGCTTCAAAAAGCAGAATTCACCAAACAGAAAAGCAGGCCCAAAAACTCATTGAAGTACGTAAGTCCTTAAAAATTAGAATGGAGCAAATGGAAGGTGATCACTCTATGATAAATCAAATTATAAAACAAAATCAAAAGAATGAAAAAACTAGAAGACAATGTGATATATCTCACTGGAAAAACAACTCAAATGGAAAATAGATCTAGGAGAAATAATTAAAAACTTACTGTTGTATGCTAGGGAAGGTGGCCTACCTCTACCAGATCTCAAATTGTATCATAAAGCAGCATTTATCAAAACCACTTGGCACTGGCTAAGAGACAGAAGGGTAGAAAAGTGGAATATTCTAGGTACTCAAGACACAGTAGGCAAGGAATATAGCAACCTCCTGTTTGATAAACCCAAGGACCCCAGTTTTTGGGATAAGAACTCACTGTTCCACAAAAATTGCTGGGAAAACTGGATAACAGTGTAGTCGAAACTAGACATAGACCAATGCCTGACACCATACACAAGAATAAAGGCCAAATAGGTACATGATCTAGGTATAAAGATTGATACCACAGACAAGCTGGAGGAGCAAGGAATAGTGTATTTATCAGATTTATGGAGAAGGGAAGAATTTTTGACTAAAGAAGAGATAGAAAGCATTATGAAATGCAATATGGATAATTTTGATTACATTAAACTGAAAAGGTTTTGCACAACCAAACCCAATGCAACCAAAATTTGGAGGGATGTAGTAAATTGGGAAAGAATTTTTACAGCTAATCTCGAGGACAAAGGCCTCATTTCTAGAATATATAGATAACTGAGTCAAATGTACAACAATATAAGTCATTCCCCAACTGATAAATGGTCAAAAGATATGAACAGGCAATTTTCAGAGGAAGAAATTAAAGATATCTATAATCATATGAAAAAATGTTCTAAATCACTTCTGATTAGAGAGATGCAAATCAAAACAACTCTGAGGTAGCACATCACACCTATAAGATTGGCAAATATGACAGAACAGGAAAATGATAAATGTTGGAGAGGATGTGGGAGAGTTGGAACACTAATTCATTGTTGGTGGAGCTGTGAGCTCATCCAGCCATTCCAGAGGGAGGTTTGGAACTATGACCAAAGGGCTACAAAATTGTGCATGCCTTTTGATCCAGAAATATTGCTTCTAAGACTGTATCCTCAGGAGATCATAAAAATGGGAACAATGTACAAAAATATTTATAGCAGAACTCTTTATAGTTGCCAAAAGCTGGAAATCAAGGGGATGCCCATCAACTGGGGAATGTCTGAATATATTATGGTATATGAATGCAATGGAGTGCTATTGTGCCTTAAGAAATGATGGACAAGACAATTTCAGAGAGGCCTGGAAAGAATTATATGATCTGATGCTGAGTGAAAGGAGCAAAACCAGGAGAACTTTGTGCACAGCAATGACCACAGAGTTTTTTTCTGGTACACTTGGATCTTCAAAGCAATACAAGGACACACACACACACACACACACACAAAATTCCCAATAGTCTTCTAAGGCAAAATGCTTTCCACATTCAGAGAAGGAACTATGGAATTCAATCACAGAATGTAGCAAATCATTTGTGTGTGCGTGTGTATGTGTATTATGTTTTGATTTGTTTTATGATTTCTCCCATTTATCTTAGTTCATCTACACAGCATGACTATAGTGAAAATGTATTCAATAGGAATGTATGTGTAGACCCTATACAGAACTGTATGCCATCTTGTAGAGGGAGGGTGTGGTGGGAGGTAGTAGAGGGGAAAAATCTAAGTTTTATAGTAGAGATTGTAGAACGTTAAAAATAACAAACAAACAAACAAATAAATAAATGACTAGAATCGATCAAGAACAACAAACAAAAATTATTGTAGTAACTGAAATCCATGACAAAAATAATAATAATAATAATAATAAAAGCCTAGACATAATCTGTTAAAAATTACCAAGGAAAGCTGCCATGATATTCTAGAATCAGAGGGCATAATATAAACAGATAGAATGCACCAATCAAGGGGGTGAAGCCAACGTGGTTGCTAAAAGCCATACAAACAAATCCCT